>NC_133183.1:53952500-54307500 GCF_049306965.1 Danio rerio
AAGCTACCCAGGGGTCCACTTCTCTCCCTGGACTTGCAGTAGAGGCCCCAGGGTGCCCCCTGGTCCTCCAACTAGGGGCCTCTGACCCCAGCATGCTACCCAGGGGTCCACCTCTCTCCTTGGACTAGATGTAGAGGCCACAGGGTGCCCCTTGCCCTCCACCTAGGGGCCTCTGACCCCAGCAATCCACCCAGGGGTCCACCTCTCTCCCTGGACTTGCAGTAGAGGCCCCAGGGTGCCCCCTGGCCTTCTACCTAGGGGCCACTGACACAAGCAGGCTACCCATGGGTCCACCTTTCTCCCTGGACTTGCAGGATAGGCCCCAGGGTGCCCCCTGGCCCTACACCTAGGGGCCCCTGACCCCAGCAAGCTACCCAGGGGTCCAACTGTCTCCCTGGACTTGCAGTATAGGCCCCAGGGTGCCCCCTGGCCCTACACCTAGGGGCCTCTGACCCCAGCAAGCTACCCAGGGGTCTACCTTTCTCACTGGACTTGCAGTATAGGCCCCAGCGTGCCCCATGGCACTCCACCTAAGGGCCTCTGACCCCTGCAAGCTACCCAGGGGTCCACCTATCTCCCTGTACTTGCAGTAGAGGCCCCAGGGTGCCCCGTTGCCCTCCACCTAGGGGCCTCTGACCCCTGCAAGCTACCCAGGGGACCACCTCTCTCCCTGGACTTGCAGTAGAGGCCCCAGGGTGCCCCCTGGCCTTCTACCTAGGGGCCTCTGACCCCAGCAAGCTACCCAGGGGTCTACCTCTTTCCCTGGACATAAAGTATAGGCCTTAGGGTGCCCCCTGTCCCTCCACCTAGTGGCCTCTGACCCCAGTATGCTACCCAGGGGTCCACCTCTCTCCCTGGACTTTCAGCACAAGCCCCAGGGTGAGCCCTGGCCCTCCACATAGGGGCCCCTGACCCCAGCATGCTACCCAGGGGTCCAACTGTCTCCCTGGACTTGCAGTATAGGCCCCAGGGTGCCCCCTGGCCCTACACCTAGGGGCCTCTGACCCCAGCAAGCCACCCAGGGGTCCACCTCTCTCCCTGGACTTGCAGTAGAGGCCCAAGGGTGCCCCCTGGCCTTCTACCTAGGGGCCTCTGACCCCAGCAAGCTACCCAGGGGTCTACCTCTTTCACTGGACTTGCAGCACAAGCCCCAGGGTGAGCCCTTTCCTTCCATATAGGGGCCCCTGACCCCAGCAAGCTACCCAATGGTCCACCTGTCTCCCTGGACTTGCAGTAGAGAGCCCATGGTGCCCCCTGTCCCTCCACCTAGGGGCCTCTGACCCCAGCAGGCTACCCACGGGTCCACCTCTCTCCCTGGACTTGCAGGTTAGGCTCCAGGGTGCCCCCTGGCCCTCCACCTAGGGGCCTCTGACCCCTGCAAGCTACCCAGGGGACCACCTCTCTCCCTGGACTTGCAGTAGAGGCCCCAGGGTGCCCCCTGGCCTTCTACCTAGGGGCCTCTGACCCCAGCAAGCTACCCAGGGGTCTACCTCTTTCCCTGGACATAAAGTATAGGCCTTAGGGTGCCCCCTGTCCCTCCACCTAGTGGCCTCTGACCCCAGTATGCTACCCAGGGGTCCACCTCTCTCCCTGGACTTTCAGCACAAGCCCCAGGGTGTGCCCTGGCCTTCCACATAGGGGCCCCTGACCCCAGCATGCTACCCAGGGGTCCAACTGTCTCCCTGGACTTGCAGTATAGGCCCCAGGGTGCCCCCTGGCCCTACACCTAGGGGCCTCTGACCCCAGCAAGCCACCCAGGGGTCCACCTCTCTCCCTGGACTTGCAGTAGAGGCCCCAGGGTGCCCCCTGGCCTTCTACCTAGGGGCCTCTGACCCCAGCAAGCTACCCAGGGGTCTACCTCTTTCCCTGGACTTGCAGCACAAGCCCCAGGGTGAGCCCTTTCCTTCCATATAGGGGCCCCTGACCCCAGCAAGCTACCCAATGGTCCACCTGTCTCCCTGGACTTGCAGTAGAGAGCCCATGGTGCCCCCTGTCCCTCCACCTAGGGGCCTCTGACCCCAGCAGGCTACCCACGGGTCTACCTCTCTCCCTGGACTTGCAGGTTAGGCTCCAGGGTGCCCCCTGGCCCTCCACCTAGGGGCCTCTGACCCCTGCAAGCTACCCAGGGGACCACCTCTCTCCCTGGACTTGCAGTAGAGGCCCCAGGGTGCCCCCTGGCCCTCTACCTAGGGTCCTCTGACCCCATCAAGCTATAAAGGGGTCTACCTCTCTCCCTGGACTTGCAGTATAGGCCCCAGGGTGCCATATGGCCCTCCACCTAAGGGCCTCTGACCCCAGCAAGTTACCCAGGGGTCCACCTCTCACCCTGGACTTGCAGTATAGGCCCTAGGGTGCCCCCTGGAGCTCCATCTAAGGGCATAAGACCCCAGCAAGCTACCCAGGGGTCCACCCCTCAACCTGGACATGCAGTAGAGGCCCCAGGGTGCCCCCTTTCCTCCACCTAGGGGCCTCTGACCCCTGCAAGCTACCCAGGGGTCCACCTCTCTCCCTAGACTTGCAGTAGAGGCCCCAGGGTGCCCCCTGGTCCTCCAACTAGGGGCCTCTGACCCCAGCATGCTACCCAGGGGTCCACCTCTCTCCTTGGACTTGCAGTAGAGGCCCCAGGGTGCCCCCTTGCTCTCCACCTAGGGGCCTCTGACACCAGCAATCCACCCAGGGGTCCACCTCTCTACCTGGACTTGCAGTAGAGGCCCCAGGGTGCCCCCTGGCCTTCTACCTAGGGGCCACTGACCCCAGCAGGCTACCCATGGGTCCACCTTTCTCCCTGGACTTGCAGGATAGGCCCCAGGGTGCCCCCTGGCCCTACACCTAGGGGCCTCTGACCCCAGCAAGTTACCCAGGGGTCTACCTCTCTCCCTGGACTTGCAGTATAGGCCCCAGCGTGCCCCATGGCCCTCCACCTAAGGGCCTCTGACCCCTGCAAGCTACCCTGGGGTCCACCTTTCTCCCTGGACTTGCAGTATAGGCCCTTAGGGTGCCCCGTGCCCCTCCACATAGGGGCCTCTGACCCCAGCAAGTTACCCACTGGTCTACCTCTCTCCCTGGACTTGCAGTATAGGCCCCAGCGTGCCCCATGGCCCTCCACCTAAGGGCCTCTGACCCCTGCAAGCTACCCAGGGGTCCACCTCTCTCCCTGGACTTGCAGTAGAGGCCCAAGGGTGCCCCCTTGCACTCCACCTAGGGGCCTCTGACCCCAGCAAGCTACCCAGGGGTCCACCTCTCTCCCTGGACATGCAGTATAGGCTCCAGGGTGCCTTCTGCCCCTCCACCTAATGGCCTAATACCCCAGCAAGCTACCCAGGGGTCCACATCTCTCCCTGGACTTGCAGTAGAGGCCCCAGGGTGCCCACAGGCCTTCCACCTTGGGGCCTCTGACCCCTACAAGCTACCCAGGGGTCCACCTCTCTCCCTAGACTTGCAGTATAGGTCCCAGGGTGCCTCCTTGCCCTCCACCCAGGGGCCTCTGACCCCAGTAAGCTACCCAGGGGTCCACCTCTCTCCCTTGACTTGCAGTATGGGCCCCAGGGTGCCCTCTGGCCCTCCACCTAGGGGCCTCTGACCCCTGCAAGCTACCCTGGGGTCCACCTTTCTCCCTGGACTTGCAGTATAGGCCCCAGGATGCCCCTTGTCCCTCCACCTAGGATTCTCTGACCCCTGCAAGCTACCCAGGGGTCCACTTCTCTCCCTGGACTTGCAGTATAGGTCCCAGGGTGCCCCCTTGCCCTCCACCTAGGGGCCTCTGACCCCTGCAAGCTACCCAGGGGTCCACCTCTCTCCCTGGACTTGCAGTAGAGGCCCCAGGGTGCCCAGAGGCCCTCCACCTAGGGGCCTATGACCCCTGCAAGCTAACCAGGGGTCCACATCTCTCCTTGGACTTGCAGTAGAGGTCCCAGGGTGCCCCCTTGCCCTCCACCCAGGGGCCTCTTACCCAAGCAAGCTACTCAGGGGTCCACCTCTCTGCCCGGACTTGCAGTATAGGCCACAAGGTTCCCCCTGGCCCTCCACCTAGGGGCCTAAGACCCCAGCAAGCTACCCAGGGGTCCACCTCTCTCCCTGGACTTGCAGTAGAGGCCCCAGGGTGCCCACAAGCCCTCCACCTAGGGGCCTCTGACCCCTGCAAGTTACTCAGGGGTCCACCTCTCTCCCTGGACTTGCAGTTTAGGCCCTAAGGTGCCCCCTGGCCCTACACCTAGGGGCCTCTGAACACAGCAAGCTACCCAGGGGTCCACCTGTCTCCCTGCACATGCAGTAGAAAGCCCAGGGTGCCTCTGTCCCTCCACCTAGGGGCCTCTGACCACAGCAAGTTACCCAGGGGTCCACCTCTCACCCTGGACTTGCAGTATAGGCCATAGGATGCCCCCTGGAGCTCCTCCTAGGGGACTAAGACCCCAGCAAGCTACCCAGGGTTACACCTCTCTCCCTGGACTTGCAGTAGAGGCCCCAGGGTGCCCTCTTGCCCTCCACCTAGGGGCCTCTGACCCCTACAAGCTACCCAGGGGTCCACATCTCTCCCTGGACTTGCAGTAGAGGCCCCAGGGTGCCCCCTGGCCCTCAACCAGTGGGCCTCTGACCCCAGCATGCTACCCAGGTATCCACCTCTCACCCTAGACTTGCAGTAGAGGCCCCAGGGTTCCCCTTGGCCCTCCACCTAGGGGCCTCTGACCCCAGCAGGCTAACAACGGGTCCACCTCTCTCCCTGGACTTGCAGGATAGGCCCCAGGGTGCCCCTGGCCCTCCACCTAGGGGCCTAAGACCCCAGCAAGCTACCCAGGGGTCCACCTCTCTCCCTGTACTTGCAGTATAGGCCCTTAGGGTGCCCCTGGCCCTCCACCTAGGGGCCTCTGATCTCTGCAAGCTACCCTGGGGTCCACCTTTCTTCCTTGACTTGCAGTATAGGCCCCAGGGTGCCCCGTGCCCCTCCACCTAGGGGCCTAAGACCCCAGCATGCTACCCAGGGGTCAACCTCTCTCCCTGTACTTGCAGTAGAGGCCCCAGGGTGCCCACAGGCCCTCCACCTAGGGGCCTCTGACCCCTGCAAGTTACCCAGTGGTCCACAACTCTCCCTGGACTTGCAGAAGAGGCCCCAGGGTGCCCCCTGGCCCTCCACCTAGGGGCCTCTGACCCCTGCAAGCTACCCAGGGGTCCACCTCTCTCATTGGACTTGCAGTATAGGCCCCGGGGTGCCCCCTGGCCCTCCACCTAAGTGCCTCTGACCCCAGCAAGCTACCCAGGGGTCCACCTCTCTCCCTGGACTTGCAGTAGAGGCCCCAGGGTGCCCACAGGCCCTCCACCTAGGGGCCTCTGACCCCTGCAAGTTACTCAGGGGTCCACCTCTCTCCCTGGACTTACAGTTTAGGCCCTAGGGTGCCCCCTGGCCCTCCACCTAGGGGCCTCTGACACCAGCAAGCTACCCAGGGGTCCACCTCTCTCCCTGTACTTGCAGTATAGGCCCTTAGGGTGCCCCCTGGCCCTCTACCTAGGGGCCTCTGACCCCATCAAGCTAAAAAGGGGTCTATCTCTCTCCCTGGACTTGCAGTATAGGCCCCAGGGTGCCATATGGCCCTCCACCTAAGGGCCTCTGACCCCAGCAAGTTACCCAGGGGTCCACCTCTCACCCTGGACTTGCAGTATAGGCCCTAGGGTGCCCCCTGGAGCTCCATCTAAGGGCCTAAGACCCCAGCAAGCTACCCAGGGGTCCAACCCTCTCCCTGGACATGCAGTAGAGGCCCCAGGGTGCCCCCTTTCCTCCACCTAGGGGCCTCTGAACCCTACAAGTTACCCAGGGGACCACCTCTCTCTCTGGACTTGCAGTAGAGGCCCCAGGGTGCCCCCTGGCCTTCTACCTAGCGGCCTCTGACCCCAGCAGGCTACCCATAGGTCCACCTCTCTCCCTGGACTTGCAGGATAGGCCCCAGGGTGCCCCCTTGCCCTACACCTTGGGGCCTCTGGCCCCAGCAAGCCACCCAGGGGTCCACCTCTCTCCCTGGACTTGCAGTAGAGGCCCCAGGGTACCCCCTGGCCTTCTACCTAGGGGCCTCTGACCCCAGCAAGCTACCCAGGGGTCTACCTCTTTCCCTGGACATAAAGTATAGGCCTTAGGGTGCCCCCTGTCCCTCCACATAGTGGACTCTGACCCCTGCATGCTACCCAGGGGTCCACCTCTCTCCCTGGACTTTCAGCACAAGCCCCAGGGTGAGCCCTGGCCCTCCACCTAGAGGCCTCTGACCCCAGCAAGCTACCCAGGGGTCCACCTCTCTCCCTGGACTTGCAATGGAGGCCCCAGGGTGCTCCCTTGCCCTCCACTAGGGGCCTCTGACCCTAGCAGGCTACTCACGTTTCCACCTCTCTCTCTGGACTTGCAGGATAGGCCCCAGGGTGCCCCCTGGCCCTACACCTAGGGGCCTCTGACCCCAGCAAGCTACCCAGGGGTCCACCTCTCTCCCTGGACTTGCAGTATAGGCCCCAGGGTGTCCCCTGGCCCTCTACCTAGGGGCCTCTGACCCCATCAAGCTACCTAGGGGTCCACCTCTCTCCCTGAACTTGCAGTATAGGCCCCAGGGTGCCCCATGGCCCTCCACCTAAGTGCCTCTGACCCCTGCAAGCTACACAGGGGTCCACCTCTCTCCCTGTACTTGCAGTAGAGGCCCCAGGGTGCCCACATGCCCTCGACCTAGGGGCCTCTGACCCCAGCAAGCCACCCTGGGGTCTACCTCTTTCCTAGACTTAAATTATAGGCCTTAGGGTGCCCACAGGCCCTCCACCTAGGGGCCTCTGACCCCTGCAAGCTACCCAGGGGTCCACCTGTCTCATTGGACTTGCAGTATAGGCCCTGCGGTGCCCTCTAGCCCTCCACCTAGGGACGTCTGATCCCAGCAGGCTACCCACGGGTCCACCTCTCTCCCTGGACTTTCAGGATAGGCCAGAGGGTGCCCCCTGGCCCTCCACCTAGGGGACTCTGACCCCAGCAAGCTACCCAGGGGTCCACCTCTCTCCCTGGACTTGCAGTATAGGTCCCAGGGTGCCCCCTTGCCCTCCACCCAGGAGCCTCTGACCCCAGCAAGCTACCCAGGGTTTCCACCTCTCTCATTGGACTTGCAGTATAGGCCCTGGGGTGCTCCCTTGCCCTCCACCCAGGGGCCTCTGACCCCAGCAAGCTACCCAGGGGTCCATATCTCTCCCTGGACTTGCAGTATAGGCTCCAGAGTGCCTTCTGCCCCTCCACCTAGTGGCCTAAGACCCCAGCAAGCTACCCAGACCCCAGCAAGCTACCCAGGGGTCCACCTCTCTCCCTGGACTTGCAGTATAGGTCCCAGGGTGCCCCCTTGCCCTCCACTCAGGAGCCTCTGACCCCAGCAAGCTACCCAGGGGTCCACCTCTCTCATTGGACTTGCAGTATAGGCCCTGGGGTGCCCCCTTGCCCTCCACCCAGGGGCCTCTGACCCCAGCAAGCTACCCAGGGGTCCATATCTCTCCCTGGACTTGCAGTATAGGCTCCAGAGTGCCTTCTGCCCCTCCACCTAGTGGCCTAAGACCCCAGCAAGCTACCCAGGGGTCAACCTCTCTCCCTGTACTTGCAGTAGAGGCCCCAGGGTGCCCACAGGCCCTCCACCTAGGGGCCTCTGACCCCTGCAAGTTACCCAGGGTTCCACAACTCTACCTGGACTTGCAGAAGAGGCCCCAGGGTGCCTCCTGGCCCTCCACCTAGGGGCCTCTGACCCCTGCAAGCTACCCAGGGGTCCACCTCTCTCATTGGACTTGCAGTATAGGCCCCGGGGTGCCCCCTGGCCCTCCACCTAGGGGCCTCTGACCCCAGCAAGCTACCCAGGGGTCCACCTCTCTCCCTGGACTTGCAGTATAGGCCCCAGGGTGCCCCTTGGCCCTCCACCTAGGGGCCTCTGACCCCAGCAAGCTACCCAGGGGTCTACCTCTCTCCCTGGACTTGCAGTAGAGGCCCCAGGGTGCCCCCTTGCCCTCCACCAAGGGTTCTCTGACCCCAGCAAGCCACCGAGGGGTCAACCTCTCTCTCTGGACTTGCAGTAGAGGCCCCAGGGTGCCCCCTGGCCCTCCACCTAGGGGCCTCTGACCCCTGCAAGTTACCCAGGGCTCCACAACTCTCCCTGGACTTGCAGTAGAGGCCCCAGGTTGCCCCCTGGCACTCCACCAAGGGGCCTCTGACCCCAGCAAGTTACTCAGGGGTCCACCTCTCTCCCTGGACTTGCAGTATAGGCCCTTCGGTGCCCCCTGGCCCTCCACCTAGGGGCCTCTGACCCCAGCAGGCTACTCACGTTTCCACCTCTCTCTCTGGACTTGCAGGATAGGCCCCAGGGTGCCCCCTGGCCCTACACCTAGGGGCCTCTGACCCCAGCAAGCTACCCAGGGGTCCACGTCTCTCCCTGGACTTGCAGTATAGGCCCCAGGGTGCCCCCTGGCCCTCTACCTAGGGGCCTCTGACCCCATCAAGCTACCTAGGGGTCCACCTCTCTCCCTGAACTTGCAGTATAGGCCCCAGGGTGCCCCATGGCCCTCCACCTAAGTGCCTCTGACCCCTGCAAGCTACACAGGGGTCCACCTCTCTCCCTGTACTTGCAGTAGAGGCCCCAGGGTGCCCACATGCCCTCGACCTAGGGGCCTCTGACCCCAGCAAGCCACCCTGGGGTCTACCTCTTTCCTAGACTCAAATTATAGGCCTTAGGGTGCCCACCGGCCCTCCACCTAGGGGCCTCTGACCCCTGCAAGCTACCCAGGGGTCCACCTCTCTCATTGGACTTGCAGTATAGGCCCTGCGGTGCCCTCTAGCCCTCCACCTAGGGACGTCTGATCCCAGCAGGCTACCCACGGGTCGACCTCTCTCCCTGGACTTGCAGTATAGGTTCCAGGGTGCCCCCTTGCCCTCCACCCAGGAGCCTCTGACCCCAGCAAGCTACCCAGGGGTCCATATCTCTCCCTGGACTTGCAGTATAGGCTCCAGAGTGCCTTCTGCCCCTCCACCTAGTGGCCTAAGACCCCAGCAAGCTACCCAGACCCCAGCAAGCTTCCCAGGGGTCCACCTCTCTCCCTGGACTTGCAGTATAGGTCCCAGGGTGCCCCCTTGCCCTCCACTCAGGAGCCTCTGACCCCAGCAAGCTACACAGGGGTCCACCTCTCTCATTGGACTTGCAGTATAGGCCCTGGTGTGCCCCCTTGCCCTCCACCCAGGGGCCTCTGTCCCCAGCAAGCTACCCAGGGGTCCATATCTCTCCCTGGACTTGCAGTATAGGCTCCAGAGTGCCTTCTGCCCCTCCACCTAGTGGCCTAAGACCCCAGCAAGCTACCCAGGGGTCAACCTCTCTCCCTGTACTTGCAGTAGAGGCCCCAGGGTGCCCACAGGCCCTCCACCTAGGGGCCTCTGACCCCTGCAAGTTACCCAGGGGTCCACAACTCCCCCTGGACTTGCAGAAGAGGCCCCAGGGTGCCCCCTGGCCCTCCACCTAGGGGCCTCTGACCCCTGCAAGTTACCCAGGGGTCCACCTCTCTCAATTGACTTGCAGTATAGGCCCCGGGGTGCCCCCTGTCCCTCCACCTAGGGGCCTCTGACCCCTACAAGCTACCCAGGGGTCCACCTCTCTGCCTGGACTTGCAGTAGAGGCCCCAGGGTGCCCCCTTGCCCTCCACCAAGGGGTCTCTGACCCCAGTAAGCCACCGAGGGGTCAACCTCTCTCCCTGGAATTGCAGTAGAGGCCCCAGGGTGCCCCCTGGAAGTCCACCTAGGGGCCTCTGACCCCTGCAAGTTACCCAGGGCTCCACAACTCTCCCTGGACTTGCAGTAGAGGCCCCAGGTTGCCCCCTGGCACTCCACCTAGGGGCCTCTGACCCCAGCAAGTTACTCAGGGGTCCACCTCTCTCCCTGGACTTGCATTATAGACCCTTCGGTGCCCCCTGGCCCTCCACCTAGGGGCCTCTGACCCCAGCAGGCTACTCACGTTTCCACCTCTCTCTCTGGACTTGCAGGATAGGCCCCAGGGTGCCCCCTGGCCCTACACCTAGGGGCCTCTGACCCCAGCAAGCTACCCAGGGGTCCACCTCTCTCCCTGAACTTGCAGTATAGGCCCCAGGGTGCCCCAAGGCCCTCCACCTAAGTGCCTCTGACCCCTGCAAGCTACACAGGGGTCCACCTCTCTCCCTGTACTTGCAGTAGAGGCCCCAGGGTGCCCACATGCCCTCGACCTAGGGGCCTCTGACCCCAGCAAGCCACCCTGGGGTCTACCTCTTTCCTAGACTTAAATTATAGGCCTTAGGGTGCCCACAGGCCCTCCACCTAGGGGCCTCTGACCCCATCAAGCTACCTAGGGGTCCACCTCTCTCCCTGGACTTGCAGTAGAGGTCCCAGGGTGCCCCCTGGCCTTCTACCTAGGGGCCTCTGACCCCAGCAGGCTACCCATGGGTCCACCTCTCTCCCTGGACTTGCAGGATAGGCCCCAGGGTGCCTCCTTAGCCCTACAACTAGGGGCCTCTGGCCCCAGCAAGCCACCCAGGGGTCCACCTCTCTCCCTGGACTTGCAGTAGAGGCCCCAGGGTGCCCCCTTGCCCTCCATCTAGGGGCCTCTGACCCCAGCAATCCACTCAGGGGTCCACCTCTCTCCCTGGACTTGCAGTAGAGGCCACAGGGTACCCCCTGGCCTTCTACCTAGGGGCCTCTGACCCCAGCAAGCTACCCAGGGGTCTACCTCTTTCCCTGGACATAAAGTATAGGCCTTAGGGTGCCCCCTGTCCCTCCACCTAGTGGCCTCTGACCCCAGCATGCTACCCAGGGGTCCACCTCTCTCCCTGGACTTTCAGCACAAGCCCCAGGGTGAGCCCTGGCCCTCCACCTAGAGGCCTCTGACCCCAGCAAGCTACTTAGGGGTCCACTTCTCTCCCTGGACTTGCAATGGAGGCCCCAGGGTGCTCCCTTGCCCTCCACCTAGGGGTCTCTGACGCCAGCAAGCTACCCAGGGGTCTACCTCTTTCCCTGGACTTGCAGTAGAGGCCCCAGGGTGCCCCCTTGCCCTCCACCTAGGGGCCTCTGACCCCAGCAAGCCACCCAGGGGTTCACCTCTCTCCCTGGACTTGCAGTAAAGGTCCCAGGGTGCCCCCTGGCCTTCTACCTAGGGGCCTCATACCCCAGCAAGCTACCCAGGGGTCTACATCTCTCCCTGGACTTGCAGTATAGGCCCCACCGTGCCCCATGGCCCTCAACCTAAGGGCCTCTGACTCCTGCAAGCTACCCAGGGGTCCACCTCTCTCCCTGGACGTGCAGTAGAGGCCCCAGGTTGCCCCCTGGCACTCCACCTAGGGGCCTCTGACCCCAGCAAGTTACTCAGGGGTCCACCTCTCTCCCTGGACTTGCAGTATAGGCCCTTCGGTGCCCCCTGGCCCTCCACCTAGGGGCCTCTGACCCCAGCAGGCTACTCACGTTTCCACCTCTCTCTCTGGACTTGCAGGATAGGCCCCAGGGTGCCCCCTGGCCCTACACCTAGGGGCCTCTGACCCCAGCAAGCTACCCAGGGGTCCACGTCTCTCCCTGGACTTGCAGTATAGGCCCCAGGGTGCCCCCTGGCCCTCTACCTAGGGGCCTCTGACCCCATCAAGCTACCTAGGGGTCCACCTCTCTCCCTGAACTTGCAGTATAGGCCCCAGGGTGCCCCATGGCCCTCCACCTAAGTGCCTCTGACCCCTGCAAGCTACACAGGGGTCCACCTCTCTCCCTGTACTTGCAGTAGAGGCCCCAGGGTGCCCACATGCCCTCGACCTAGGGGCCTCTGACCCCAGCAAGCCACCCTGGGGTCTACCTCTTTCCTAGACTCAAATTATAGGCCTTAGGGTGCCCACCGGCCCTCCACCTAGGGGCCTCTGACCCCTGCAAGCTACCCAGGGGTCCACCTCTCTCATTGGACTTGCAGTATAGGCCCTGCGGTGCCCTCTAGCCCTCCACCTAGGGACGTCTGATCCCAGCAGGCTACCCACGGGTCCACCTCTCTCCCTGGACTTGCAGTATAGGTTCCAGGGTGCCCCCTTGCCCTCCACCCAGGAGCCTCTGACCCCAGCAAGCTACCCAGGGGTCCATATCTCTCCCTGGACTTGCAGTATAGGCTCCAGAGTGCCTTCTGCCCCTCCACCTAGTGGCCTAAGACCCCAGCAAGCTACCCAGACCCCAGCAAGCTTCCCAGGGGTCCACCTCTCTCCCTGGACTTGCAGTATAGGTCCCAGGGTGCCCCCTTGCCCTCCACTCAGGAGCCTCTGACCCCAGCAAGCTACACAGGGGTCCACCTCTCTCATTGGACTTGCAGTATAGGCCCTGGGGTGCCCCCTTGCCCTCCACCCAGGGGCCTCTGTCCCCAGCAAGCTACCCAGGGGTCCATATCTCTCCCTGGACTTGCAGTATAGGCTCCAGAGTGCCTTCTGCCCCTCCACCTAGTGGCCTAAGACCCCAGCAAGCTACCCAGGGGTCAACCTCTCTCCCTGTACTTGCAGTAGAGGCCCCAGGGTGCCCACAGGCCCTCCACCTAGGGGCCTCTGACCCCTGCAAGTTACCCAGGGGTCCACAACTCCCCCTGGACTTGCAGAAGAGGCCCCAGGGTGCCCCCTGGCCCTCCACCTAGGGGCCTCTGACCCCTGCAAGTTACCCAGGGGTCCACCTCTCTCAATTGACTTGCAGTATAGGCCCCGGGGTGCCCCCTGTCCCTCCACCTAGGGGCCTCTGACCCCTACAAGCTACCCAGGGGTCCACCTCTCTGCCTGGACTTGCAGTAGAGGCCCCAGGGTGCCCCCTTGCCCTCCACCAAGGGGTCTCTGACCCCAGTAAGCCACCGAGGGGTCAACCTCTCTCCCTGGAATTGCAGTAGAGGCCCCAGGGTGCCCCCTGGCCGTCCACCTAGGGGCCTCTGACCCCTGCAAGTTACCCAGGGCTCCACAACTCTCCCTGGACTTGCAGTAGAGGCCCCAGGTTGCCCCCTGGCACTCCACCTAGGGGCCTCTGACCCCAGCAAGTTACTCAGGGGTCCACCTCTCTCCCTGGACTTGCATTATAGACCCTTCGGTGCCCCCTGGCCCTCCACCTAGGGGCCTCTGACCCCAGCAGGCTACTCACGTTTCCACCTCTCTCTCTGGACTTGCAGGATAGGCCCCAGGGTGCCCCCTGGCCCTACACCTAGGGGCCTCTGACCCCAGCAAGCTACCCAGGGGTCCACCTCTCTCCCTGAACTTGCAGTATAGGCCCCAGGGTGCCCCAAGGCCCTCCACCTAAGTGCCTCTGACCCCTGCAAGCTACACAGGGGTCCACCTCTCTCCCTGTACTTGCAGTAGAGGCCCCAGGGTGCCCACATGCCCTCGACCTAGGGGCCTCTGACCCCAGCAAGCCACCCTGGGGTCTACCTCTTTCCTAGACTTAAATTATAGGCCTTAGGGTGCCCACAGGCCCTCCACCTAGGGGCCTCTGACCCCATCAAGCTACCTAGGGGTCCACCTCTCTCCCTGGACTTGCAGTAGAGGTCCCAGGGTGCCCCCTGGCCTTCTACCTAGGGGCCTCTGACCCCAGCAGGCTACCCATGGGTCCACCTCTCTCCCTGGACTTGCAGGATAGGCCCCAGGGTGCCTCCTTAGCCCTACAACTAGGGGCCTCTGGCCCCAGCAAGCCACCCAGGGGTCCACCTCTCTCCCTGGACTTGCAGTAGAGGCCCCAGGGTGCCCCCTTGCCCTCCATCTAGGGGCCTCTGACCCCAGCAATCCACTCAGGGGTCCACCTCTCTCCCTGGACTTGCAGTAGAGGCCACAGGGTACCCCCTGGCCTTCTACCTAGGGGCCTCATACCCCAGCAAGCTACCCAGGGGTCTACCTCTTTCCCTGGACATAAAGTATAGGCCTTAGGGTGCCCCCTGTCCCTCCACCTAGTGGCCTCTGACCCCAGCATGCTACCCAGGGGTCCACCTCTCTCCCTGGACTTTCAGCACAAGCCCCAGGGTGAGCCCTGGCCCTCCACCTAGAGGCCTCTGACCCCAGCAAGCTACTTAGGGGTCCACTTCTCTCCCTGGACTTGCAATGGAGGCCCCAGGGTGCTCCCTTGCCCTCCACCTAGGGGTCTCTGACGCCAGCAAGCTACCCAGGGGTCCACCTCTCTCCCTGGACTTGCAGTATAGGCCCCAGGGTGCCCCTTGGCCCTCCACCTAGGGGCCTCTGACCCCAGCAAGCTACCCAGGGGTCTACCTGTCTCCCTGGACTTGCAGTAGAGAGCCCAGGGTGCCCCCTGTCCCTCCAACTAGGGGCCTCTGACCCCAGCAAGCTACCCAGGGGTCTACCTCTTTCCCTGGACTTGCAGTAGAGGCCCCAGGGTGCCCCCTTGCCCTCCACCTAGGGGCCTCTGACCCCAGCAAGCCACCCAGGGGTTCACCTCTCTCCCTGGACTTGCAGTAAAGGTCCCAGGGTGCCCCCTGGCCTTCTACCTAGGGGCCTCTGACCCCAGCAAGCTACCCAGGGGTCTACATCTCTCCCTGGACTTGCAGTATAGGCCCCACCGTGCCCCATGGCCCTCAACCTAAGGGCCTCTGACTCCTGCAAGCTACCCAGGGGTCCACCTCTCTCCCTGGACGTGCAGTAGAGGCCCCAGGGTGCCCCCTTGCCCTCCACCTAGGGGCCTCTGACCCCTGCAAGCTACCCAGGGGACCACCTCTCTCCCTGGACTTGCAGTAGAGGCCCCAGGGTGCCCCCTGGCCCTCTACCTAGGGTCCTCTGACCCCATCAAGCTAAAAAGGGGTCTAACTCTCTCCCTGGACTTGCAGTATAGGCCCCAGGGTGCCATATGGCCCTCCACCTAAGGGCCTCTGACCCCAGCAAGTTACCCAGCGGTCCATCTCTCACCCTGGGCTTGCAGTATAGGCCCTAGGGTGCCCCCTGGAGCTCCATCTAAGGGCATAAGACCCCAGCAAGCTACCCAGGGGTCCACCCCTCAACCTGGACATGCAGTAGAGGCCCCAGGGTGCCCCCTTTCCTCCACCTAGGGGCCTCTGACCCCTACAAGCTACCCAGGGGTCCACCTCTCTCCCTGGACTTGCAGTAGAGGCCCCAGGGTGCCCCCTGGTCCTCCAACTAGGGGCCTCTGACCCCAGCATGCTACACAGGGGTCCACCTCTCTCCTTGGACTAGATGTAGAGTTCCCAGGGTGCCCCCTTGCCCTCCACCTAGGGGCCTCTGACCCCAGCAATCCACCCAGGGGTCCACCTCTCTCCCTGGACTTGCAGTAGAGGCCCCAGGGTGCCCCCTGGCCTTCTACCTATGGGCCACTGACCCCAGCAGGCTACCCATGGGTCCACCTTTCTCCCTGGACTTGCAGGATAGGCCCCAGGGTGCCCCCTGGCCCTACACCTAGGGGCCCCTGACCCCAGCAAGCTACCCAGGGGTCCAACTGTCTCCCTGGACTTGCAGTATAGGTCCCAGGGTGCCCCCTGGCCCTACACCTAGGGGCCTCTGACCCCAGCAGGCTACCCACGGGTCCACCTCTCTCCCTGGACTTGCAGGTTAGGCTCCAGGGTGCCCCCTGGCCCTCCACCTAGGGGCCTCTGACCCCTGCAAGCTACCCAGGGGACCACCTCTCTCCCTGGACTTGCAGTAGAGGCCCCAGGGTGCCCCCTGGCCCTCTACCTAGGGTCCTCTGACCCCATCAAGCTAAAAAGGGGTCACCTCTCTCCCTGGACTTGCAGTATAGGCCCCAGGGTGCCATATGGCCCTCCACCTAAGGGCCTCTGACCCCAGCAAGTTACCCAGGGGTCCATCTCTCACCCTGGACTTGCAGTATAGGCCCTAGGGTGCCCCCTGGAGCTCCATCTAAGGGCATAAGACCCCAGCAAGCTACCCAGGGGTCCACCCCTCAACCTGGACATGCATTAGAGGCCCCAGGGTGCCCCCTTTCCTCCACCTAGGGGCCTCTGACCCCTACAAGCTACCCAGGGGTCCATCTCTCTCCCTGGACTTGCAGTAGAGGCCCCAGGGTGCCCCCTGGTCCTCCAACTAGGGGCCTCTGACCCCAGCATGCTACCCAGGGGTCCACCTCTCTCCTTGGACTAGATGTAGAGGCCCCAGGGTGACCCCTTGCCCTCAACCTAGGGGCCTCTGACCCCAGCAATCCACCCAGGGGTCCACCTCTCTACCTGGACTTGCAGTAGAGGCCCCAGGGTGCCCCCTGGCCTTCTACCTAGGGGCCACTGACCCCAGCAGGCTACCCATGGGTCCACCTTTCTCCCTGGACTTGCAGGATAGGCCCCGGGGTGCCCCCTGGCCCTACACCTAGGGGCCTCTGACCCCAGCAAGCTACCCAGGGGTCTACCTTTCTCACTGGACTTGCAGTATAGGCCCCAGCGTGCCCCATGGCCCTCCACCTAAGGGCCTCTGACCCCTGCAAGCTACCCAGGGGTCCACCTCTCTCCCAGGACTTGCAGTAGAGGCAACAGGGTGCCCCGTTGCCCTCCACCTAGGGGCCTCTGACCCCTGCAAGCTACCCAGGGGACCACCTCTCTCCCTGGACTTGCAGTAGAGGCCCCAGGGTGCCCCCTGGCCTTCTACCTAGGGGCCTCTGACCCCAGCAAGCTACCCAGGGGTCTACCTCTTTCCCTGGACATAAAGTATAGGCCTTAGGGTGCCCCCTGTCCCTCCACCTAGTGGCCCATGACTCCAGTATGCTACCCAGGGGTCCACGTCTCTCCCTGGACTTTCAGCACAAGCCCCAGGGTGAGCCCTGGCCCTCCACATAGGGGCCCCTGACCCCAGCATGCTACCCAGGGGTCCAACTGTCTCCCTGGACTTGCAGTATAGGCCCCAGGGTGCCCCCTGGCCCTACACCTAGGGGCCTCTGACCCCAGCAAGCCACCCAGGGGTCCACCTCTCTCCCTGGACTTGCAGTAGAGGCCCCAGGGTGCCCCCTGGCCTTCTACCTAGGGGCCTCTGACCCCAGCAAGCTACCCAGGGGTCTACCTCTTTCCCTGGACTTGCAGCACAAGCCCCAGGGTGAGCCCTGGCCCTCCATATAGGGGCCCCTGACCCCAGCAAGCTACCCAATGGTCCACCTGTCTCCCTGGACTTGCAGTAGAGAGCCCATGGTGCCCCCTGGCCCTCCACCTAGGGGCCTCTGACCCCTGCAAGCTACCCAGAGGACCACCTCTCTCCCTGGACTTGCAGTAGAGGCCCCAGGGTGCCCCCTGGCCCTCTACCTAGGGTCCTCTGACCCCATCAAGCTAAAAAGGGGTCTACCTCTCTCCCTGGACTTGCAGTATAGGCCCCAGGGTGCCATATGGCCCTCCACCTAAGGGCCTCTGACCCCAGCAAGTTACCCAGGGGTCCATCTCTCACCCTGGACTTGCAGTATAGGCCCTAGGGTGCCCCCTGGAGCTCCATCTAAGGGCATAAGACCCCAGCAAGCTACCCAGGGGTCCACCCCTCAACCTGGACATGCAGTAGAGGCCCCAGGGTGCCCCCTTTCCTCCACCTAGGGGCCTCTGACCCCTACAAGCTACCCAGGGGTCCACCTCTCTCCCTGGACTTGCAGTATAGGCCCCAGGGTGCCCCCTGGCCCTACACCTAGGGGCCTCTGACCCCAGCAAGCTACCCAGGGGTCTACCTTTCTCACTGGACTTGCAGTATAGGCCCCAGCGTGCCCCATGGCCCTCCACCTAAGGGCCTCTGACCCCTGCAAGCTACCCAGGGGTCCACCTCTCTCCCTGGACTTGCAGTAGAGGCCCCAGGGTGCCCCGTTGCCCTCCACCTAGGGGCCTCTGACCCCTGCAAGCTACCCAGGGGACCACCTCTCTCCCTGGACTTGCAGTAGAGGCCCCAGGGTGCCCCCTGGCCTTCTACCTAGGGGCCTCTGACCCCAGCAAGCTACCCAGGGGTCTACCTCTTTCCCTGGACATAAAGTATAGGCCTTAGGGTGCCCCCTGTCCCTCCACCTAGTGGCCTCTGACTCCAGTATGCTACCCAGGGGCCCACGTCTCTCCCTGGACTTTCAGCACAAGCCCCAGGGTGAGCCCTGGCCCTCCACATAAGGGCCCCTGACCCCAGCATGCTACCCAGGGGTCCAACTGTCTCCCTGGACTTGCAGTATAGGCCCCAGGGTGCCCCCTGGCCCTACACCTAGGGGCCTCTGACCCCAGTAAGCCACCCAGGGGTCCACCTCTCTCCCTGGACTTGCAGTAGAGGCCCCAGGGTGCCCCCTGGCCTTCTACCTAGGGGCCTCTGACCCCAGCAAGCTACCCAGGGGTCCACCTCTTTCCCTGGACTTGCAGCACAAGCCCCAGGGTGAGCCCTGGCCCTCCATATAGGGGCCCCTGACCCCAGCAAGCTACCCAATGGTCCACCTGTCTCCCTGGACTTGCAGTAGAGAGCCCATGGTGCCCCCTGTCCCTCCACCTAGGGGCCTCTGACCCCAGCAGGCTACCCACGGGTCCACCTCTCTCCCTGGACTTGCAGGTTAGGCCCCAGGGTGCCCCCTGGCCCTCTACCTAAGGGCCTCTGACCCCATCAAGCTACCCAGGGGTCCAGCTCTCTCCCTGGACTTGCAGTAGAGGCCCCAGGGTGCCCCCTGGCCTTCTACCTAGGGGCCTCTGACCCCAGCAAGCTACCCAGGGGTCTACCTCTTTCCCTGGACTTGCAGCACAAGCCCCAGGGTGAGCCCTTGCCCTCCACATAGGGGCCCCTGACCCCAGCAAGCTACCCATTGGTCCACCTGTCTCCCTGGACTTGCAGTAGAGAGCCCATGTTGCCCCCTGTCCCTCCACCTAGGGGCCTCTGACACCAGCAGGCTACCCACGGGTCCACCTCTCTCCCTGGACTTGCAGGTTAGGCCCCAGGGTGCCCCCTGGCCCTACACCTAGGGGCCTCTGACTACAGCAAGCTACCCAGGGGTCCACTTGTATCCCTGGACTTGCAGTATAGGCCCCAGGGTGCCCCCTGGCCCTTTACCTAGGGGCCTCTGACCCCATCAAGCTACCCAGGGGTCCACCTCTCTCCCTGGACTTGCAGTAGAGGCCCCAGGGTGCCCCCTGGCCTTCTACCTAGGGGCCTCTGACCCCAGCAAGCTACCCAGGGGTCTACCTCTCTCCCTGGACTTGCAGTATAGAACCCACGGTGCCCCATGGCCCTCCACCTAAGGGCCTCTGACCCCTGCAAGCTACCCAGGGGTCCACTTCTCTCCCTGGACTTGCAGTAGAGGCCCTAGGGTGCCCCCTGGAGCTCCTCCTAGGGGCTTAAGACCCCAGCAACCTACCCAGGGTTCCACCTCTCTCCCTGGACTTGCAGTAGAGGCCCCAGGGTGCCCCCTTGCCCTCCACCTAGGGGCCTCTGACCCCTACAAGCCACCCAGGGGTCCACCTCTCTCCCTGGACTTGCAGTAGAGGCCCCAGGGTGCCCCATGGCCTTCTACCTAGGGGCCTCTGACCCCAGCAGGCTACCCATGGGTCCACCTCTCTCCCTGGACTTGCAGGATAGGCCCCAGGGTGCCCCCTTGCCCTACACCTAGGGGCCTCTGGCCCCAGCAAGCCACCCAGGGGTCCACCTCTCTCACTGGACTTGCAGTAGAGGCCCCAGGGTGCCCCCTTGCCCTCCATCTAGGGGCCTCTGACCCCAGCAATCCACCCAGGGGTCCACCTCTCTCCCTGGACTTGCAGTGGAGGCCCCAGGGTACCCCCTGGCCTTCTACCTACGGGCCTCTGACCCCAGCAAGCTACCCAGGGGTCTACCTCTTTCCCTGGACATAAAGTATAGGCCTTAGGGTGCCCCCTGTCCCTCCACCTAGTGGCCTCTGACCCCAGCATGCTACCCAGGGGTCCACCTCTCTCCCTGGACTTTCAGCACAAGCCCCAGGGTGAGCCCTGGCCCTCCACCTAGAGGTCTCTGACCCCAGCAAGCTACCCAGGGGTCCACCTCTCTCCCTGGACTTGCAATGGAGGCCCCAGGGTGCTCCCTTGCCCCCACCTAGGGGCCTCTGACCCCAGCAAGCTACCCGGGGGTCCACCTCTCTCCCTGGACTTGCAGTATAGGCCCCAGGGTGCCCCTTGGCCCTCCACCTAGGGGCCTCTGACCCCAGCAAGCTACCCAGGGGTCTACCTGTCTCCCTGGACTTGCAGTAGAGAGCCCAGGGTGCCCCCTGTCCCTCCAACTAGGGGCCTCTGACCCCAGCAAGCTACCCAGGGGTCTACCTCTTTCCCTTGACTTGCAGTAGAGGCCCCAGGGTGCCCCCTTGCCCTCCACCTAGGGGCCTCTGACCCCAGCAAGCCACCCAGGTGTTCACCTCTCTCCCTGGACTTGCAGTAGAGGCCCCAGGGTGCCCCCTTTCCTCCACCTAGGGGCCTCTGACCCCTACAAGCTACCCAGGGGTCCACCTCTCTCCCTGGACTTGCAGTAGAGGCCACAGGGTGCCCCCTGGTCCTCCAACTAGGGGCCTCTGACCCCAGCATGCTACCCAGGGGTCTACCTCTCTCCCTGGACTTGCAGTATAGGCCCCAGCGTGCCCCATGGCCCTCAACCGAAGGGCCTCTGACTACTGCAAGCTACCCAGGGGTCCACCTCTCTCCCTGGACTTGCAGTAGAGGCCCCAGGGTGCCCCCTTGCCCTCCACCTAGGGGCCTCTGACCCCTGCAAGCTACCCAGGGGACCACCTCTCTCCCTGTACTTGCAGTAGAGGCCCCAGGGTGCCCCCTTGCCCTCTACCTAGGGTCCTCTGACCCCATCAAGCTAAAAAGGGGTCTACCTCTCTCCCTGGACTTGCAGTATAGGCCCCAGGGTGCCATATGGCCCTCCACCTAAGGGCCTCTGACCCCAGCAAGTTACCCAGGGGTCCACCTCTCACCCTGGACTTGCAGTATAGGCCCTAGGGTGCCCCCTGGAGCTCCATCTAAGGGCATAAGACCCCAGCAAGCTACCCAGGGGTCCACCCCTCACCCTGGACATGCAGTAGAGGCCCCAGGGTGCCCCCTTTCCTCCACCTAGGGGCCTCTGACCCCTACAAGCTACCCAGGGGTCCACCTCTCTCCCTGGACTTGCAGTAGAGGCCACAGGGTGCCCCCTGGTCCTCCAACTAGGGGCCTCTGACCCCAGCATGCTACCCAGGGGTCCACCTCTCTCCTTGGACTAGATGTAGAGGCCGCAGGGTGCCCCCTTGCCCTCCACCTAGGGGCCTCTGACCGCAGCAATCCACCCAGGGGTCCACCTCTCTCCCCGGACTTGCAGTAGAGAACCCAGGGTGCCCCCTGGCCTTCTACCTAGGGGCCAATGACCCCAGCAGGCTACCCATGGGTCCACCTTTCTCCCTGGACTTGCAGGATAGGCCCCAGGGTGCCCCCTGGCCCTACACCTAGGGGCCTCTGACCTCAGCAAGCCACCCAGGGGTCCACCTCTCTCCCTGGACTTGCAGTAGAGTCCCCAGGGTGCCCCCTGGCCTTCTACCTAGGGGCCTCTGACCCCAGCAAGCTACCCAGGGGTCTACCTCTCTTCCTGGACTTGCAGTTTAGGCCCCAGCGTGCCCCATGGCCCTCCACCTAAGGGCCTCTGACCCCTGCAAGCTACCCAGGGGTCCACCTCTCTCCCTGGACTTGCAGTAGAGGCCCCAGGGTGCCCCGTTGCCCTCCACCTAGGGGCCTCTGACCCCTGCAAGCTACCCAGGGGACCACCTCTCTCCCTGGACTTGCAGTAGAGGCCCCAGGGTGCCCCCTGGCCTTCTACCTAGGGGCCTCTGACCCCAGCAAGCTACCCAGGGGTCTACCTCTTTACCTGGACATAAAGTATAGGCCTTAGGGTGCCCCCTGTCTCTCCACCTAGTGGCCTCTGACCCCAGCATGCTACCCAGGGGTCCACCTCTCTCCCTGGACTTTCAGCACAAGCCCCAGGGTGAGCCCTGGCCCTCCACATCGGGGCCCCTGACCCCAGCAAGCTACCCAGGGGTACAACTGTCTCCCTGGACTTGCAGTATAGGCCCCAGGGTGCCCCCTGGCCCTACACCTAGGGGCCTCTGACCCCAGCAAGCCACCCAGGGGTCCACCTCTCTCCCTGGACTTGCAATAGAGGCCCCAGGGTGCCCCCTGGCCTTCTACCTAGGGGCCTCTGACCCCATCAAGCTACCCAGGGGTCTACCTCTCTCCCTAGACTTGCAGTATAGAACCCAGGGTGCCCCATGGCCCTCCACCTAAGGGCCTCTGACCCCTGCAAGCTACCCAGGGGTCCACTTCTCTCCCTGGACTTGCAGTAGAGGCCCTAGGGTGCCCCCTGGAGCTCCTCCTAGGGGCTTAAGACCCCAGCAACCTACCCAGGGGTCCACCTCTCTCCCTGGACTTGCAGTAGAGGCCCCAGGGTGCCTCCTGTCCCTCCACCTAGGGGCCTCTGACCCCTGCAAGCTACACAGGGGTCCACCTCTCTCCCTGTACTTGCAGTAGAGGCCCCAGGGTGCCCACATGCCCTCGACCTAGGGGCCTCTGACCCCAGCAAGCCACCCTGGGGTCTACCTCTTTCCTAGACTTAAATTATAGGCCTTAGGGTGCCCACAGGCCCTCCACCTAGGGGCCTCTGACCCCTGCAAGCTACCCAGGGGTCCACCTCTCTCCTTGGACTTGCAGGATAGGCCCTGCGGTGCCCTCTAGCCCTCCACCTAGGGACGTCTGATCCCAGCAGGCTACCCACGGGTCCTCCTCTCTCCCTGGACTTGCAGGATAGGCCAGAGGGTGCCCCCTGGCCCTCCACCTAGGGGACTCTGACCCCAGCAAGCTACCCAGGGGTCCACCTCTCTCCCTGGACTTGCAGTATAGGTCCCAGGGTGCCCCCTTGCCCTCCACCCAGGAGCCTCTGACCCCAGCAAGCTACCCAGGGGTCCACCTCTCTCATTGGACTTGCAGTATAGGCCCTGGGGTGCCCCCTTGCCCTCCACCCAGGTCCCTCTGACCCCAGCAAGCTACCCAGGTGTCGACCTCTCTCCCTGGACTTGCAGTAGAGGCCCCAGGGTGCCCACAGGCCCTCCACCTAGGGGCCTCTAACCCCTGCAAGTTACTCAGGGGTCCACCTCTCTCCCTGGACTTGCAGTAGAGGCCCCAGGGTGCCCCCTGGCCCTCCACCTAGGGGCCTCTGACCCCTGCAAGTTACCCAGGGCTCCACAACTCTCCCTGGACTTGACGTAGAGGCCCCAGGTTGCCCCCTGGCAATCCACCTAGGGGCCTCTGACCCCAGCAAGTTACTCAGGGGTCAACCTCTCTCCCTGTACTTGCAGTAGAGGCCCCAGGGTGCCCACAGGCCCTCCACCTAGGGGCCTCTGACCCCTGCAAGTTACCCAGGGGTCTACAACTCTCCCTGGACTTGCAGAAGAGGCCCCAGGGTGCCCCCTGGCCCTCCACCTAGGGGCCTCTGACCAATGCAAGCTACCCAGGGGTCCACCTCTCTCCCTGGACTTGCAGGATAGGCCCCAGGGTGCCTCCTTAGCCCTACACCTAGGGGCCTCTGGCCCCAGCAACCACCCAGGGGTCCACCTCTCTCCCTGGACTTGCAGTAGAGGCCCCAGGGTGCCCCCTGGCCTTCTACCTAGGGGCCTCTGACCCCAGCAAGCTACCCAGGTGTCGACCTCTCTCCCTGGACTTGCAGTAGAGGCCCCAGGGTGCCCCCTTGCCCTCCACCAAGGGGTCTCTGACCCCAGCAAGCCACCGAGGGGTCAACCTTTCTCCCTGGACTTGCAGTAGAGGCCTTAGGGTGCCCCCTGTCACTCCACCTAGTGGCCTCTGACCCCAGTATGCTACCCAGGGGTCCACCTCTCTCCCTGGACTTTAAGCACAAGCCCCAGGGTGAGCCCTGGCCCTCCACATAGGGGCCCCTGACCCCAGCATGCTACCCAGGGGTCCAACTGTCTCCCTGGACTTGCAGTATAGGCCCCAGGGTGCCCCCTGGCCCTACAC
Organism: Danio rerio; assembly: GCF_049306965.1. Classification (NCBI taxonomy): domain Eukaryota; kingdom Metazoa; phylum Chordata; class Actinopteri; order Cypriniformes; family Danionidae; genus Danio; species Danio rerio. The sequence goes on from NC_133183.1 coordinate 53,976,443, forward strand.
CTAGGGGCCTCTGACCCCAGCAGGCTACCCACGGGTCCACCTCTCTCCCTGGACTTGCAGAAGAGGCCCCAGGGTGCCCCCTGGCCCTCCACCTAGGGGCCTCTGACCCCTGCAAGCTACCCAGGGGTCCACCTCTCTCATTGGACTTGCAGTATAGGCCCCGGGGTGCCCCCTGGCCCTCCACCTAGGGGCCTCTGACCCAAGCAAGCTACCCAGGGGTCCACCTCTCTCCCTGGACTTGCAGTAGAGGCCCCAGGGCGCCCCCTGTCCCTCCACCTAGGGGCCTCTGACCCCTACAAGCTACCCAGGGGTCCACCTCTCTCCCTGGACTTGCAGTAGAGGCCCCAGGGTGCCCCCTTGCCCTCCACCAAGGGGTCATTGACCCCAGCAAGCCACCGAGGGGTCAACCTCTCTCCCTGGACTTGCAGTAGAGGCCCCAGGGTTCCCCCTGGCCCTCCACCTAGGGGCCTCTGACCCCTGCAAGTTACCCAGGGCTCCACAACTCTCCCTGGACTTGCAGTAGAGGCCCCAGGTTGCCCCCTGGCACTCCACCTAGGGGCCTCTGACCCCAGCAAGTTACTCAGGGGTCCACCTCTCTCCCTGGACTTGCAGTATAGGCCCTTCGGTGCCCCCTGGCCCTCCACCTAGGGGCCTCTGACCCCAGCAGGTTACTCACGTTTCCACCTCTCTCTCTGGACTTGCAGGATAGGCCCCAGGGTGCCCCCTGGCCCTCCACCTAGGGGCCTCTGACCCCAGCAAGCTACCCAGGGGTCCACCTCTCTCCCTGGACTTGCAGTATAGGCCCCAGGGTGCCCCCTGGCCCTCTACCTAGGGGCCTCTGACCCCATCAAGCTACCTAGGGGTCCACCTCTCTCCCTGAACTTGCAGTATAGGCCCCAGGGTGCCCCATGGCCCTCTACCTAAGTGCCTCTGACCCCTGCAAGCTACACAGGGGTCCACCTCTCTCCCTGTTCTTGCAGTATAGGCCCCAGGGTGCCCACATGCCCTCGACCTAGGGGCCTCTGACCCCAGCAAGCCACCCTGGGGTCTACCTCTTTCCTAGACTTAAATTATAGGCCTTAGGGTGCCCACAGGCCCTCCACCTAGGGGCCTCTGACCCCTGCAAGCTACCCAGGGGTCCACCTCTCTCATTGGACTTGCAGTATAGGCCCTGTGGTGCCCTCTAGCCCTCCACCTAGGGACGTCTGATCCCAGCAGGCTACCCACGGGTCCACCTCTCTCATTGGACTTGCAGTATAGGCCCTGGGGTGCCCCCTTGCCCTCCACCCAGGGGCCTCTGACCCCAGCAAGCTACCCAGGGGTCCATATCTCTCCCTGGACTTGCAGTATAGGCTCCAGAGTGCCTTCTGCCCCTCCACCTAGTGGCCTAAGACCCCAGCAAGCTACCCAGGGGTCAACCTCTCTCCCTGTACTTGCAGTAGAGGCCCCAGGGTGCCCACAGGCCCTCCACCTATTGGCCTCTGACCCCTGCAAGTTACCCAGGGGTCTACAACTCTCCCTGGACTTGCAGAAGAGGCCCCAGGGTGCCCCCTGGCCCTCCACCTAGGGGCCTCTGACCCCTGCAAGCTACCCAGGGGTCCACCTCTCTCATTGGACTTGCAGTATAGGCTCCGGGGTGCCCCCTGGCCCTCCACCTAGGGGCCTCTGACCCCAGCAAGCTACCCAGGTGTCGACCTCTCTCCCTGGACTTGCAGTAGAGGCCCCAGGGTGCCCACAGGCCCTCCACCTAGGGGCCTCTAACCCCTGCAAGTTACTCAGGGGTCCACCTCTCTCCCTGGACTTGCAGTAGAGGTCCCAGGGTGCCCCCTGGCCTTCTACCTAGGGGCCTCTGACCCCAGCAGGCTACCCATGGGTCCACCTCTCTCCCTGGACTTGCAGGATAGGCCCCAGGGTGCCTCCTTAGCCCTACACCTAGGGGCCTCTGGCCCCAGCAACCACCCAGGGGTCCACCTCTCTCCCTGGACTTGCAGTAGAGGCCCCAGGGTGCCCCCTGGCCTTCTACCTAGGGGCCTCTGACCCCAGCAAGCTACCCAGGTGTCGACCTCTCTCCCTGGACTTGCAGTAGAGGCCCCAGGGTGCCCCCTTGCCCTCCACCAAGGGGTCTCTGACCCCAGCAAGCCACCGAGGGGTCAACCTCTCTCCCTGGACTTGCAGTAGAGGCCTTAGGGTGCCCCCTGTACCTCCACCTAGTGGCCTCTGACCCCAGTATGCTACCCAGGGGTCCACCTCTCTCCCTGGACTTTAAGCACAAGCCCCAGGGTGAGCCCTGGCCCTCCACATAGGGGCCCCTGACCCCAGCATGCTACCCAGGGGTCCAACTGTCTCCCTGGACTTGCAGTATAGGCCCCAGGGTGCCCCCTGGCCCTACACCTAGGGGCCTCTGACCCCAGCAGGCTACCCACGGGTCCAGCTCTCCCCCTGGACTTGCAGAAGAGGCCCCAGGGTGCCCCCTGGCCCTCCACCTAGGGGCCTCTGACCCCTGCAAGCTACCCAGGGGTCCACCTCTCTCATTGGACTTGCAGTATAGGCCCCGGGGTGCCCCCTGTCCCTCCACCTAGGGGCCTCTGACCCCTACAAGCTACCCAGGGGTCCACCTCTCTCCCTGGACTTGCAGTATAGGCCCTAGGGTGCCCCCTGGAGCTCCATCTAAGGGCATAAGACCCCAGCAAGCTACCCAGGGGTCCACCCCTCAACCTGGACATGCAGTAGAGGCCCCAGGGTGCCCCCTTTCCTCCACCTAGGGGCCTCTGACCCCTACAAGCTACCCAGGGGTCCACCTCTCTCCCTGGACTTGCAGTAGAGGCCCCAGGGTGCCCCCTGGTCCTCCAACTAGGGGCCTCTGACCCCAGCATGCTACCCAGGGGTCCACCTCTCTCCTTGGACTAGATGTAGAGGCCCCAGGGTGCCCCCTTGCCCTCCACCTAGGGGCCTCTGACCCCAGCAATCCACCCAGGGGTCCACCTCTCTACCTGGACTTGCAGTAGAGGCCCCAGGGTGCCCCCTGGCCTTCTACCTAGGGGGCACTGACCCCAGCAGGCTACCCATGGGTCCACCTTTCTCCCTGGACTTGCAGGATAGGCCCCAGGGTGCCCCCTGGCCCTACACCTAGGGGCCCCTGACCCCAGCAAGCTACCCAGGGGTCCAACTGTCTCCCTGGACTTGCAGTATAGGCCCCAGGGTGCCCCCTGGCCCTACACCTAGGGGCCTCTGACCCCAGCAAGCTACCCAGGGGTCTACCTTTCTCACTGGACTTGCAGTATAGGCCCCAGCGTGCCCCATGGCCCTCCACCTAAGGGCCTCTGACCCCTGCAAGCTACCCAGGGGTCCACCTCTCTCCCTGGACTTGCAGTAGAGGCCCCAGGGTGCCCCGTTGCCCTCCACCTAGGGGCCTCTGACCCCTGCAAGCTACCCAGGGGTCCACCTCTCTCCCTGGACTTGCAGTAGAGGCCCCAGGGTGCCCCCTGGCCTTCTACCTAGGGGCCTCTGACCCCAGCAAGCTACCCAGGGGTCTACCTCTTTCCCTGGACATAAAGTATAGGCCTTAGGGTGCCCCCTGTCCCTCCACCTAGTGGCCTCTGACTCCAGTATGCTACCCAGGGGTCCACGTCTCTCCCTGGACTTTCAGCACAAGCCCCAGGGTGAGCCCTGGCCCTCCACATAGGGGCCCCTGACCCCAGCATGCTACCCAGGGGTCCAACTGTCTCCCTGGACTTGCAGTATAGGCCCCAGGGTGCCCCCTGGCCCTACACCTAGGGGCCTCTGACCCCAGCAAGCCACCCAGGGGTCCACCTCTCTCCCTTGACTTGCAGTAGAGGCCCCAGGGTGCCCCCTGGCCTTCTACCTAGGGGCCTCTGACCCCAGCAAGCTACCCAGGGGTCTACCTCTTTCCCTGGACTTGCAGCACAAGCCCCAGGGTGAGCCCTGGCCCTCCATATAGGGGCCCCTGACCCCAGCAAGCTACCCAATGGTCCACCTGTCTCCCTGGACTTGCAGTAGAGAGCCCATGGTGCCCCCTGGCCCTCCACCTAGGGGCCTCTGAACCCTGCAAGCTACCCAGGGGACCACCTCTCTCCCTGGACTTGCAGTAGAGGCCCCAGGGTGCCCCCTGGCCCTCTACCTAGGGTCCTCTGACCCCATCAAGCTAAAAAGGGGTTTACATCTCTCCCTGGACTTGCAGTATAGGCCCCAGGGTGCCATATGGCCCTCCACCTAAGGGCCTCTGACCCCAGCAAGTTACCCAGGGGTCCACCTCTCTCCCCGGACTTGCAGTAGAGAACCCAGGGTGCCCCCTGGCCTTCTACCTAGGGGCCACTGACCCCAGCAGGCTACCCATGGGTCCACCTTTCTCCCTGGACTTGCAGGATAGGCCCCAGGGTGCCCCCTGGCCCTACACCTAGGGGCCTCTGACCCCAGCAAGCCACCCAGGGGTCCACCTCTCTCCCTGGACTTGCAGTAGAGTCCCCAGGGTGCCCCCTGGCCTTCTACCTAGGGGCCTCTGACCCCAGCAAGCTACCCAGGGGTCTACCTCTCTCCCTGGACTTGCATTTTAGGCCCCAGCGTGCCCCATGGCCCTCCACCTAAGGGCCTCTGACCCCTGCAAGCTACCCAGGGGTCCACCTCTCTCCCTGGACTTGCAGTAGAGGCCCCAGGGTGCCCCGTTGCCCTCCACCTAGGGGCCTCTGACCCCTGCAAGCTACCCAGGGGACCACCTCTCTCCCTGGACTTGCAGTAGAGGCCCCAGGGTGCCCCCTGGCCTTCTACCTAGGGGCCTCTGACCCCAGCAAGCTACCCAGGGGTCTACCTCTTTACCTGGACATAAAGTATAGGCCTTAGGGTGCCCCCTGTCCCTCCACCTAGTGGCCTCTGACCCCAGCATGCTACCCAGGGGTCCACCTCTCTCCCTGGACTTTCAGCACAAGCCCCAGGGTGAGCCCTGGCCCTCCACATCGGGGCCCCTGACCCCAGCAAGCTACCCAGGGGTACAACTGTCTCCCTGGACTTGCAGTATAGGCCCCAGGGTGCCCCCTGGCCCTACACCTAGGGGGCTCTGACCACAGCAAGCCACCCAGGGGTCCACCTCTCTCCCTGGACTTGCAATAGAGGCCCCAGGGTGCCCCCTGGCCTTCTACCTAGGGGCCTCTGACCCCAGCAAGCTACCCAGGGGTCTACCTCTTTCCCTGGACTTGCAGCACAAGCCCCAGGGTGAGCCCTGGACCTCCACATAGGGGCCCATGACCCCAGCAAGCTACCCAATGGTCCACCTGTCTCCCTGGACTTGCGGTAGAGAGCCCATGGTGCCCCCTGTCCCTCCACCTAGGGGCCTCTGACCCCAGCAGGCTACCCACGGGTCCACCTCTCTCCCTGGACTTGCAGGTTAGGCCCCAGGGTGCCCCCTGGCCCTACACCTAGGGGCCTCTGACTACAGCAAGCTTCCCAGGGGTCCACTTGTATCCCTGGACTTGCAGTATAGGCCCCAGCCTGCCCCCTGGCCCTCTACCTAAGGGCCTCTGACCCCATCAAGCTACCCAGGGGTCCACCTCTCTCCCTGGACTTGCAGTAGAGGCCCCAGGGTGCCCCCTGGCCTTCTACCTAGGGGCCTCTGACCCCAGCAAGCTACCCAGGGGTCTACCTCTCTCCCTAGACTTGCAGTATAGAACCCAGGGTGCCCCATGGCCCTCCACCTAAGGGCCTCTGACCCCTGCAAGCTACCCAGGGGTCCACTTCTCTCCCTGAACTTGCAGTAGAGGCCCTAGGGTGCCCCCTGGAGCTCCTCCTAGGGGCTTAAGACCCCAGCAACCTACCCAGGGGTCCACCTCTCTCCCTGGACTTGCAGTAGAGGCCCCAGGGTGCCCCCTGTCCCTCCACCTAGCAGCCTCTGACCCCTACAAGCTACCCAGGTGTCCACCTCTCTCCCTGGACTTGCAATAGAGGCCCCAGGGTGCCCCCTTTCCCTCCACCAAGGGGTCTCTGACCCCAGCAAGCCACCGAGGGGTCAACCTCTCTCCCTGGACTTGCAGTAGAGGCCCCAGGGTGCCCCCCGGCCCTCCACCTAGGGGCCTCTGACCCCTGCAAGTTACCCAGGGCTCCACAACTCTCCCTGGACTTGCAGTAGAGGCCCCAGTCTGCCCCCTGGCCCTCCACCTAGGGGCCTCTGACCCCTGCAAGCTACACAGGGGTCCACCTCTCTCCCTGTACTTGCAGTAGAGGCCCCAGGGTGCCCACATGCCCTCGACCTAGGGGCCTCTGACCCCAGCAAGCCACCCTGGGGTCTACCTCTTTCCTAGACTTAAATTATAGGCCTTAGGGTGCCCACAGGCCCTCCACCTAGGGGCCTCTGACCCCTGCAAGCTACCCAGGGGTCCACCTCTCTCATTGGACTTGCAGTATAGGCCCTGCGGTGCCCTCTAGCCCTCCACCTAGGGACGTCTGATCCCAGCAGGCTACCCACGGGTCCTCCTCTCTCCCTGGACTTGCAGGATAGGCCAGAGGGTGCCCCCTGGCCCTCCACCTAGGGGACTCTGACCCCAGCAAGCTACCCAGGGGTCCACCTCTCTCCCTGGACTTGCAGTATAGGTCCCAGGGTGCCCCCTTGCCCTCCACCCAGGAGCCTCTGACCCCAGCAAGCTACCCAGGGGTCCACCTCTCTCATTGGACTTGCAGTATAGGCCCTGGGGTGCCCCCTTGCCCTCCACCCAGGGGCCTCTGACCCCAGCAAGCTACCCAGGGGTCCATATCTCTCCCTGGACTTAAAGTATAGCCTCCAGAGTGCCTTCTGCCCCTCCACCTAGTGGCCTAAGACCCCAGCAAGCTACCCAGGGGTCAACCTCTCTCCCTGTACTTGCAGTAGAGGCCCCAGGGAGCCCACAGGCCCTCCACCTGGGGGCCTCTGACCCCTGCAAGTTACCCAGGGGTCCACAACTCTCCCTGGACTTGCAGAAGAGGCCCCAGGGTGCCCCCTGGCCCTCCACCTAGGGGCCTCTGACCCCTGCAAGCTACCCAGGGGTCCACCTCTCTCATTGGACTTGCAGTATAGGCCCCGGGGTGCCCCCTGGCCCTCCACCTAGGGGCCTCTGACCTAAGCAAGCTACCCAGGGGTCCACCTCTCTCCCTGGACTTGCAGTAGAGGCCCCAGGGTGCCCCCTGTCCCTCCACCTAGGGGCCTCTGACCCCTACAAGCTACCCAGGGGTCCACCTCTCTCCCTGGACTTGCAGTAGAGGCCCCAGGGTGCCCCCTTGCCCTCCACCAAGGGGTCTCTGACCCCAGCAAGCCACCGAGGGGTCAACCTCTCTCCCTGGACTTGCAGTAGAGGCCCCAGGGTGCCCCCTGGCCCTCCACCTAGGGGCCTCTGACCCCTGCAAGTTACCCAGGGCTCCACAACTCTCCCTGGACTTGCAGTAGAGGCCCCAGGTTGCCCCCTGGCACTCCACCTAGGGGCCTCTGACCCCAGCAAGTAACTCAGGGGTCCACCTCTCTCCCTGGACTTGCAGTATAGGCCCTTCGGTGCCCCCTGGCCCTCCACCTAGGGGCCTCTGACCCCAGCAGGTTACTCACGTTTCCACCTCTCTCTCTGGACTTGCAGGATAGGCCCCAGGGTGCCCCCTGGCCCTACACCTAGGGGCCTCTGACCCCAGCAAGCTACCCAGGGGTCCACCTCTCTCCCTGGACTTGCAGTATAGGCCCCAGGGTGCCCCCTGGCCCTCTACCTAGGGGCCTCTGACCCCATCAAGCTACCTAGGGGTCCACCTCTCTCCCTGAACTTGCAGTATAGGCCCCAGGGTGCCCCATAGCCCTCCACCTAAGTGCCTCTGACCCCTGCAAGCTACACAGGGGTCCACCTCTCTCCCTGTACTTGCAGTATAGGCCCCAGGGTGCCCACATGCCCTCGACCTAGGGGCCTCTGACCCCAGCAAGCCACCCTGGGGTCTACCTCTTTCCTAGACTTAAATTATAGGCCTTAGGGTGCCCACAGGCCCTTCACCTAGGGGCCTCTGACCCCTGCAAGCTACCCAGGGGTCCACCTCTCTCATTGGACTTGCAGTATAGGCCCTGCGGTGCCCTCTAGCCCTCCACCTAGGGACGTCTGATCCCAGCAGGCTACCCACGGGTCCACCTCTCTCATTGGACTTGCAGCATAGGCCCTGGGGTGCCCCCTTGCCCTCCACCCAGGGGCCTCTGACCCCAGCAAGCTACCCAGGGGTCCATATCTCTCCCTGGACTTGCAGTTTAGGCTCCAGAGTGCCTTCTGCCCCTCCACCTAGTGGCCTAAGACCCCAGCAAGCTACCCAGGGGTCAACCTCTCTCCCTGTACTTGCAGTAGAGGCCCCAGGGTGCCCACAGGCCCTCCACCTAGGGGCCTCTGACCCCTGCAAGTTACCCAGGGGTCTACAACTCTCCCTGGACTTGCAGAAGAGGCCCCAGGGTGCCCCCTGGCCCTCCACCTAGGGGCCTCTGACCCCTGCAAGCTACCCAGGGGTCCACCTCTCTCATTGGACTTGCAGTATAGGCTCCGGGGTGCCCCCTGGCCCTCCACCTAGGGGCCTCTGACCCCAGCAAGCTACCCAGGTGTCGACCTCTCTCCCTGGACTTGCAGTAGAGGCCCCAGGGTGCCCACAGGCCCTCCACCTAGGGGCCTCTAACCCCTGCAAGTTACTCAGGGGTCCACTTCTCTCCCTGGACTTGCAGTAGAGGTCCCAGGGTGCCCCCTGGCCTTCTACCTAGGGGCCTCTGGTCCCAGCAAGCCACCCAGGGGTCCACCTCTCTCCCTGGACTTGCAATGGAGGCCCCAGGGTGCTCCCTTGCCCTCCACCTAGGGGTCTCTGACCCCAGCAAGCTACCCAGGGGTCCACCTCTCTCCCTGGACTTGCAGTATAGGCCCCAGGGTGCCCCTTGGCCCTCCACCTAGGGGCCTCTGACCCCAGCAAGCTACCCAGGGGTCTACCTGTCTCCCTGGACTTACAGTAGAGAGCCCAGGGTGCCCCCTGTCCCTCCAACTAGGGGCCTCTGACCCCAGCAAGCTACCCAGGGGTCTACCTCTTTCCGTGGACTTGCAGTAAAGGCCCCAGGGTGCCCCCTTGCCCTCCACCTAGGGGCCTCTGACCCCAGCAAGCTACCCAGGGGTCCAACTGTCTCCCTGGACTTGCAGTGTAGGCCCCAGGGTGCCCCCTGGCCTTCTACATAGGGGCCACTGACCCCAGCAGGCTACCCATGGGTCCACCTTTCTCCCTGGACTTGCAGGATAGGCCCCAGGGTGCCCCCTGGCCCTACACCTAGGGGCTCCTGACCCCAGCAAGCTACCCAGGGGTCCAACTGTCTCCCTGGACTTGCAGTATAGGCCCCAGGGTGCCCCCTGGCCCTACACCTAGGGGCCTCTGACCCCAGCAAGCTACCCAGGGGTATACCTTTCTCACTGGACTTGCATTATAGGCCCCAGCGTGCCCCATGGCCCTCCACCTAAGGGCCTCTGACCCCTGCAAGCTACCCAGGGGTCCACCTCTCTCCCTGGACTTGCAGTAGAGGCCCCAGGGCGTCCCGTTGCCCTCCACCTAGGGGCCTCTGACCCCTGCAAGCTACCCAGGGGACCACCTCTCTCCCTGGACTTGCAGTAGAGGCCCCAGGGTGCCCCCTGGCCTTCTATCTAGGGGCCTCTGACCCCAGCAAGCTACCCAGGGGTCTACCTCTTTCCCTGGACATAAAGTATAGGCCTTAGGGTGCCCCCTGTCCCTCCACCTAGTGGCCTCTGACCCCAACATGCTACCCAGGGGTCCACCTCTCTCCCTGGACTTTCAGCACAAGCCCCAGGGTGAGCCCTGGCCCTCCACATAGGGGCCCCTGACCCCAGCAAGCTACCCAGGGGTCCAACTGTCTCCCTGGACTTGCAGTGTAGGCCCCAGGGTGCCCCCTGGCCCTACACCTAGGGGCCTCTGACCCCAGCAAGCTACCCAGGGGTCTACCTTTCTCACTGGACTTGCAGTATAGGCCCCAGCGTGCCCCATGGCCCTCCACCTAAGGGCCTCTGACCCCTGCAAGCTACCCAGGGGTCCACCTCTCTCCCTGGACTTGCAGTAGAGGCCCCAGGGTTCCCCGTTGCCCTCCACCTAGGGGCCTCTGACCCCAGCAAGCTACCCAGGGGTCTACCTCTTTCCCTGGACTTGCAGCACAAGCCCCAGGGTGAGCCCTGGCCCTCCATATAGGGGCCCCTGACCCCAGCAAGCTACCCAATGGTCCACCTGTCTCCCTGGACTTGCAGTAGAGAGCCCATGGTGCCCCCTGTCCCTCCACCTAGGGGCCTCTGACCCCAGCAGGCTACCCACTTCTCCACCTCTCTCCCTGGACTTGCAGGTTAGGCCCCAGGGTGCCCCCTGGCCCTACACCTAGGGGCCTCTGACTACAGCAAGTTACCCAGGGGTCCACTTGTATCCCTGGACTTGCAGTATAGGCCCCAGGGTGCCCCCTGGCCCTCTAGCTAAGGGCCTCTGACCCCATCAAGCTACCCAGGGGTCCACCTCTCTCCCTGGACTTGCAGTAGAGGCCCCAGGGTGCCCCCTGGCCTTCTACCTAGGGGCCTCTGACCCCTGCAAGTTACCCAGGGCTCCACAACTCTCCCTGGACTTGCAGTAGAGGCCCCAGGTTGCCCCCTGGCCCTCCACCTACGGGCCTCTGACCCCAGCAAGTTACTCAGGGGTCCACCTCTCTCCTTGGACTTGCAGTATAGGCCCTAGGGTGCCCCCTGGCCCTCCACCTAGGGGCCTCTGACCCCAGCAGGCTACTCACGTTTCCACCTCTCTCTCTGGACTTGCAGGATAGGCCCCAGGGTGCCCCCTGGCCCTACACCTAGGGGCCTCTGACCCCAGCAAGCTACCCAGGGGTCCACCTCTCTCCCTGGACTTGCAGTATTGGCCCCAGGGTGCCCCCTGGCCCTCCACCTAGGGGCCTCAGACCCCATCAAGCTACCTAGGGGTCAACCTCTCTCCCTGAACTTGCAGTATAGGCACCAGGGTGCCCCATGGCCCTCCACCTAAGGGCCTGTGACCCCTGCAAGCTACACAGGGGTCCTCCTCTTTCCCTGTACTTGCAGTAGAGGCCCCAGGGTGCCCACATGCCCTCGACCTAGGGGCCTCTGACCCCAGCAAGCCACCCTGGGGTCTACCTCTTTCCTAGACTTAAATTAAAGGCCTTAGGGTGCCCACAGGCCCTCCACCTAGGGGCCTCTGACCCCTGCAAGCTACCCAGGGGTCCACCTCTCTCATTGGACTTGCGGTATAGGCCCTGCGGTGCCCTCTAGCCCTACACCTAGGGACGTCTGATCCCAGCAGGCTACCCACGGGTCAACCTCTCTCCCTGGACTTGCAGGATAGGCCAGAGGGTGCCCCCTGGCCCTCCACCTAGGGGACTCTGACCCCAGCAAGCTACCCAGGGGTCCACCTCTCTCCCTGGACTTGCAGTATAGGTCCCAGGGTGCCCCCTTGCCCTCCACCCAGGAGCCTCTGACCCCAGCAAGCTACCCAGGGGTCTACCTCTCTCCCTGGACTTGCAGTATCGAACCCAGGGTGCCCCATGGCCCTCCACCTAAGGGCCTCTGACCCCTGCAAGCTACTCAGGGGTCCACCTCTCTCCCTGGACTTGCAGTATAGGCCCCAGGGTGCCCCCTGGCCCTACACCTAGGGGCCTCTGACCCCAGCAACCTACCCAGGGGTCCACTCGTATCCTTGGACTTGCAGTATAGGCCCCAGGGTGCCCCCTGGCCCTACACCTAGGGGCCTCTGACCCCAGCAAGCTACCCAGGGGTCCAACTGTCTCCCTGGACTTGCAGTATAGGCCCCAGGGTGCCCCCTGGCCCTACACCTAGGGGCCTCTGACCCCAGCAAGCCACCAAGGGGTCCACCTCTCTCCCTGGACTTGCAGTAGAGGCCCCAGGGTGCCCCCTGGCCTTCTACCTAGGGGCCTCTGACCCCAGCAAGCTACCCAGGGGTCTACCTCTCTCCCTGGACTTGCAGTATCGAACCCAGGGTGCCCCATGGCCCTCCACCTAAGGGCCTCTGACCCCTGCAAGCTACCCAGCGGTCCAAGTCTCTCCCTGGACTTGCAGTAGAGGCCCCAGGGTGCCCCCTTGCCCTCCACCTAGGGGCCTCTGACCCCAGCAAGCCACCCAGGGGTCCACCTCTCTCCCTGGACTTGCAGTAGAGGCCCCAGGGTGCCCCCTGGCCTTCTACCTAGGGGCCTCTGACCCCAGCAAGCTACCCAGGGGTCCACCTGTCTCCCTGGACTTGCAGTAGAGAGCCCAGGGTGCCCCCTGTACCTCCACCTAGGGGCCTCTGACCCCAGCAAGTTACCCAGGGGTCCACCTCTCTCCCTGGACTTGCAGTATAGGCCCCAGGGTGCCCCCTGGCCCTACACCTAGGGGCCTCTGACCCCAGCAAGCTACCCAGTGGTCCATCTATCACCCTGGACTTGCAGTATAGGCCCTAGGGTGCCCCCTGGAGCTCCACCTAGGGGCCTAAGACCCCTGCAAGCTACCCAGGTGTCTACCTCTCTCCCTGGACTTGCAGTGGAGGCCCCAGGGTGCTCCCTTGCCCTACACCAATGGGCCTCTGACCCCAGCAAGCTACCCAGGGGTCCACCTCTCTCCCTGGACTTGCAGGATAGGCCCCAGGGTGCCCCCTGGCCCTACACCTAGGGGCCTCTGACCCCAGCAAGCTACCCAGGGGTCAACTTATATCCCTGGACTTGCAGTATAGGCCCCAGGGTGCCCCTTGGCCCTCTACCTAGGGGCCTCTGACCCCATCAAGCTACCAAGGGGTCCACCTCTCTCAATTGACTTGCAGTATAGGCCCCAGGGTGCCCCCTGGCCCTACACCTAGGGGCCTCTGACCCCAGCAAGCTACCCAGGGGTCCACTTGTATCCCTGGACTTGCAGTATAGGCCCCAGGGTGCCCCCTGGCCCTCTACCTAGGGGCCTCTGACCCCATCAAGCTACCAAGGGGTCCACCTCTCTCCCTGGACTTGCAGTATAGGCCCCAGGGAGCCCCCTGGCCCTACACCTAGGGGCCTCTGACCCCAGCAAGCTACCCAGGGGTCCACTTATATCCCTGGATTTGCAGTATAGGCGCCAGGGTGCCCCCTGGCCCTCTACCTAGGGGCCTCTGACCCCATCAAGCTACCAAGGGGTCCACCTCTCTCCCTGGACTTGCAGTATAGGCCCCAGGGTGCCCCCTGGCCCTACACCTAGGGGCCTCTGACCCCAGCAAGCTACCCAGGGGTCCACTTGTATCCCTGGACTTGCAGTATAGGCCCCAGGGTGCCCCCTGGCCCTCTACCTAGGGGCCTCTGACCCCATCAAGCTACCAAGGGGTCCACCTCTCTCCCTGGACTTGCAGTATAGGCCACAGGGTGCCCCCTGGCCCTACACCTAGGGGCCTCTGACCCCAGCAAGCTACCCAGGGGTCTACCTTTCTCACTGGACTTGCAGTATAGGCCCCAGCGTGCCCCATGGCCCTCCACCTAAGGGCCTCTGACCCCTGCAAGCTACCCAGGGGTCCACCTCTCTCCCTTGACTTGCAGTAGCGGCACCAGGGTGCCCCGTTGCCCTCCACCTAGGGGCCTCTGACCCCTGCAAGCTACCCAGGGGACCACCTCTCTCCCTGGACTTGCAGTAGAGGCCCCAGGGTGCCCCCTGGCCTTCTACCTAGGGGCCTCTGACCCCAGCAAGCTACCCAGGGGTCTACCTCTTTCCCTGGACATAAAGTATAGGCCTTAGGGTGCCCCCTGTCCCTCCACCTAGTGGCCTCTGACCCCTGCATGCTACCCAGGGGTCCACCTCTCTCCCTGGACTTTCAGCACAAGCCCCGGGGTGAGCCCTGGCCCTCCACATAGGGGCCCCTGACCCCAGCAAGCTACCCAGGGGTCCAACTGTCTCCCTGGACTTGCAGTATAGGCCCAAGGGTGCCCCCTGGCCCTTCACCTAGGGGCCTCTGACCCCAGCAAGCCACCCAGGGGTCCACCTCTCTCTCTGGACTTGAAGTAGAGGCCCCAGGGTGCCCCCTGGCTTTCTACCTAGGGGCCTCTGACCCCAGCAAGCTACCCAGGGGTCTACCTCTTTCCCTGGACTTGCAGCACAAGCCCCAGGGTGAGCCCTGGCCCTCCATACAGGGGCCCCTGACCCCAGCAAGCTACCCAGGGGTCCACCTGTCTCCCTGGACTTGCAGTAGAGAGCCCAGGGTGCCCCCTGTACCTCCACCTAGGGGCCTCTGACCCCAGCAAGTTACCCAGGGGTCCACCTCTCTCCCTGGACTTGCAGTATAGGCCCCAGGGTGCCCCCTGGCCCTACACCTAGGGGCCTCTGACCCCAGCAAGCTACCCAGTGGTCCATCTATCACCCTGGACTTGCAGTATAGGCCCTAGGGTGCCCCCTGGAGCTCCACCTAGGGGCCTAAGACCCCTGCAAGCTACCCAGGTGTCTACCTCTCTCCCTGGACTTGCAGTGGAGGCCCCAGGGTGCTCCCTTGCCCTACACCAATGTTCCTCTGACCCCAGCAAGCTACCCAGGGGTCCACCTCTCTCCCTGGACTTGCAGGATAGGCCCCAGGGTGCCCCCTGGCCCTACACCTAGGGGCCTCTGACCCCAGCAAGCTACCCAGGGGTCCACTTATATCCCTGGACTTGCAGTATAGGCCCCAGGGTGCCCCTTGGCCCTCTACCTAGGGGCCTCTGACCCCATCAAGCTACCAAGGGGTCCACCTCTCTCAATTGACTTGCTGTATAGGCCCCAGGGTGCCCCCTGGCCCTACACCTAGGGGCCTCTGACCCCAGCAAGCTACCCAGGGGTCCACTTGTATCCCTGGACTTGCAGTATAGGCCCCAGGGTGCCCCCTGGCCCTCTACCTAGGGGCCTCTGACCCCATCAAGCTACCAAGGGGTCCACCTCTCTCCCTGGACTTGCAGTGTAGGCCCCAGGGAGCCCCCTGGCCCTACACCTAGGGGCCTCTGACCCCAGCAAGCTACCCAGGGGTCCACTTATATCCCTGGATTTGCAGTATAGGCCCCAGGGTGCCCCCTGGCCCTCTACCTAGGGGCCTCTGACCCCATCAAGCTACCAAGGGGTCCACCTCTCTCCCTGGACTTGCAGTATAGGCCCCAGGGTGCCCCCTGGCCCTACACCTAGGGGCCTCTGACCCCAGCAAGCTACCCAGGGGTCCACTTGTATCCCTGGACTTGCAGTATAGGCCCCAGGGTGCCCCCTGGCCCTCTACCTAGGGGCCTCTGACCCCATCAAGCTACCAAGGGGTCCACCTCTCTCCCTGGACTTGCAGTATAGGCCACAGGGTGCCCCCTGGCCCTACACCTAGGGGCCTCTGACCCCAGCAAGCTACCCAGGGGTCTACCTTTCTCACTGGACTTGCAGTATAGGCCCCAGCGTGCCCCATGGCCCTCCACCTAAGGGCCTCTGACCCCTGCAAGCTACCCAGGGGTCCACCTCTCTCCCTTGACTTGCAGTAGAGGCCCCAGGGTGCCCCCTGGCCTTCTACCTAGGGGCCTCTGACCCCAGCAAGCTACCCAGGGGTCTACCTCTTTCCCTGGACATAAAGTATAGGCCTTAGGGTGCCCCCTGTCCCTCCACCTAGTGGCCTCTGACCCCTGCATGCTACCCAGGGGTCCACCTCTCTCCCTGGACTTTCAGCACAAGCCCCGGGGTGAGCCCTGGCCCTCCACATAGGGGCCCCTGACCCCAGCAAGCTACCCAGGGGTCCAACTGTCTCCCTGTACTTGCAGTATAGGCCCCAGGGTGCCCCCTGGCCCTTCACCTAGGGGCCTCTGACCCCAGCAAGCCACCCAGGGGTCCACCTCTCTCCCTGGACTTGAAGTAGAGGCCCCAGGGTGCCCCCTGGCTTTCTACCTAGGGGCCTCTGACCCCAGCAAGCTACCCAGGGGTCTACCTCTTTCCCTGGACTTGCAGCACAAGCCCCAGGGTGAGCCCTGGCCCTCCATATAGGGGCCCCTGACCCCAGCAAGCTACCCAGGGGTCCACCTGTCTCCCTGGACTTGCAGTAGAGAGCCCAGGGTGCCCGTTGTACCTCCACCTAGGGGCCTCTGACCCCAGCAAGTTACCCAGGGGTCCACCTCTCTCCCTGGACTTGCAGTATAGGCCCCAGGGTGCCCCCTGGCCCTACACCTAGGGGCCTCTGACCCCAGCAAGCTACCCAGTGGTCCATCTATCACCCTGGACTTGCAGTATAGGCCCTAGGGTGCCCCCTGGAGCTCCACCTAGGGGCCTAAGACCCCTGCAAGCTACCCAGGTGTCTACCTCTCTCCCTGGACTTGCAGTGGAGGCCCCAGGGTGCTCCCTTGCCCTACACCAATGGGCCTCTGACCCCAGCAAGCTACCCAGGGGTCCACCTCTCTCCCTGGACTTGCAGGATAGGCCCCAGGGTGCCCCCTGGCCCTACACCTAGGGGCCTCTGACCCCAGCAAGCTACCCAGGGGTCCACTTATATCCCTGGACTTGCAGTATAGGCCCCAGGGTGCCCCTCGGCCCTCTACCTACGGGCCTCTGACCCGATCAAGCTACCCAGGGGTCCACCTCTCTCAATTGACTTGCAGTATAGGCCCCAGGGTGCCCCCTGGCCCTACACCTAGGGGCCTCTGACCCCAGCAAGCTACCCAGGGGTCCACTTGTATCCCTGGACTTGCAGTATAGGCCCCAGGGTGCCCCCTGGCCCTCTACCTAGGGGCCTCTGACCCCATCAAGCTACCAAGGGGTCCACCTCTCTCCCTGGACTTGCAGTATAGGCCCCAGGGAGCCCCCTGGCCCTACACCTAGGGGCCTCTGACCCCAGCAAGCTACCCAGGGGTCCACTTATATCCCTGGATTTGCAGTATAGGCCCCAGGGTGCCCCCTGGCCCTCTACCTAGGGGCCTCTGACCCCATCAAGCTACCAAGGGGTCCACCTCTCTCCCTGGACTTGCAGTATAGGCCCTAGGGTGCCCCCTGGCCCTACACCTAGGGGCCTCTGACCCCAGCAAGCTACCCAGGGGTCCACTTGTATCCCTGGACTTGCAGTATAGGCCCCAGGGTGCCCCCTGGCCCTCTACCTAGGGGCCTCTGACCCCATCAAGCTACCAAGGGGTCCACCTCTCTCCCTGGACTTGCAGTATAGGCCACAGGGTGCCCCCTGGCCCTACACCTAGGGGCCTCTGACCCCAGCAAGCTACCCAGGGGTCTACCTTTCTCACTGGACTTGCAGTATAGGCCCCAGCGTGCCCCATGGCCCTCCACCTAAGGGCCTCTGACCCCTGCAAGCTACCCAGGGGTCCACCTCTCTCCCTTGACTTGCAGTAGAGGCCCAGGGTGCCCCGTTGCCCTCCACCTAGGGGCCTCTGACCCCTGCAAGCTACCCAGGGGACCACCTCTCTCCCTGGACTTGCAGTAGAGGCCCCAGGGTGCCCCCTGGCCTTCTACCTAGGGGCCTCTGACCCCAGCAAGCTACCCAGGGGTCTACCTCTTTCCCTGGACATAAAGTATAGGCCTTAGGGTGCCCCCTGTCCCTCCACCTAGTGGCCTCTGACCCCTGCATGCTACCCAGGGGTCCACCTCTCTCCCTGGACTTTCAGCACAAGCCCCGGGGTGAGCCCTGGCCCTCCACATAGGGGCCCCTGACCCCAGCAAGCTACCCAGGGGTCCAACTGTATCCCTGGACTTGCAGTATAGGCCCCAGGGTGCCCCCTGGCCCTTCACCTAGGGGCCTCTGACCCCAGCAAGCCACCCAGGGCTCCACCTCTCTCCCTGGACTTGAAGTAGAGGCCCCAGGGTGCCCCCTGGCTTTCTACCTAGGGGCCTCTGACCCCAGCAAGCTACCCAGGGGTCTACCTCTTTTCCTGGACTTGCAGCACAAGCCCCAGGGTGAGCCCTGGCCCTCCATATAGGGGCCCCTGACCCCAGCAAGCTACCCAATGGTCCACCTGTCTCCCTGGACTTGCAGTAGAGAGCCCATGGTGCCCCCTGTCCCTCCACCTAGGGGCCTCTGACCCCAGCAGGCTACCCACGGGTCCACCTCTCTCCCTGGACTTGCAGGTTAGGCCCCAGGGTACCCCCTGGCCCTACACCTAGGGGCCTCTGACTACAGCAAGCTACCCAGGGGTCCACTTGTATCCCTGTACTTGCAGTATAGGCCCCAGGGTGCCCCCTGGCCCTCTAGCTAAGGGCCTCTGACCCCATCAAGCTACCCAGGGGTCCACCTCTCTCCCTGGACTTGCAGTAGAGGCCCCAGGGTGCCCCCTGGCCTTCTACCTAGGGGCCTCTGACCCCAGCAAGCTACCCAGGGGTCTACCTCTCTCCCTGGACTTGCAGTATAGAACCCAGGGTGCCCCATGGCCCTCCACCTAAGGGCTTCTGACCCATGCAAGCTAACCAGGGGTCCACTTCTCTCCCTGGACTTGCAGTAGAGGCCCTAGGGTGCCCCCTGGAGCTCCTCCTAGGGGCTTAAGACCTCAGCAACCTACCCAGGGGTCCACCTCTCTCCCTGGACTTGAAAGTAGAGGCCCCAGGGTGCCCCCTTGCCCTCCACCTAGGGGCCTCTGACCCCTACAAGCTACCCAGGGGTCCACCTCTCTCCCTGGACTTGCAGTAGAGGCCCCAGTGTGCCGACTTGCCCTCCACCAAGGGGTCTCTGACCCCAGCAAGCCACCGACGGGTCAACCTCTCTCCCTGGACTTGCAGTAGAGGCCCCAGGGTGCCCCCTGGCCCTCCACCTAGGGGCCTCTGACCCCTGCAAGTTACCCAGGGCTCCACAACTCTCCCTGGACTTGCAGTAGAGGCCCCAGGTTGCCCCCTGGCCCTCCACCTAGGGGCCTCTGACCCCAGCAACTTACTCAGGGGTCCACCTCTCTCCCTGGACTTGCAGTTTAGGCCCTAGGGTGCCCCCTGGCCCTCCACCTAGGGGCCTCTGACCCCAGCAGGCTACTCACGTTTCCACCTCTCTCTCTGGACTTGCAGGACAGGCCCCAGGGTGCCCCCTGGCCCTACACCTAGGGGCCTCTGACCCCAGCAAGCTACCCAGGGGTCCACCTCTCTCCCTGGACTTGCAGTATTGGCCCCAGGGTGCCCCCTGGAGCTCCTCCTAGGGGCTTAAGACCCCAGCAACCTACCCAGGGGTCCACCTCTCTCCCTGGACTTGCAGTAGAGGCCCCAGGGTGCCCCCTTGCCCTCCACCTAGGGGCCTCTGACCCCTACAAGCTACCCAGGGGTCCACCTCTCTCCCTGGACTTGCAGTAGAGGCCCCAGTGTGCCCCCTTGCCCTCCACCAAGGGGTCTCTGACCCCAGCAAGCCACCGACGGGTCAACCTCTCTCCCTGGACTTGCAGTAGAGGCCCCAGGGTGCCCCCTGGCCCTCCACCTAGGGGCCTCTGACCCCTGCAAGTTACCCAGGGCTCCACAACTCTCCCTGGACTTGCAGTAGAGGCCCCAGGTTGCCCCCTGGCCCTCCACCTAGGGGCCTCTGACCCCTGCAACTTACTCAGGGGTCAACCTCTCTCCCTGGACTTGCAGTTTAGGCCCTAGGGTGCCCCCTGGCCCTCCACCTAGGGGCCTCTGACCCCAGCAGGCTACTCACGTTTCCACCTCTCTCTCTGGACTTGCAGGACAGGCCCCAGGGTGCCCCCTGGCCCTACACCTAGGGGCCTCTGACCCCAGCAAGCTACCCAGGGGTCCACCTCTCTCCCTGGACTTGCAGTATTGGCCCCAGGGTGCCCCCTGGCCCTCCACCTAGGGGCCTCTGACCCCATCAAGCTACCTAGGGGTCCACCTCTCTCCCTGAACTTGCAGTATAGGCCCCAGGGTGCCCCATGGTCCTCCACCTAAGGGCCTGTGACCCCTGCAAGCTACACAGGGGTCCTCCTCTCTCCCTGTACTTGCAGTAGAGGCCCCAGGGTACCCCCTGGCCTTCTACCTAGGGGCCTCTGACCCCAGCAAGCTACCCAGGGGTCTACCTCTTTCCCTGGACATAAAGTATAGGCCTTAGGGTGCCCCCTGTCCCTCCACCTAGTGGCCTCTGACCCCAGCATGCTACCCAGGGGTCCACCTCTCTCCCTGGACTTTCAGCACAAGCCCCAGGGTGAGCCCTTGCCCTCCACCTAGAGGCCTCTGACCCCAGCAAGCTACCCAGGGGTCCACCTCTTTCCCTGGACTTGCAGTAGAGGCCCCAGGGTGCCCCCTTGCCCTCCACCTAGGGGCCTCTGACCCCAGCAAGCCACCCAGGGGTTCACCTCTCTCCCTGGACTTGCAGTAGAGGCCCCAGGGTGCCCCCTGGCCTTCTACCTAGGGGCCTCTGACCCCTGCAAGCTACCCAGGGGTCTACCTCTCTACCTGGACTTGCAGTATAGGCCCCAGCGTGCCCCATGGCCCTCAACCTAAGGGCCTCTGACTCCTGCAAGCTACCCAGGGGTCCACCTCTCTCCCTGGACTTGCAGTAGAGGCCCCAGGGTGCCCCCTTGCCCTCCACCTAGGGGCCTCTGACCCCTGCAAGCTACCCAGGGGACCACCTCTCTCCCTGGACTTGCAGTAGAGGCCCCAGGGTGCCCCCTGGCCCTCTACCTAGGGTCCTCTGACCCCATCAAGCTAAAAAGGGGTCTACCTCTCTCCCTGGACTTGCAGTATAGGCCCCAGGGTGCCATATGGCCCTCCACCTAAGGGCCTCTGACCCCAGCAAGTTACCCAGGGGTCCACCTCTCACCCTGGACTTGCAGTATAGGCCCTAGGGTGCCCCCTGGAGCTCCATCTAAGGGCATAAGACCCCAGCAAGCTACCCAGGGGTCCACCCCTCACCCTGGACATGCAGTAGAGGCCCCAGGGTGCCCCCTTTCCTCCACCTAGGGGCCTCTGACCCCTACATGCTACCCAGGGGTCAACCTCTCTCCCTGGACTTGCAGTAGAGGCCCCAGGGTGCCCCCTGGTCCTCCAACTAGGGGCCTCTGACCCCAGCATGCTACCCAGGGGTCCACCTCTCTCCTTGGACTAGATGTAGAGGCCCCAGGGTGCCCCCTTGCCCTCCACCTAGGGGCCTCTGACCCCAGCAATCCACCCAGGGGTCCACCTCTCTCCCCGGACTTGCAGTAGAGGCCCCAGGGTGCCCCCTGGCCTTCTACCTAGGGGCCACTGACCCCAGCAGGCTACCCATGGGTCCACCTTTCTCCCTGGACTTGCAGGATAGGCCCCAGGGTGCCCCCTGGCCCTACACCTAGGGGCCTCTGACCCCAGCAAGCCACCCAGGGGTCCACCTCTCTCCCTGGACTTGCAGTAGAGGCCCCAGGGTGCCCCCTGGCCTTCTACCTAGGGGCCTCTGACCCCAGCAAGCTACCCAGGGGTCTACCTCTCTCCCTGGACTTGCAGTATAGGCCCCAGCGTGCCCCATGGCCCTTCACCTAAGGGCCTCTGACCCCTGCAAGCTACCCAGGGGTCCACCTCTCTCCCTGGACTTGCAGTAGAGGTCCCAGGGTGCCCCGTTGCCCTCCACCTAGGGGCCTCTGACCCCTGCAAGCTACCCAGGGGACCACCTCTCTCCCTGGACTTGCAGTAGAGGCCCCAGGGTGCCCCCTGGCCTTCTACCTAGGGGCCTCTGACCCCAGCAAGCTACCCAGGGTTCTACCTCTTTCCCTGGACATAAAGTATAGGCCTTAGGGTGCCCCCTGTCCCTCCACCTAGTGGCTTCTGACCCCAGCATGCTACCCAGGGGTCCACCTCTCTCCTTGGACTAGATGTAGAGGCCCCAGGGTGCCCCCTTGCCCTCCACCTAGGGGCCTCTGACCCCAGCAATCCACCCAGGGGTCCACCTCTCTCCCCGGACTTGCAATAGAGGCCCCAGGGTGCCCCCTGGCCTTCTACCTAGGGGCCACTGACCCCAGCAGGCTACCCATGGGTCCACCTTTCTCCCTGGACTTGCAGGATAGGCCCCAGGGTGCCCCCTGGCCCTACACCTAGGGGCCTCTGACCCCAGCAAGCCACCCAGGGGTCCACCTCTCTCCCTGGACTTGCAGTAGAGGCCCCAGGGTGCCCCCTGGCCTTCTACCTAGGGGCCTCTGACCCTAGCAAGCTACCCAGGGGTCTACCTCTCTCCCTGGACTTGCAGTATAGGCCCCAGCGTGCCCCATGGCCCTCCACCTAAGGGCCTCTGACCCCTGCAAGCTACCCAGGGGTCCACCTCTCTCCCTGGACTTGCAGTAGAGGTCCCAGGGTGCCCCGTTGCCCTCCACCTAGGGGCCTCTGACCCCTGCAAGCTACCCAGGGGACCACCTCTCTCCCTGGACTTGCAGTAGAGGCCCCAGGGTGCCCCCTGGCCTTCTACCTAGGGGCCTCTGACCCCAGCAAGCTACCCAGGGTTCTACCTCTTTCCCTGGACATAAAGTATAGGCCTTAGGGTGCCCCCTGTCCCTCCACCTAGTGGCTTCTGACCCCAGCATGCTACCCAGGGGTCCACCTCTCTCCCTGGACTTTCAGCACAAGCCCCAGGGTGAGCCCTGGCCCTCCACATCGGGGCCCCTGACCCCAGCAAGCTACCCAGGGGTCCACCTCTCTCCCTGGACTTGTAGTAGAGTCCCCAGGGTGCCCCCTGGCCTTCTACCTAGGGGCCTCTGACCCCAGCAAGCTACCCAGGGGTCTACCTCTTTCCCTGGACTTGCAGCACAAGCCCCAGGGTGAGCCCTGGCCCTACACATAGGGGCCCCTGACCCCAGCAAGCTACCCAATGGTCCACCTGTCTCCCTGGACTTGCAGTAGAGAGCCCATGGTGCCCCCTGTCCCTCCACCTAGGGGCCTCTGACCCCAGCAGGCTACCCACGGGTCCACCTCTCTCCCTGGACTTGCAGGTTAGGCCCCAGGGTGCCCCCTGGCCCTACACCTAGGGGCCTCTGACTACAGCAAGCTACCCAGGGGTCCACTTGTATCCCTGGACTTGCAGTATAGGCCCCAGGGTGCCCCCTGGCCCTCTACCTAAGGGCCTCTGACCCCATCAAGCTACCCAGGGGTCCACCTCTCTCCCTGGACTTGCAGTAGAGGCCCCAGGGTGCCCCCTGGCCTTCTACCTAGGGGCCTCTGACCCCAGCAAGCTACCCAGGGGTCTACCTCTCTCCCTAGACTTGCAGTATAGAACCCAGGGTGCCCCATGGCCCTCCACCTAAGGGCCTCTGACCCCTGCAAGCTACCCAGGGGTCCACTTTTCTCCCTGGACTTGCAGTAGAGGCCCCAGGGTGCCCCCTGGAGCTCCTCCTAGGGGCTTAAGACCCCAGCAACCTACCCAGGGGTCCACCTCTCTCCCTGGACTTGCAGTAGAGGCCCCAGGGTGCCCCCTGTCCCTCCACCTAGGGGCCTATGACCCCTACAAGCTACCCAGGTGTCCACCTCTCTCCCTGGACTTGCAGTAGAGGCCCCAGGGTGCCCCCTTGCCCTCCACCAAGGGGTCTCTGACCCCAGCAAGCCACCGAGGGGTCAACCTCTCTCCCTGGACTTGCAGTAGAGGCCCCAGGGTGCCCCCTGGCCCTCCACCTAGGGGCCTCTGACCCCTGCAAGTTACCCAGGGCTCCACAACTCTCCCTGGACTTGCAGTAGAGGCCCCAGGTTGCCCCCTGGCCCTCCACCTAGGGGCCTCTGACCCCTGCAAGCTACACAGGGGTCCACCTCTCTCCCTGTTCTTGCAGTAGAGGCCCCAGGGTGCCCACATGCCCTCGACCTAGGGGCCTCTGACCCCAGCAAGCCACCCTGGGGTCTACCTCTTTCCTAGACTTAAATGATAGGCCTTAGGGTGCCCACAGGCCCTCCACCTAGGGGCCTCTGACCCCTGCAAGCTACCCAGGGGTCCACCTCTCTCATTGGACTTGCAGTATAGGCCCTGCGGTGCCCTCTAGCCCTCCACCTAGGGACGTCTGATCCCAGCAGGTTACCCACGGTTCCTCCTCTCTCCCTGGACTTGCAGGATAGGCCAGAGGGTGCCCCCTGGTCCTCCACCTAGGGGACTCTGACCCCTGCAAGCTACCCTGGGGTCCATCTTTCTCCCTGGACTTGCAGTATAGGCCCCAGGGTGTCCCTTGCCCCTCCACCTAGGGGCCTAAGACCCCGGCAAGCTACCCAGGGGTCAACCTCTCTCCCTGGACTTGCAGTAGAGGCCCCAGGGTGCCCACAGGCCCTCCACCTAGGGGCCTCTGACCCCTGCAAGTTACCCAGGGGTCCACAACTCTCCCTGGACTTGCAGAAGAGGCCCCAGGGTGCCCCCGTGGCCCTCCACCTAGGGGCCTCTGACCCCTGCAAGCTACCCAGGGGTCCACCTCTCTCATTGGATTGCAGTATAGGCCCCAAGGTGCCCACAGGCCCTCCATCTATGGGCCTCTGACCCCTGCAAGTTACCCAGGTCTCCACAACTCTCCCTGGACTTGCAGTGGAGGCCCCAGGGTGCCCCCCTGGCCCTCCACCTAGGGGCCTCTGACCCCTGCCAGCTACCCAGGGGTCCACTTCTCTCCCTGGACTTGCAGTATTGGTCCCAGGGTGCCCCCTTGCCCTCCACCTAGGGGCCTCTGACCCCTGCAAGCTACCCAGGGGTCCACCTTTCTTCCTGGACTTGCAGTATAGACTCCAGGGTGCCTTCTGCCCCTCCACCTAGGGGCCTAAGACCCCAGCAAGCTACCCAGGGGTCCACATCTCTCCCTGGACTTGCAGTATAGGCCCCAGTGTGCCCAGAGGCCCTCTACCTAGGGGCCTATGACCCCTGCAAGCTAACCAGGGGTCCACATCTCTCCCTGGACTTGCAGTAGAGGTCCCAGGGTGCCCCCTTGCCCTCCACCCAGGGGCCTCTGACCCAAGCAAGCTACCCAGGGGTCCACCTCTCTCCCTGGACTTGCAGTATAGGCCCCAAGGTTCCCCCTGGCCCTCCACCTAGTGGCCTAAGACCCCAGCAAGCTACCCAGGGGTCCACCTCTCTCCCTGGACTTGCAGTAGAAGCCCCAGGGTGCCCACAAGCCCTCCACCTAGGGGCCTCTGACCCCTGCAAGTTACTCAGGGGTCCACCTGTCTTCCTGCAATTGCAGTAGAAAGCCCAGGGTGCCCCCTGTCCCTCCACCTAGGGGCCTCTGACCACAGCAAGTTGCCCAGGGGTCCACCTCTCACACTGGACTTGCAGTATAGGCCATAGGGTGCCCCCTGGAGCTCCACCTAGGGGCCTAAGACCCCAGCAAGCTACCCAGGGGTCCACATCTCTCCCTGGACTTGCAGTAGATGCCCCAGGGTGCCCTGTTGCCCTCCACCTAGGGGCCTCTGACCCCTACAAGCTACCCAGGGGTCCACATCTCTCCCTGGACTTGCAGTAGAGGCCCCAGGGTGCCCCCTGGCCCTCAACCAGTGGGCCTCTGACCCCAGCATGCTACCCAGGGGTCCACCTCTCACCCTAGACTTGAAGTATAGGCCCCAGGGTGCCCCTTGGCCCTCCACCTAGGGGCCTCTGACCCCAGCAGGCTAACAACGGGTCCACCTCTCTCCCTGGACTTGCAGGAGAGGCCCCAGGGAGCCCCCTGGCCCTACACCTAGGGGCCTCTGACCCCAGCCAGCTACCCAGTGGTCCACCTCTCTCCTTGGACTTGCAGTATAGGCCCTAGGGTGCCCCCTGGAGCTCCACCTAGGGGCCTAAGACCCCAGCAAGCTACACAGGTGTCCACCTCTCTCCCTGGACTTGCAGTAGAGGCCCAAGGGTGCCCCCTTGCCCTCCACCTAGGGGCCTCTGACCCCAGCAAGCTACCCAGGGGTCCACCTCTCTCCCTGGACTTGCAGTATAGGCTCCAGTGTGCTTCTGCCCCTCCACCTAAGGGCCTAAGACCCCAGCAAGCTACCCAGGGGTCCACATCTCTCCCTGGACTTGCAGTAGAGGCCCCAGGGTGCCCACAGGCCCTCCATCCAGGGGCCTCTGACCCCTACAAGCTACCCAGGGGTCCACCTCTCTCCCTGTACTTGCAGTATAGGTCCCAGGGTGCCTCCTTGCCCTCCACCCAGGGGCCTCTGACCCCAGCAAGCTACCCAGGGGTCCACCTCTCTCCCTTGACTTGCAGTATAGGCTCCAGGGTGCCTTCTGCCCCTCCACCTAAGGGCCTCAGACCCCTGCAAGCTACCCAGGGGTCCACATCTCTCCCTGGACTTGCAGTAGAGGCCCCAGGGTGCCCACAGGCCCTCCACCTAGGGGCCTCTGACCCCTACAAGCTACCCAGGGGTCCACCTCTCTCCCTGGACTTGCAGTATTGGTCCCAGGGTGCCCCCTTGCCCTCCACCCAGGGGCCTCTGACCCCAGCAAGCTACCCAGGGGTCCACCTCTCTCCCTTGACTTGCAATATAGGCCTCAGGGTGCCCCTGGCCCTCCACCTAGGGGCCTCTGACCTCTGCAAGCTACCCTGGGGTCCACCTTTCTCCCTGGACTTGCAGTATAGGCCCCAGGGTGCCCCTTGCCCCTCCACCTAGGGGCCTAAGACCCCAGCAAGCTACCCAGGGGTCAACCTCTCTCCCTGTACTTGCAGTAGAGGCCCCAGGGTGCCCACAGGCCCTCCACCTAGGGGCCTCTGACCCCTGCAAGTTACCCAGGGGTCCACAACTCTCCCTGGACCTGCAGAAGAGGCCCCAGGGTGCCCCCTGGCCCTCCACCCAGGGGCCTCTGACCCCTGCAAGCTACCCAGGGGTCAAACTCTTTCATTGGACTTGCAGTATAGGCCCCTGGTTGCCCCTGGCCCTCCACCTAGGGGCCTCTAACCCCAGCAAGCTACCCAGGGGTCCACCTCTCTCCCTGGAGTTGCAGTAGAGGCCCAAGGGTGCCCACAGGCCCTCCACCTAGGGGCCTCTGACCCCTGCAAGTTACTCAGGGGTCCACTTCTCTCCCTGGACTTGCAGTTTAGGCCCCAGGGTGCCCCCTGGCCCTCAACCTAGGGGCCTCTGACCCCAGCAAGCTACCCAGGCGTCCACCTCTCTCCCTGTACTTGCAGTATAGGCCCTTAGGTGCCCCCTGGCCCTACACCTAGGGGCCTCTGACCCCAGCAAGCCACCCAGGGGTCCACCTCTCTCCCTGGACTTGCAGTAGAGGCCCCAGGGTGCCCCCTTGCCCTCCACCTAGGGGCCTCTGACCCCTACAAGCTACCCAGGGGTCCACCTATCTCCCTGGACTTGCAGTAGAGGCCCCAGGGTGCCCCCTGGTCCTCCACTTAGGGGCCTTTAACCCCAGCATGCTACCCAGGGGTCCACCTCTCTCCTTGGACTAGATGTAGAGGCCCCAGGGTGCCCCCTTGCCCTCCACCTAGGGGCCTCTGGCCCCAGCAATCCACCCAGGGGTCAACCTCTCTCCCTGGACTTGCAGTAGAGGCCCCAGGTTACCCCCTGACCTTCTACCTAGGGGCCTCTGACCCCAGCAGGCTACCCATGGGTCCACCTCTCTCCCTGGACTTGCAGTATAGGCCCCAGGGTGCCCCCTGGCCCTACACCTAGGGGCCTCTGACCCCAGTAAGCCACCCAGTGGTCCACCTCTCTCCCTGGACTTGCTGTAGAGGCCCCAGGGTGCCCCCTGGCCTTCTACCTAGGGGCCTCTGACCCCAGCAAGCTACCCAGGGGTCTACCTCTCTCCCTGGACTTGCAGTATAGGCCCCAGCATGCCCCATGGCCCTCCACCTAATGGCCTCTGACCCCAGCAAGCTACCCAGGGGTCCACCTGTCTCCCTGGACTTGCAGTATAGGCCCTAGGGTGCCCCCTGGAGCTCCACCTAGGGGCCTAAGACCCCAGCAAGCTACCCAGGTGTCCACCCTTCTCCCTGGACTTGCGGTAGAGGCCCAAGGGTGCCCCCTTGCCCTCCACCTAGGGGCCTCTGACCCCAGCAAGCTACCCAGGGGTCCACCTCTCACCCTGGACTTGCAGTATAGGCTCCAGGGTGCCTTCTGCCCCTCCACCTAAGGGCCTAATACCCCAGCAAGCTACCCAGGGGTCCACATCTCTCCCTGGACTTGCAGTAGAGGCCCCAGGGTGCCCACAGGCCCTCCACTTAGGGGCCTCTAACCCCAGCATGCTACCCAGGGGTCCACCTCTCTCCTTGGACTAGATGTAGAGGCCCCAGGGTGCCCCCTTGCCCTCCACCTAGGGGCCTCTGGCCCCAGCAATCCACCCAGGGGTCAACCTCTCTCCCTGGACTTGCAGTAGAGGCCCCAGGGTACCCCCTGGCCTTCTACCTAGGGACCTCTGACCCCAGCAGGCTACCCATGGGTCCACCTCTCTCCCTGGACTTGCAGTATAGGCCCCAGGGTGCCCCCTGGCCCTACACCTAGGGGCCTCTGACCCCAGTAAGCCACCCAGTGGTCCACCTCTCTCCCTGGACTTGCTGTAGAGGCCCCAGGGTGCCCCCTGGCCTTCTACCTAGGGGCCTCTGACCCCAGCAAGCTACCCAGGGGTCTACCTCTCTGCCTGGACTTGCAGTATAGGCCCCAGCGTGCCCCATGGCCCTCCACCTAATGGCCTCTGACCCCAGCAAGCTACCCAGGGGTCCACCTGTCTCCCTGGACTTGCAGTATAGGCCCTAGGGTGCCCCCTGGAGCTCCACCTAGGGGCCTAAGACCCCAGCAAGCTACCCAGGTGTCCACCCTTCTCCCTGGACTTGCGGTAGAGGCCCAAGGGTGCCCCCTTGCCCTCCACCTAGGGGCCTCTGACCCCAGCAAGCTACCCAGGGGTCCACCTCTCACCCTGGACTTGCAGTATAGGCTCCAGGGTGCCTTCTGCCCCTCCACCTAAGGGCCTAATACCCCAGCAAGCTACCCAGGGGTCCACATCTCTCCCTGGACTTGCAGTAGAGGCCCCAGGGTGCCCACAGGCCCTCCACCTCGGGGCCTCTGACCCCAGCATGCTACCCAGGGGTCCACCTCTCTCCTTGGACTAGATGTAGAGGCCCCAGGGTGCCCCCTTGCCCTCCACCTAGGGGCCTCTGGCCCCAGCAATCCACCCAGGGGTCAACCTCTCTCCCTGGACTTGCAGTAGAGGCCCCAGGGTACCCCCTGGCCTTCTACCTAGGGGCCTCTGACACCAGCAGGCTACCCATGGGTCCACCTCTCTCCCTGGACTTGCAGGATAGGCCCCAGGGTGCCCCCTGGCCCTACACCTAGGGGCCTCTGACCCCAGCAAGCCACCCAGGGGTCCACCTCTCTCCCTGGACTTGCAGTATAGCCCCCAGCGTGCCCACAGTCCCTCCACCTAAGGGCCTCTGACCCCAGCAAGCTACCCAGGGGTCCACCTGTCTCCCTGGACTTGCAGTATAGGCCCTAGGGTGCCCCCTGGAGCTCCACCTAGGGGCCTAAGACCCCAGCAAGCTACCCAGGTGTCCACCTCTCTCCCTGGACTTGCGGTAGAGGCCCAAGGGTGCCCCCTTGCCCTCCACCTAGGGGCCTCTGACCCCAGCAAGCTACCCAGGGGTCCACCTCTCACCCTGGACTTGCAGTATAGGCTCCAGGGTGCCTTCTGCCCCTCCACCTAAGGGCCTAATACCCCAGCAAGCTACCCAGGGGTCCACATCTCTCCCTGGACTTGCAGTAGAGGCCCCAGGGTGCCCACAGGCCCTCCACCTCGGGGCCTCTGACCCCTACAAGCTACCCAGGGGTCCACCTCTCTCCCTGGACTTGCAGTATAGGTCCCAAGGTGCCTCTTTGCCCTCCACCCAGGGGCCTCTGACCCCAGCAAGCTACCGAGGGGTCCACCTCTCTCCCTTGACTTGCAGTATAGGCCCCAGGGTGCCCCCTGGCCTTCTACCTAGGGGCCTCTGACCCCAGCGAGTTACCCAGGGGTCTACCTCTTTTCCTGGACATAAAATATAGGCCTTAGGGTGCCCCCTGGCCCTCAACCAGTGGGCCTCTGACCCCAGCATGCTACCCAGGGGTCCACCTCTCACCCTAGACTTGAAGTATAGGCCCCAGGGTGCCCCTTGGCCCTCCACCTAGGGGCCTCTGACCCCAGCAGGCTAACAACGGGTCCACCTCTCTCCCTGGACTTGCAGG
Source organism: Danio rerio (assembly GCF_049306965.1). NCBI lineage: Eukaryota > Metazoa > Chordata > Actinopteri > Cypriniformes > Danionidae > Danio > Danio rerio. The sequence goes on from NC_133183.1 coordinate 54,006,487, forward strand.
ATAGGCCCCAGGGTGCCCCCTGGCCCTACACCTAGGGGCCTCTGACCCCAGCCAGCTACCCAGTGGTCCACCTCTCTCCCTGGACTTGCAGTATAGGCCCTAGGGTGCCCCCTGGAGCTCCACCTAGGGGCCTAAGACCCCAGCAAGCTACTCAGGTGTCCACCTCTCTCCCTGGACTTGCAGTAGAGGCCCAAGGGTGCCCCCTTGCCCTCCACCTAGGGGCCTCTGACCCCAGCAAGCTACCCAGGGGTCCACCTCTCTCCCTGGACTTGCAGTATAGGCTCCAGTGTGCTTTTGCCCCTCCACCTAAGGGCCTAAGACCCCAGCAAGCTACCCAGGGGTCCACATCTCTCCCTGGACTTGCAGTAGAGGCCCCAGGGTACCCACAGGCCCTCCACCTAGGGGCCTCTGACCCCTACAAGCTACCCAGGGGTCCACCTCTCTCCCTGTACTTGCAGTATAGGTCCCAGGGTGCCTCCTTGCCCTCCACCCAGGGGCCTCTGACCCCAGCAAGCTACCCAGGGGTCCACCTCTCTCCCTTTACTTGCAGTATAGGCTCCAGGGTGCCTTCTGCCCCTCCACCTAAGGGCCTCAGACCCCTGCAAGCTACCCAGGGGTCCACATCTCTCCCTGGACTTGCAGTAGAGGCCCCAGGGTGCCCACAGGCCCTCCACCTAGGGGCCTCTGACCCCTACAAGCTACCCAGGGGTCCACCTCTCTCCCTGGACTTGCAGTATTGGTCCCAGGGTGCCCCCTTGCCCTCCACCCAGGGGCCTCTGACCCCAACAAGCTACCCAGGGGTCCACCTCTCTCCCTTGACTTGCAATATAGGCCTCAGGGTGCCCCTGGCCCTCAACCTAGGGGCCTCTGACCCCAGCAAGCTACCCAGGGGTCCACCTCTCTCCCTGTACTTCCAGTATAGGCCCTTAGGTGCCCCCTGGCCCTCTACCTAGGGGCCTCTGACCCCATCAAGCTAAAAAGGGGTCTACCTCTCTCCCTGGACTTGCAGTAGAGGCCCCAGGGTACCCCCTGGCCGTCTACCTAGGGGCCTCTGACCCCAGCAGGCTACCCAGGGGTCCACCTCTCTCCTTGGACTTGCAGTATAGGCTCCAGGGTGCCTTCTGCCCCTCCACCTAAGGGCCTCTGACCCCTGCAAGCTACTCAGGGGTCCACCTCTCTCATTGGATTGCAGTATAGGCCCAAAGGTGCCCACAGGCCCTCCATCTATGGGCCTCTGACCCCTGCAAGTTACCCAGGGCTCCACAACTCTCCCTGGACTTGCAGTGGAGGCCCCAGGGTGCCCCCCTGGCCCTCCACCTAGGGGCCTCTGACCCCTGCCAGCTACCCAGGGGTCCACTTCTCTCCCTGGACTTGCAGTATAGGTCCCAGGGTGCCCCCTTGCCCTCCACCTAGGGGCCTCTGACCCCTGCAAGCTACCCAGGGGTCCACATTTCTCCCTGGACTTGCAGTATAGACTCCAGGGTGCCTTCTGCCCCTCCACCTAGGGGCCTAAGACCCCAGCAAGCTACCCAGGGGTCCACATCTCTCCCTGGACTTGCAGTATAGGCCCCAGTGTGCCCAGAGGCCCTCTACCTAGGGGCCTATGACCCCAGCCAGCTACCCAGTGGTCCACCTCTCTCCCTGGACTTGCAGTATAGGCCCTAGGGTGCCCCCTGGAGCTCCACCCAGGGGCCTAAGACCCCAGCAAGCTAATCAGGTGTCCACCTCTCTCCCTGGACTTGCAGTAGAGGCCCAAGGGTGCCCCCTTGCCCTCCACCTAGGGGCCTCTGGCCCCAGCAAGCTACCCAGGGGTCCACCTCTCTCCCTGGACTTGCAATATAGGCTCCAGGGTGCTTCTGCCCCTCCACCTAAGGGCCTAAGACCCCAGCAAGCTACCCAGGGGTCCACATCTCTCCCTGTACTTGCAGTAGAGGCCCCAGGGTGCCCACAGGCCCTCCACCTAGGGGCCTCTGACCCCTACAAGCTACCCAGGGGTCCACCTCTCTCCCTGTACTTGCAGTATAGGTCCCAGGGTGCCTCCTTGCCCTCCACCCAGGGGCCTCTGACCCCAGCATGCTACCCAGGGGTCCACCTCTATCCTTGGACTAGATGTAGGCCCAGGGTGCCCCCTTGCCCTCCACCTAGGGGCCTCTGACCTCAGCAATCCACCCAGGGGTCAACCTCTCTTCCTGGACTTGCAGTAGAGGCCCCAGGGTGCCCCCTGGCCCTCCACCTAGGGGCCTCTGACCACAGCAAGCTACCCAGGGGTCCACCTCTCTCCCTGGACTTGCAGGATAGGCCCCAGGGTGCCCCCTGGCCCTACACCTAGGGGCGTCTGACCACAGCAAGCTACCCAGTGGTCCACCTGTCTCCCTGCACATGCAGTAGAAAGCCCAGGGTGCCCCCTGTCAATCCACCTAGGGGCCTCTGACCCCAGCAAGTTACCTAGGGGTCCACCTCTCACCCTGGACTTGCAGTATAGGCCATAGGGTTCCCCCTGGATCTCCACCTAGGGGTCTAAGACCCCAGCAAGCTACCCAGGGGTCCACCTCTCTCCCTGGACTTGTAGTAGAGGCCCCAGGGTGCCCTCTTGCCCTCCACCTAGGGGCCTCTGACCCCTACAAGCTACCCAGGGGTCCACATCTCTCCCTGGACTTGCAGTAGATGCCCCAGGGTGCCCCCTGGCCCTCAACCTAGTGGGCCTCTGACCCCAGCATGCTACCCAGGGGTCCACCTCTCACCCTAGACTTGAAGTATAGGGCCCAGGGTGCCCCTTGGCCCTCCACCTAGGGGCCTCTGACCCCAGCAGGCTAACAACGGGTCCACCTCTCTCCCTGGACTTGCAGGATAGGCCCCAGGGTGCCCCTGGCCCTACACCTAGGGGCCTCTGACCCCAGCCAGCTACCCAGTGGTCCACCTTTCTCCCTGGACTTGCAGTATAGGCCCTAGGGTGCCCCCTGGAGCTCCACCTAGGGGCCTAAGACCCCAGCAAGCTACCCAGGGGTCCACCTCTCTCCCTGGACTTGCAGTATAGGCTCCAGGGTGCCTTCTGCCCCTCCACCTAAGGGCCTAAGACCCCAGCAAGCTACCCAGGGGTCCACATCTCTCCCTGGACTTGCAGTAGAGGCCCCAGGGTGCCCACAGGCCCTCCACCTAGGGGCCTCTGACACCTACAAGCTAACCAGGGCTCCACCTTTCTCCCTGGACTTGCAGTATAGGCCCCAGGGTGCCCCTTGCCCCTCCACCTAGGGGCCTAAGACCCCAGCAAGCTACCCAGGGGTCAACCTCTCTCCCTGTACTTGCAGTAGAGGCCCCAAGGTGCCCACAGGCCCTCCACCCAGGGGCCTCTGACCCCTGCAAGTTACCCAGGGGTCCACAACTCTTCCTGGACTTGCAGAAGAGGCCCCAGGGTGCCCCCTGGCCCTCCACCTAGGGGCCTCTGACCCCTGCAAGCTACCCAGGGGTCAAACTCTCTCATTGGACTTGCAGTATAGGCCCCGGGGTGCCCCCTGGCCCTCCACCTAGGGGCCTCTGACCCCTGCAAGTTACTCAGGGGTCCACCTCTCTCCCTGGACTTGCAGTTTAGGCCCTAGGGTGCCCCCTGGCCCTCCACCTAGGGGCCTCTGACCCCAGCAAGCTACCCAGGGGTCCACCTCTCTCCCTGTACTTGCAGTATAGGCCCTTAGGGTGCCCCCTGGCCCTCTACCTAGGGGCCTCTGACCCCATCAAGCTAAAAAGGGGTCTACCTCTCTCCCTGGACTTGCAGTATAGGCCCCAGGGTGCCATATGGCTCTCCACCTAATGGCCTCTGACCCCAGCAAGTTACCCAGGGGTCCACCTCTCACCCTGGACTTGCAGTATAGGCCCTAAGGTGCCCCCTGGAGCACCATCTAAGGGCCTAAGACCCCAACAAGCTACCCAGGGGTCCACCCCTCTCCCTGGACATGCAGTAGAGGCTCCAGGGTGCCCCCTTTCCTCCACCTAGGGGCCTCTGACCCCTACAAGCTACCCAGGGGTCCACCTCTCTCCCTGGACTTGCAGTATAGGCTCCAGGGTGCCTTCTGCCCCTCCACCTAAGGGCCTAATACCCCAGCAAGCCATCCAGGGGTCCACATCTCTCCCTGGACTTGCAGTAGAGGCCCCAGGGTGCCAACAGGCCCTCCACCTAGGGGCCTCTGACCCCTACAAGCTACCCAGGGGTCCACCTCTCTCCCTGGACTTGCAGTATAGGTCCCAGGGTGCCTCCTTGCCCTAAACCCAGGGGCCTCTGACCCCAGCAAGCTACCGAGGGGTCCACCTCTCTCCCTTGACTTGCAGTATAGGCCCCAGGGTGCCCCCTGGCCCTCCACCTAGGGGCCTCTGACCCCTGCAAGCTACCCTGGGGTCCACCTTTCTCCCTGGACTTGCAGTATAGGCCCCAGGGTGCCCCTTGCCCCTCCACCTAGGGGCCTAAGACCCCGGCAAGCTACCCAGGGGTCAACCTCTCTCCCTGGACTTGCAGTAGAGGCCCCAGGGTGCCCACAGGCCCTCCACCTAGGGGCTTCTGACCCCTGCACGTTACCCAGGGTTCCACAACTCTCCCTGGACTTGCAGTGGAGGCCCCAGGGTGCCCCCTGGTCCTCCACCTAGGGGCCTCAGACCCCTGCCAGCTACCCAGGGGTCCACTTCTCTCCCTGGACTTGCAGAATAGGTCCCAGGGTGCCCCCTTGCCCTCCACCTAGGGGCCTCTGACCCCTGCAAATTACCCAGGGGTCCACCTTTCTCCCTGGACTTGCAGTATAGACTCCAGGGTGCCTTCTGCCCCTCCACCTAGGAGCCTAAGACCTCTGCAAGCTAACCAGGTTTCCACATCTCTCCCTGGACTTGCAGTAGAGGTACCAGGGTGCCCCCTTGCCCTCCACCCAGGGGCCTCTGACCCAAGCAAGCTACCCAGGGGTCCACCTCTCTCCCTGGACTTGCAGTATAGGCCCCAAGGTTCCCCCTGGCCCTTCACCTAGTGGCGTAAGACCCCAGCAAGCTACCCAGGGGTCCACCTCTCTCCCTGGACTTGCAGTAGAGGCCCCAGGGTGCCCACAAGCCCTCCACCTAGGGGCCTCTGACCCCTGCAAGTTACTCAGGGGTCCACCTCTCTCCATGGACTTGCAGTTTAGGCCCTAAGGTCCCCTCTGGCCCTCCACCTAGGGGCCTCTGACCACAGCAAGCTACCCAGGGGTCCACCTGTCTCCCTGCACATGCAGTAGAAAGCCCAGGGTGCCCCCTGTCCCTCCACCTAGGGGCCTCTGACCACAGCAAGTTGCCCAGGGGTCCACCTCTCACCCTGGACTTGCAGTATAGGCCATAGGGTGCCCCCTGGAGCTCCACCTAGGGGCATAAGACCCCAGCAAGCTACCCAGGGGTCCACCTCTCTCCCTGGACTTGCAGTAGAGGCCCCAGGGTGCCCTCTTGCCCTCCACCTAGGGGCCTCTGACCCCTACAAGCTACCCAGGGGTCCACATCTCTCCCTGGACTTGCAGTAGAGGCCCCAGGGTGCCCCTTGGCCCTCAACCAGTGGGCCTCTGACCCCAGCATGCTACCCAGGGGTCCACCTCTCACCCTAGACTTGAAGTATAGGCCCCAGGGTGCCCCTTGGCCCTCCACCTAGGGGCCTCTGACCCCAGCAGGCTAACAACGGGTCCACCTCTCTCCCTGGACTTGCAGGATAGGCCCCAGGGTGCCCCTGGCCCTTCACCTAGGGGCCTCTGACCCCAGCCAGCTACCCAGTGGTCCACCTCTCTCCCTGGACTTGCAGTATAGGCCCTAGGGTGCCCCCTGGAGCTCCACCTAGGGGCCTAAGACCCCAACAAGCTACCCAGGTGTCCACCTCTCTCCCTGGACTTGAGGTAGAGGCCCAAGGGTGCCCCCTTGCCCTCCACCTAGGGGCCTCTGACCCCAGCAAGCTACCCAGGGGTCCACCTCTCTCCCTGGACTTGCAATATAGGCTCCAGGGTGCTTCTGCCCCTCCACCTAAGGGCCTAAGTCCCCAGCAAGCTACCCAGGGGTCCACATCTCTCCCTGGACTTGCAGTAGAGGCCCCAGGGTGCCAACAGGCCCTCCACCTAGGGGCCTCTGACCCCTACAAGCTACCCAGGGGTCCACCTCTCTCCCTGGACTTGCAGTATAGGCTCCAGGGTGCCTTCTGCCCCTCCACCTAAGGGCCTAATACCCCAGCAAGCCATCCAGGGGTCCACATCTCTCCCTGGACTTGCAGTAGAGGCCCCAGGGTGCCAACAGGCCCTCCACCTAGGGGCCTCTGACCCCTACAAGCTACCCAGGGGTCCACCTCTCTCCCTGGACTTGCAGTATAGGTCCCAGGGTGCCTCCTTGCCCTAAACCCAGGGGCCTCTGACCCCAGCAAGCTACCGAGGGGTCCACCTCTCTCCCTTGACTTGCAGTATAGGCCCCAGGGTGCCCCCTGGCCCTCCACCTAGGGGCCTCTGACCCCTGCAAGCTACCCTGGGGTCCACCTTTCTCCCTGGACTTGCAGTATAGGCCCCAGGGTGCCCCTTGCCCCTCCACCTAGGGGCCTAAGACCCCGGCAAGCTACCCAGGGGTCAACCTCTCTCCCTGGACTTGCAGTAGAGGCCCCAGGGTGCCCACAGGCCCTCCACCTAGGGGCTTCTGACCCCTGCACGTTACCCAGGGTTCCACAACTCTCCCTGGACTTGCAGTGGAGGCCCCAGGGTGCCCCCTGGTCCTCCACCTAGGGGCCTCAGACCCCTGCCAGCTACCCAGGGGTCCACTTCTCTCCCTGGACTTGCAGTATAGGTCCCAGGGTGCCCCCTTGCCCTCCACCTAGGGGCCTCTGACCCCTGCAAATTACCCAGGGGTCCACCTTTCTCCCTGGACTTGCAGTATAGACTCCAGGGTGCCTTCTGCCCCTCCACCTAGGAGCCTAAGACCTCTGCAAGCTAACCAGGGGTCCACATCTCTCCCTGGACTTGCAGTAGAGGTACCAGGGTGCCCCCTTGCCCTCCACCCAGGGGCCTCTGACCCAAGCAAGCTACCCAGGGGTCCACCTCTCTCCCTGGACTTGCAGTATAGGCCCCAAGGTTCCCCCTGGCCCTTCACCTAGTGGCGTAAGACCCCAGCAAGCTACCCAGGGGTCCACCTCTCTCCCTGGACTTGCAGTAGAGGCCCCAGGGTGCCCACAAGCCCTCCACCTAGGGGCCTCTGACCCCTGCAAGTTACTCAGGGGTCCACCTCTCTCCATGGACTTGCAGTTTAGGCCCTAAGGTCCCCTCTGGCCCTCCACCTAGGGGCCTCTGACCACAGCAAGCTACCCAGGGGTCCACCTGTCTCCCTGCACATGCAGTAGAAAGCCCAGGGTGCCCCCTGTCCCTCCACCTAGGGGCCTCTGACCACAGCAAGTTGCCCAGGGGTCCACCTCTCACCCTGGACTTGCAGTATAGGCCATAGGGTGCCCCCTGGAGCTCCACCTAGGGGCATAAGACCCCAGCAAGCTACCCAGGGGTCCACCTCTCTCCCTGGACTTGCAGTAGAGGCCCCAGGGTGCCCTCTTGCCCTCCACCTAGGGGCCTCTGACCCCTACAAGCTACCCAGGGGTCCACATCTCTCCCTGGACTTGCAGTAGAGGCCCCAGGGTGCCCCTTGGCCCTCAACCAGTGGGCCTCTGACCCCAGCATGCTACCCAGGGGTCCACCTCTCACCCTAGACTTGAAGTATAGGGCCCAGGGTGCCCCTTGGCCCTCCACCTAGGGGCCTCTGACCCCAGCAGGCTAACAACGGGTCCACCTCTCTCCCTGGACTTGCAGGATAGGCCCCAGGGTGCCCCTGGCCCTACACCTAGGGGCCTCTGACCCCAGCCAGCTACCCAGTGGTCCACCTTTCTCCCTGGACTTGCAGTATAGGCCCTAGGGTGCCCCCTGGAGCTCCACCTAGGGGCCTAAGACCCCAGCAAGCTACCCAGGGGTCCACCTCTCTCCCTGGACTTGCAGTATAGGCTCCAGGGTGCCTTCTGCCCCTCCACCTAAGGGCCTAAGACCCCAGCAAGCTACCCAGGGGTCCACATCTCTCCCTGGACTTGCAGTAGAGGCCCCAGGGTGCCCACAGGCCCTCCACCTAGGGGCCTCTGACACCTACAAGCTAACCAGGGCTCCACCTTTCTCCCTGGACTTGCAGTATAGGCCCCAGGGTGCCCCTTGCCCCTCCACCTAGGGGCCTAAGACCCCAGCAAGCTACCCAGGGGTCAACCTCTCTCCCTGTACTTGCAGTAGAGGCCCCAAGGTGCCCACAGGCCCTCCACCCAGGGGCCTCTGACCCCTGCAAGTTACCCAGGGGTCCACAACTCTTCCTGGACTTGCAGAAGAGGCCCCAGGGTGCCCCCTGGCCCTCCACCTAGGGGCCTCTGACCCCTGCAAGCTACCCAGGGGTCAAACTCTCTCATTGGACTTGCAGTATAGGCCCCGGGGTGCCCCCTGGCCCTCCACCTAGGGGCCTCTGACCCCTGCAAGTTACTCAGGGGTCCACCTCTCTCCCTGGACTTGCAGTTTAGGCCCTAGGGTGCCCCCTGGCCCTCCACCTAGGGGCCTCTGACCCCAGCAAGCTACCCAGGGGTCCACCTCTCTCCCTGTACTTGCAGTATAGGCCCTTAGGGTGCCCCCTGGCCCTCTACCTAGGGGCCTCTGACCCCATCAAGCTAAAAAGGGGTCTACCTCTCTCCCTGGACTTGCAGTATAGGCCCCAGGGTGCCATATGGCTCTCCACCTAATGGCCTCTGACCCCAGCAAGTTACCCAGGGGTCCACCTCTCACCCTGGACTTGCAGTATAGGCCCTAAGGTGCCCCCTGGAGCACCATCTAAGGGCCTAAGACCCCAACAAGCTACCCAGGGGTCCACCCCTCTCCCTGGACATGCAGTAGAGGCTCCAGGGTGCCCCCTTTCCTCCACCTAGGGGCCTCTGACCCCTACAAGCTACCCAGGGGTCCACCTCTCTCCCTGGACTTGCAGTATAGGCTCCAGGGTGCCTTCTGCCCCTCCACCTAAGGGCCTAATACCCCAGCAAGCCATCCAGGGGTCCACATCTCTCCCTGGACTTGCAGTAGAGGCCCCAGGGTGCCAACAGGCCCTCCACCTAGGGGCCTCTGACCCCTACAAGCTACCCAGGGGTCCACCTCTCTCCCTGGACTTGCAGTATAGGTCCCAGGGTGCCTCCTTGCCCTAAACCCAGGGGCCTCTGACCCCAGCAAGCTACCGAGGGGTCCACCTCTCTCCCTTGACTTGCAGTATAGGCCCCAGGGTGCCCCCTGGCCCTCCACCTAGGGGCCTCTGACCCCTGCAAGCTACCCTGGGGTCCACCTTTCTCCCTGGACTTGCAGTATAGGCCCCAGGGTGCCCCTTGCCCCTCCACCTAGGGGCCTAAGACCCCGGCAAGCTACCCAGGGGTCAACCTCTCTCCCTGGACTTGCAGTAGAGGCCCCAGGGTGCCCACAGGCCCTCCACCTAGGGGCTTCTGACCCCTGCACGTTACCCAGGGTTCCACAACTCTCCCTGGACTTGCAGTGGAGGCCCCAGGGTGCCCCCTGGTCCTCCACCTAGGGGCCTCAGACCCCTGCCAGCTACCCAGGGGTCCACTTCTCTCCCTGGACTTGCAGTATAGGTCCCAGGGTGCCCCCTTGCCCTCCACCTAGGGGCCTCTGACCCCTGCAAATTACCCAGGGGTCCACCTTTCTCCCTGGACTTGCAGTATAGACTCCAGGGTGCCTTCTGCCCCTCCACCTAGGAGCCTAAGACCTCTGCAAGCTAACCAGGTTTCCACATCTCTCCCTGGACTTGCAGTAGAGGTACCAGGGTGCCCCCTTGCCCTCCACCCAGGGGCCTCTGACCCAAGCAAGCTACCCAGGGGTCCACCTCTCTCCCTGGACTTGCAGTATAGGCCCCAAGGTTCCCCCTGGCCCTTCACCTAGTGGCGTAAGACCCCAGCAAGCTACCCAGGGGTCCACCTCTCTCCCTGGACTTGCAGTAGAGGCCCCAGGGTGCCCACAAGCCCTCCACCTAGGGGCCTCTGACCCCTGCAAGTTACTCAGGGGTCCACCTCTCTCCATGGACTTGCAGTTTAGGCCCTAAGGTCCCCTCTGGCCCTCCACCTAGGGGCCTCTGACCACAGCAAGCTACCCAGGGGTCCACCTGTCTCCCTGCACATGCAGTAGAAAGCCCAGGGTGCCCCCTGTCCCTCCACCTAGGGGCCTCTGACCACAGCAAGTTGCCCAGGGGTCCACCTCTCACCCTGGACTTGCAGTATAGGCCATAGGGTGCCCCCTGGAGCTCCACCTAGGGGCATAAGACCCCAGCAAGCTACCCAGGGGTCCACCTCTCTCCCTGGACTTGCAGTAGAGGCCCCAGGGTGCCCTCTTGCCCTCCACCTAGGGGCCTCTGACCCCTACAAGCTACCCAGGGGTCCACATCTCTCCCTGGACTTGCAGTAGAGGCCCCAGGGTGCCCCTTGGCCCTCAACCAGTGGGCCTCTGACCCCAGCATGCTACCCAGGGGTCCACCTCTCACCCTAGACTTGAAGTATAGGCCCCAGGGTGCCCCTTGGCCCTCCACCTAGGGGCCTCTGACCCCAGCAGGCTAACAACGGGTCCACCTCTCTCCCTGGACTTGCAGGATAGGCCCCAGGGTGCCCCTGGCCCTTCACCTAGGGGCCTCTGACCCCAGCCAGCTACCCAGTGGTCCACCTCTCTCCCTGGACTTGCAGTATAGGCCCTAGGGTGCCCCCTGGAGCTCCACCTAGGGGCCTAAGACCCCAACAAGCTACCCAGGTGTCCACCTCTCTCCCTGGACTTGAGGTAGAGGCCCAAGGGTGCCCCCTTGCCCTCCACCTAGGGGCCTCTGACCCCAGCAAGCTACCCAGGGGTCCACCTCTCTCCCTGGACTTGCAATATAGGCTCCAGGGTGCTTCTGCCCCTCCACCTAAGGGCCTAAGTCCCCAGCAAGCTACCCAGGGGTCCACATCTCTCCCTGGACTTGCAGTAGAGGCCCCAGGGTGCCAACAGGCCCTCCACCTAGGGGCCTCTGACCCCTACAAGCTACCCAGGGGTCCACCTCTCTCCCTGGACTTGCAGTATAGGCTCCAGGGTGCCTTCTGCCCCTCCACCTAAGGGCCTAATACCCCAGCAAGCCATCCAGGGGTCCACATCTCTCCCTGGACTTGCAGTAGAGGCCCCAGGGTGCCAACAGGCCCTCCACCTAGGGGCCTCTGACCCCTACAAGCTACCCAGGGGTCCACCTCTCTCCCTGGACTTGCAGTATAGGTCCCAGGGTGCCTCCTTGCCCTAAACCCAGGGGCCTCTGACCCCAGCAAGCTACCGAGGGGTCCACCTCTCTCCCTTGACTTGCAGTATAGGCCCCAGGGTGCCCCCTGGCCCTCCACCTAGGGGCCTCTGACCCCTGCAAGCTACCCTGGGGTCCACCTTTCTCCCTGGACTTGCAGTATAGGCCCCAGGGTGCCCCTTGCCCCTCCACCTAGGGGCCTAAGACCCCGGCAAGCTACCCAGGGGTCAACCTCTCTCCCTGGACTTGCAGTAGAGGCCCCAGGGTGCCCACAGGCCCTCCACCTAGGGGCTTCTGACCCCTGCACGTTACCCAGGGTTCCACAACTCTCCCTGGACTTGCAGTGGAGGCCCCAGGGTGCCCCCTGGTCCTCCACCTAGGGGCCTCAGACCCCTGCCAGCTACCCAGGGGTCCACTTCTCTCCCTGGACTTGCAGTATAGGTCCCAGGGTGCCCCCTTGCCCTCCACCTAGGGGCCTCTGACCCCTGCAAATTACCCAGGGGTCCACCTTTCTCCCTGGACTTGCAGTATAGACTCCAGGGTGCCTTCTGCCCCTCCACCTAGGAGCCTAAGACCTCTGCAAGCTAACCAGGGGTCCACATCTCTCCCTGGACTTGCAGTAGAGGTACCAGGGTGCCCCCTTGCCCTCCACCCAGGGGCCTCTGACCCAAGCAAGCTACCCAGGGGTCCACCTCTCTCCCTGGACTTGCAGTATAGGCCCCAAGGTTCCCCCTGGCCCTTCACCTAGTGGCGTAAGACCCCAGCAAGCTACCCAGGGGTCCACCTCTCTCCCTGGACTTGCAGTAGAGGCCCCAGGGTGCCCACAAGCCCTCCACCTAGGGGCCTCTGACCCCTGCAAGTTACTCAGGGGTCCACCTCTCTCCATGGACTTGCAGTTTAGGCCCTAAGGTCCCCTCTGGCCCTCCACCTAGGGGCCTCTGACCACAGCAAGCTACCCAGGGGTCCACCTGTCTCCCTGCACATGCAGTAGAAAGCCCAGGGTGCCCCCTGTCCCTCCACCTAGGGGCCTCTGACCACAGCAAGTTGCCCAGGGGTCCACCTCTCACCCTGGACTTGCAGTATAGGCCATAGGGTGCCCCCTGGAGCTCCACCTAGGGGCATAAGACCCCAGCAAGCTACCCAGGGGTCCACCTCTCTCCCTGGACTTGCAGTAGAGGCCCCAGGGTGCCCTCTTGCCCTCCACCTAGGGGCCTCTGACCCCTACAAGCTACCCAGGGGTCCACATCTCTCCCTGGACTTGCAGTAGAGGCCCCAGGGTGCCCCTTGGCCCTCAACCAGTGGGCCTCTGACCCCAGCATGCTACCCAGGGGTCCACCTCTCACCCTAGACTTGAAGTATAGGCCCCAGGGTGCCCCTTGGCCCTCCACCTAGGGGCCTCTGACCCCAGCAGGCTAACAACGGGTCCACCTCTCTCCCTGGACTTGCAGGATAGGCCCCAGGGTGCCCCTGGCCCTTCACCTAGGGGCCTCTGACCCCAGCCAGCTACCCAGTGGTCCACCTCTCTCCCTGGACTTGCAGTATAGGCCCTAGGGTGCCCCCTGGAGCTCCACCTAGGGGCCTAAGACCCCAACAAGCTACCCAGGTGTCCACCTCTCTCCCTGGACTTGAGGTAGAGGCCCAAGGGTGCCCCCTTGCCCTCCACCTAGGGGCCTCTGACCCCAGCAAGCTACCCAGGGGTCCACCTCTCTCCCTGGACTTGCAATATAGGCTCCAGGGTGCTTCTGCCCCTCCACCTAAGGGCCTAAGTCCCCAGCAAGCTACCCAGGGGTCCACATCTCTCCCTGGACTTGCAGTAGAGGCCCCAGGGTGCCAACAGGCCCTCCACCTAGGGGCCTCTGACCCCTACAAGCTACCCAGGGGTTCACCTCTCTCCCTGGACTTGCAGTATAGGTCCCAGGGTGCCTCCTTGCCCTCCACCCAGGGGCCTCTGACCCCAGCAAGCTACCCAGGGGTCCACCTCTCTCCCTTGACTTGCAGTAAAGGCCTCAGGGTGCCCCTGGCCCTCCACCTAGGGGCCTCTGACCTCTGCAAGCTACCCTGGGGTCCACATCTCTCCCTGGACTTGCAGTAGAGGCCCCAGGGAGCCTACAGGCACTCCACCTAGGGGCCTCTGACCCCTACAAGCTACCCTGTGGTCCACCTCTCTCCCTGGACTTGCAGTATAGGCCCCAGGGTGCCTCCTTGCCCTCCACCCAGGGGCATCTGACCCCAGCAAGCTACCCAGGGGTCCACCTCTCTCCCTTGACTTGCAGTAAAGGCCTCAGGGTGCCCCTGGCCCTCCACCTAGGGGCCTCTGACCTCTGCAAGCTACCCTGGGGTCCACCTTTCTCCCTGGACTTGCAGTATAGGCAACAGGGTGCCCCTTGCCCCTCCACCTAGGGGCCTAAGACCCCAGCAAGTTACCCAGGGGTCAACCTCTCTCCCTGTACTTGCACTAGAGGCCCCAGGGTGCCCACAGGCCCTCCACCTAGGGGCCTCTGACCCCTGGAAGTTACCCAGGGGTCCACAACTCTCCCTGGACTTGCAGAAGAGACCCCAGGGTGCCCCCTGGCCCTCCACCTAGGGGCCTCTGACCTCTGCAAGCTACCCAGGGGTCAAACTCTCTCATTGGACTTGCAGTATAGGCCCTGGGTGCCCCCTGGCCCTCCACCTAGGGGTCTCTGACCCCAGTAAGCTACCCAGGGGTCCACCTCTCTCCCTGGACTTGCAGTAGAGGCCCCAGGGTGCCCACAGGCCCTCCACCTAGGGGCCTCTGACCCCAGCAAGCTACCCAGGGGTCCACCTATCTCCCTGTACTTGCAGTATAGGCCCTTAGGGTGCCCCCTGAACCTCTACCTAGAGGCCTTTGACCCCATCAAGCTAAAAAGGGGTCTACCTCTATCCCTGGACTTGCAGAAGAGGCCCCAGGGTGCCTCCTGGCCCTCCACCTAGGGGCCTCTGACCCCAGCAAGTTACCCAGGGGTCCACCTCTCACCCTGGACTTGCAGAAGAGGCCCCAGGGTGCCCCCTGGCCCTCCACCCAGGGGCCTCTGACCCCAGCAAGTTACCCAGGGGTCCACCTCTCACCCTGGACTTGCAGTATAGGCCCTAGGGTGCTCCCTGGAGCTCCATCTAAGGGCCTAAGACCCCAGCAAGCTACCCAGGGGTCCACCCCTCTCCCTAGACATGCAGTAGAGGCCCCAGGGTGCCTCCTTTCCTCCACCTAGGGGCCTCTGACCCCTACAAGCTACCCAGGGGTCCACCTATCTCCCTGGACTTGCAGTAGAGGCCCCAGGGTGCCCCCTGGTCCTCCACTTAGGGGCCTCTGACCCCAGCATGCTACCCAGGGGTCCACCTCTCCCCTTGGACTAGATGTAGAGGCCCCAGGGTGCCCCCTTGCCCTCAACCTAGGGGCCTCTGACCCCAGCAATCCACCCAGGGGTCCACCTCTCTACCTGGACTTGCAGTAGAGGCCCCAGGGTGCCCCCTGGCCTTCTACCTAGGGGCCTCTGACCCCAGCAGGCTACCCATGGGTCCACCTCTCTCCCTGGACTTGCAGGATAGGCCCAAGGGTTCCCCCTGGCCCTACACCTAGGGGCCTCTGACCCCAGCAAGCCACCCAGGGGTCCACCTCTCTCCCTGGACTTGCAGTAGAGGCCCCAGGGTGCCCCCTGGCCTTCTACCTAGGGGCCTCTGACCCCAGCAAGCTACCCAGGGGTCTACCTCTCTCCCTGGACTTTCAGTATAGGCCCCAGGGTGCCCCATGGCCCTCCACCTAAGGGCCTCTGACCCCTGCAAGCTACCCAGGGGTCCACCTCTCTCCCTGGACTTGCAGTAGAGGCCCAACGGTGCCCCCTGGCCTTCTACCTAGGGGCCTCTGACCCCAGCAAGCCACCCAGGGGTCCACCTCTCTCCCTGGACTTGCAGTAGAGGCCCCAGGGTGCCCCCTGGCCTTCTACCTAGGGGCCTCTGACCCCAGCAAGCTACCCAGGGGTCTACCTCTCTCCCTGGACTTTCAGTATAGGGCCCAGTGTGCCCCATGGCCCTCCACCTAGGGGCCTCTGACCCCAGCAAGTTACCCAGGGGTCCACCTCTCACCCTGGACTTGCAGAAGAGGCCCCAGGGTGCCCACAGGCCCTCCACCTAGGGGCCTCTGACCCCTGCAAGTTACTCAGGGGTCCACCTCTCTCCCTGGACTTGCAGTTACTCAGGGGTCCACCTCTCTCCCAGTACTTGCATTTTAGGCCCTAAGGTGCTCCCTGTCTCTCCACCTAGGGGCCTCTGACCACAGCAAGTTACCCAGGGGTCCACCTCTCACCCTGGACTTGCAGTATAGGCCATAGGGTGCCCTCTGGAGCTCCTCCTAGGGGCCTAAGACCCCAGCAAGCTACCCAAGGGTCCACCTCTTTCCCTGGACTTGCAGTAGAGGCCACAGGGTGCCCTCTTGCCCTCCACCTAGGGGCCTCTGACCCCTACAAGCTACCCAGGGATCCACATCTCTCCCTGGACTTGCAGGATAGGCCCCAGGGTGCCCCTGGCCCTACACCTAGGGGCCTCTGACCCCAGCAAGCCACCCAGGGGTCCAGCTCTCTCCCTGGACTTGCAGTAGAGGCCCCAGGGTGCCCCCTGGCCTTCTACCTAGGGGCCTCTGACCCCAGCAAGCTACCCAGGGGTCTACCTCTCTCCCTGGACTTTCAGTATAGGCCCCAGTGTGCCCCATGGCCCTCCACCTAAGGGCCTCTGACCCCTGCAAGCTACCCAGGGGTCCACCTCTCTCCCTGGACTTGCAGTAGAGGCCCAACGGTGCCCCCTTTCCCTCCACCTAGGGGCCTCTGACTCCAGCATACTACCCAGGGGTCCACCTCTCTCCCTGGACATGAGGTGTAGGCTCCAGGGTGCCTTCTGCCCCTCCACCTAAGGGCCTAATACCCCAGCAAGCTACCCAGGGGTCCACATCTCTCCCTGGACTTGCAGTAGAGGCCCCAGGGTGCCCAAAGGCCTCCTTCTAGGGGCCTCTGACCCCTACAAGCTACCAAGGGGTCCACCTCTCTCCCTGGACTTGCAGTATAGGTCCCAGGGTGCCTCCTTGCCCTCCACCCAGGGGCCTCTGACCCCAGCAAGCTACCCAGGGGTCCACCTCTCTCCCTTGACTTGCAGTATAGGCCCCAGGGTGCCCCCTGGCCCTCAACCTAGGGGCCTCTGACCCCTGCAAGCTACCCTGGGGTCCACCTTTCTCCCTGGACTTGCAGTAAAGGCCCCAGGGTGCCCTTTGCCCCTCCACCTAGGTGCCTAAGACCCCAGCAAGCTACCCAGGGGTCAACCTCTCTCCCTGGACTTGCAGTAGAGGCCCCAGGGTGCCCACAGGCCCTCCACCTTAGGGCTTCAGACCCCTCCAAGTTACCCAGGGGTCCACAACTCTCCCTGGACTTGCAGAAGAGGCCCCAGGGTGCCCCCTAGCCCTCCACCTAGGGGCCTCTGACCCCTGGAAGCTACCCAGGGGTCCACCTCTCTCATTGGACTTGCAGTATAGGCCCCGGGGTGCCCCCTGGCCCTCCACATAGGGGCCTCTGACGCCAGCAAGTTACTAAGGGGTCCACCTCTCTCCCTGGACTTGCAGTATAGGTCCCAGGGTGCCCACAGGCCCTCCACCTATGGGCCTCTGACCCCTGCAAGTTACCCAGGGCTCCACAACTCTCCCTGGACTTGCAGTGGAGGCCCCAGGGTGCCCCCTGTCCCTCCACCTAGGGACCTCTTACCCCTGCAAGCTAACCAGGGGTCCACTTCTCCTCCTGGACTTGCAGTATAGGTCACAGGGTGCCCCCTTGCCCTCCACCTAGGGGCCTCTGACCCCTGCAAGCTACCCAGGGGTCCACCTTTCTCCCTGGACTTGCAGTATAGACTCCAGGGTGCCTTCTGCCCCTCCACCTAGGGGCCTAAGACCCCAGCAAGCTACCCAGGGGTCCACATCTCTCCCTGGACTTGCAGTAGAGGCCCCAGGGTGCCCAGAGGCCCTCCACCTAGGGGCCTATGACCCCTGCAAGCTAACCAGGGGTCCACATCTCTCCCTGGACTTGCAGTAGAGGTCCCAGGGTGCCCCCTTGCTCTCCACCCAGGGGCCTCTGACCCAAGCAAGCTACCCAGGGGTCCACCTCTCTCCCTGGACTTGCAGTAGAGGCCCCAGGGTGCCCACAAGCCCTCCACCTAGGGGCCTCTGACCCCTGCAAGTTACTCAGGGGTCCACCTCTCTCCCTGGACTTGCAGTTACTCAGGGGTCCACCTCTCTCCCAGTACTTGCATTTTAGGCCCTAAGGTGCTCCCTGTCCCTCCACCTAGGGGCCTCTGACCACAGCAAGTTACCCAGGGGTCCACCTCTCTCCCTGGACTTGCAGTATAGTTCGTAGGGTGCCCCCTGGAGCTCCTCCTAGGGGCCTAAGACCCTAGCAAGCTACCCAGGGGTCCACCTCTCTCCCTGGACTTGCAGTAGAGGCCCCAGGCTGCCCTCTTGCCCTCCACCTAGGGGCCTCTGACCCCTACAAGCTACCCAGGGGTCCACATCTCTCCCTGGACTTGCAGTAGAGGCCCCAGGGTGCCCCCTGGCCCTCAACCAGTGGGCCTCTGACCCCAGCATGCTACCCAGGGGTCCACCTCTCACCCTAGACTTGCAGTAGAGGCCCCAGGGTGCCCCTTGGCCCTCCACCTAGGGGCCTCTGACCCCAGCAGGCTAACAACGGGTCCACCTCTCTCCCTGGACTTGCAGTAGAGGCCCCAGGGAGCCCCTGGCCCTACACCTAGGGGCCTCTGACCCCAGCCAGCTACCCAATGGTCCACCTCTCTCCCTGGACTTGCAGGATAGGCCCCAGGGTGCCCCCTGCCCTACACGTAGGGGCCTCTGACCCCTGCAAGCCACCCTGGGGTCCACCTCTCTCCCTGGACTTGCAGTAGAGGCCCCAGGGTGCCCCCTGACCTTCTACCTAGGGGCCTCTGACCCCATCAAGCTACCAGGGTTCTACCTCTTTCCCTGGACATAAAGTATAGGCCTTAGGGTGCCCCTGGCCCTCCACCTAGTGGCCTCTGAGACCTGCAAGTTACCCAGGGCTCCACAACTCTCCCTGGACTTGCAGTAGAGGCCCCATGGGTGCCCCCTGGCACTCCACCTAGGGGCCTCTGACCCCAGCAATTTACTCAGGGGTCCACCTCTCTCCCTGGACTTGCAGTTAAGGCCCTAGGGTGCCCCCTGGCCCTCCACCTAGGGGCCTCTGACCCCAGCAAGCTACCCAGGGGTCCACCTCTCTCCTTGGACTAGATGTAGAGGCCCCAGGGTGCCCCCTTGCCCTCCACCTAGGGGCCTCTGACCCCAGCCAGCTACCCAGTGGTCCACCTCTCTCCCTGGACTTGCAGGATAGGCCCCAGGGTGCCCCCTGCCCTCCACCTAGGGGCCTCTGACCCCAGCAAGCTAACCAGGGGTCCACCTCTCTCCCTGGACTTTCAGTAGAGGCCCCAGGGTGCCCCCTGGTCCTCCACTTAGGGGCCTCTGACCCCAGCATGCTACCCAGGGGTCCACCTCTCTCCTTGGACTTGCAGTAAAGGCCCCAGGGTGCCCTTTGCCCCTCCACCTAGGGGCCTAAGACCCCAGCAAGCTACCCAGGGGTCAACCTCTCTCCCTGGACTTGCAGTAGAGGACCCAGGGTGCCCACAGGCCCTCCACCTTAGGGCTTCAGACCCCTCCAAGTTACCCAGGGGTCCACAACTCTCCGTGGACTTGCAGAAGAGGCCCCAGGGTGCCCCCTAGCCCTCCACCTAGGGGCCTCTGACCCCTGGAAGCTACCCAGGGGTCCACCTCTCTCATTGGACTTGCAGTATAGGCCCCGGGGTGCCCCCTGGCCCTCCACATAAGGGCCTCTGACCCCAGCAAGTTACTAAGGGGTCCACCTCTCTCCCTGGACTTGCAGTATAGGTCCCAGGGTGCCCACAGGCCCTCCACCTATGGGCCTCTGACCCCTGCAAGTTACCCAGGGCTCCACAACTCTCCCTGGACTTGCAGTGGAGGCCCCAGGGTGCCCCCTGTCCCTCCACCTAGGGACCTCTGACCCCTGCAAGCTAACCAGGGGTCCACTTCTCCTCCTGGACTTGCAGTATAGGTCACAGGGTGCCCCCTTGCCCTCCACCTAGGGGCCTCTGACCCCTGCAAGCTACCCAGGGGTCCACCTTTCTCCCTGGACTTGCAGTATAGACTCCAGGGTGCCTTCCGCCCCTCCACCTAGGGGCCTAAGACCCCAGCAAGCTACCCATGGGTCCACATCTCTCCCTGGACTTGCAGTAGAGGCCCCAGGGTGCCCAGAGGCCCTCCACCTAGGGGCCTATGACCCCTGCAAGCTAACCAGGGGTCCACATCTCTCCCTAGACTTGCAGTAGAGGTCCCAGGGTGCCCCCTTGCTCTCCACCCAGGGGCCTCTGACCCAAGCAAGCTACCCAGGGGTCCACCTCTCTCCCTGGACTTGCAGTAGAGGCCCCAGGGTGCCCACAAGCCCTCCACCTAGGGGCCTCTGACCCCTGCAAGTTCCTCAGGGGTCCACCTGTCTCCCTGGACTTGCAGTTACTCAGGGGTCCACCTCTCTCCCAGTACTTGCAATTTAGGCCCTAAGGTGCTCCCTGTCCCTCCACCTAGGGGCCTCTGACCACAGCAAGTTACCCAGGGGTCCACCTCTCTCCCTGGACTTGCAGTATAGTTCGTAGGGTGCTCCCTGGAGCTCCTCCTAGGGGCCTAAGACCCTAGCAAGCTACCCAGGGGTCCACCTCTCTCCCTGGACTTGCAGTAGAGGCCCCAGGCTGCCCTCTTGCCCTCCACCTAGGGGCCTCTGACCCCTACAAGCTACCCAGGGGTCCACATCTCTCCCTGGACTTGCAGTAGAGGCCCCAGGGTGCCCCCTGGCCCTCAACCAGTGGGCCTTTGACCCCAGCATGCTACCCAGGGGTCCACCTCTCACCCTAGACTTGCAGTAGAGGCCCCAGGGTGCCCCTTGGCCCTCCACCTAGGGGCCTCTGACCCCAGCAGGCTAACAACGGGTCCACCTCTCTCCCTGGACTTGCAGTAGAGGCCCCAGGGAGCCCCTGGCCCTACACCTAGGGGCCTCTGACCCCAGCCAGCTACCCAGTGGTCCACCTCTCTCCCTGGACTTGCAGGATAGGCCCCAGGGTGCCCCCTGCCCTACACGTAGGGGCCTCTGACCCCTGCAAGCCACCCAGGGGTCCACCTCTCTCCCTGGACTTGCAGTAGAGGCCCCAGGGTGCCCCCTGACCTTCTACCTAGGGGCCTCTGACCCCATCAAGCTACCCAGGGGTCTACCTCTTTCCCTGGACATAAAGTATAGGCCTTAGGGTGCCCCTGGCCCTCCACCTAGTGGCCTCTGACCCCAGCATGCTACCCAGGGGTCCACCTCTCTCTCTGGACTTGCAGTAGAGTTCCCAGGGTGCCCCCTGGCCCTCCACCTAGGGGCCTCTGAGACCTGCAAGTTACCCAGGGCTCCACAACTCTCCCTGGACTTGCAGTAGAGGCCCCATGGGTGCCCCCTGGCACTCCACCTAGGGGCCTCTGACCCCAGCAATTTACTCAGGGATCCACCTCTCTCCCTGGACTTGCAGTTTAGGCCCTAGGGTGCCCCCTTGCCCTACACCTAAAGGCCTCTGACCCCAGCAAGCTACCCAGGTGTCCACCTCTCTCCCTGGACTTACAGTAGAGGCCCAAGGGTGCCCCCTTGCCCTCCACCTAGGGGCCTCTGACCCCAGCAAGCTAACCAGGGGTCCACCTCTCTCCCTGGACTTGCAGTATAGGCTCCAGGGTGCCTTCTGCTCCTCCACCTAAGGGCCTGAGACCCCAGCAAGCTACCCAGGGGTCCACATCTCTCCCTGGACTTGCAGTAGAGGCCCCAGGGTGCCCACAGGCCCTCCACCTAGGGGCCTCTGACCCCTACAAGCTACCCAGGGGTCCACCTCTCTCCCTGGACTTGCAGTATAGGTCCCAGGGTGCCTCCTTGCCCTCCACCCAGGTGCCTCTGACCCCAGCAAGCTACCCAGGGGTCCACCTCTCTCCCTTGACTTGCAGTATAGGCCCCAGGGTGCCCCTGGCCCTCCACCTAGGGGCCTCTGACCTCTGCAAGCTACCCTGGGGTCCACCTTTCTCCCTGGACTTGCAGTATAGGCCCCAGGGTGCCCCTTGCCCCTCCAGCTAGGGGCCTAACACCCCAGCAAGCTACCCAGGGGTCAACCTCTCTCCCTGTACTTGCAGTAGAGGCCCCAGGATGCCCACAGGCCCTCCACCTAGGGGCCTCTGACCCCTGCAAGTTACCCAGGGGTCCACAACTCTCCCTGGACTTGCAGAAGAGGCCCCAGGGTGTCCCTTGGCCCTCCACCTAGGGGGATCTGACCCCTGCAAGCTACCCAGTGGTCCACCTCTCTCATTGGACTTGCAGAATAGGCCCCGGGGTGCCCCCTGGCCCTCCACCTAGGGGCCTCTGACCCCAGCAAGCTACCCAGGGGTCCACCTCTCTCCCTGGACTAGCAGTTTAGGCCCTAGGGTGCCCCCTGGCCCTCCGCCTAGGGGCCTCTGACCCCAGCAAGCTACCCAGGGGTCCACCTCTCTCCCTGGACTTGCAGTATAGGCCCTTAGGGTGCCCCCTGGCCCTCCACCTAGGGGCCTCTGACCACAGCAAGTTACCCAGGGGTCCACCTCTCTCCCTGGACTTGCAGTATAGTTCGTAGGGTGCTCCCTGGAGCTCCTCCTAGGGGCCTAAGACCCTAGCAAGCTACCCAGGGGTCCACCTCTCTCCCTGGACTTGCAGTAGAGGCCCCAGGCTGCCCTCTTGCCCTCCACCTAGGGGCCTCTGACCCCTACAAGCTACCCAGGGGTCCACATCTCTCCCTGGACTTGCAGTAGAGGCCCCAGGGTGCCCCCTGGCCCTCAACCAGTGGGCCTTTGACCCCAGCATGCTACCCAGGGGTCCACCTCTCACCCTAGACTTGCAGTAGAGGCCCCAGGGTGCCCCTTGGCCCTCCACCTAGGGGCCTCTGACCCCAGCAGGCTAACAACGGGTCCACCTCTCTCCCTGGACTTGCAGTAGAGGCCCCAGGGAGCCCCTGGCCCTACACCTAGGGGCCTCTGACCCCAGCCAGCTACCCAGTGGTCCACCTCTCTCCCTGGACTTGCAGGATAGGCCCCAGGGTGCCCCCTGCCCTACACGTAGGGGCCTCTGACCCCTGCAAGCCACCCAGGGGTCCACCTCTCTCCCTGGACTTGCAGTAGAGGCCCCAGGGTGCCCCCTGACCTTCTACCTAGGGGCCTCTGACCCCATCAAGCTACCCAGGGGTCTACCTCTTTCCCTGGACATAAAGTATAGGCCTTAGGGTGCCCCTGGCCCTCCACCTAGTGGCCTCTGACCCCAGCATGCTACCCAGGGGTCCACCTCTCTCCCTGGACTAGCAGTAGAGGCCCCAGGGTTCCCACAGACCCTCCACCTAGGGGCCTCTGAACCCTGCAAGTTACTCAGGGGTCCACCTCTCTCCCTGGACTTGCAGTTTAGGCCCTAGGGTGCCCCCTGGCCCTCCGCCTAGGGGCCTCTGACCCCAGCAAGCTACCCAGGGGTCCACCTCTCTCCCTGGACTTGCAGTATAGGCCCTTAGGGTGCCCCCTGGCCCTCTACCTAGGGGTCTCTGACCCCATCAAGCTAAAAACGGTCTACCTCTCTCCCTGGACTTGCAGTATAGGCCCCAGGGTGCCATATGGCCCTCCACCTAAGGGCCTCTGACCCCAGCAAGTTACCCAGGGGTCCACCTCTCACCCTGGACTTGCAGTATAGGCCCTAGGGTGCCC
Organism: Danio rerio; assembly: GCF_049306965.1. Classification (NCBI taxonomy): domain Eukaryota; kingdom Metazoa; phylum Chordata; class Actinopteri; order Cypriniformes; family Danionidae; genus Danio; species Danio rerio. Next base: position 54,029,678 of record NC_133183.1, read on the forward strand.
CCTGGAGCTCCATCTAAGGGCCTAAGACCCCAGCAAGCTACCCAGGGGTCCACCCCTCTCCCTGGACATGCAATAGAGGCCCCAGGGTGCCCCCTTTCCTCAACCTAGGGGCCTCTGACCCCTACAAGCTACCCAGGGGTCCACCTCTCTCCCTGGACTTGCAGTAGAGGCTCCAGGGTGCCCGCTGGTCCTCCACCTTGGGGCCCCTGACCCCAGCATGCTTCCCAGGGGTCCACCTCTCTCCTTGGACTAGATGTAGAGGCCCCAGGGTGCCATATGGCCCTCCACCTAGGTGCCTCTGACCCCAGCAATCCACCCAGGGGTCCACCTCTCTCCCTGGACTTGCAGTAGAGGCCCCAGGGTGCCCCCTGGCCTTCTACCTAGGGGCCTCTGACCCCATCAAGCTACCCAGGGGTCTACCTCTTTCCCTGGACTTGCAGTATAGGCCCCAGCGTGCCCCATGGCCCTCCACCTAGGGTCCTCTGACCCCTGCAAGCTACCCAGGGGACCACCTCTCTCCCTGGACTTGCAATAGAGGCCCCAGGGTGCCCCCTGGCCCTCTACCTAGGGGCCTCTGACCCCATCAAGCTAGAAAGAGGTCTACCTCTCTCCCTGGACTTGCAGTATAGGCCCCAGGGTGCCATATGGCCCTCCACCTAAGAGCCTCTGACCCCAGCAAGTTACCCAGGGGTCCACCTCTCACCCTGGACTTGCTGTATAGGCCATAGGGTGCCCCCTGGAGCTCCATCTAAGGGCCTAAGACCCCAGCAAGCTACCCAGGGGTCCACCCCTATCCCTGGACATGCAGTAGAGGCCCCAGTGTGCCCCCTTTCCTCCACCTAGGGGCCTCTGACCCCTACAAGCTACCCAGGGGTCCACCTCTCTCCCTGGACTTAAAGTAGAGGCCCCAGGGTGCCCCCTGGTCCTCCACCTATGGGCTTCTGACCCCAGCATGCTACCCAGGGGTCCACCTCTCTCCTTGGACTAGATGTAGAGGCCCCAGGGTGCCCCCTTGCCCTCCACCTAGGGGCCTCTGACCCAGCAATCCACCCAGGGGTCCACCTCTCTCTCTGGACTTGCAGTAGAGGCCCCAGGGTGCCCCCTGGCCTTCTACCTAAGGGCCACTGACCCCAGCAGGCTACCCATGGGTCCACCTCTCTCCCTGGACTTGCAGGATAGGCCCCAGGGTGCCCCCTGGCCCTACACCTAGGGGCCTCTGACCCCAGCAAGCCACCCAGGGGTCCACCTCTCTCCCTGGACTTGCAGTAGAGGCCCCAGGGTGCCCCCTGGCCTTCTACCTAGGGGCCTCTGACCCCAGCAAGCTACCCAGGGGTCTACCTCTCTCCCTGGACTTGCAGTATAGGCCCCAGCGTGCCCCATGGCCCTCCAGCTAAGGGCCTCTGACCCCTGCAAGCTACTCAGGGAACCACCTCTCTCCCTGGACTTGCAGTAGAGGCCCCAGGGTGCCCCCTGGCCTTCTACCTAGGGGCCTCTGACCCCAGCAAGCTACCCAGGGGTCTACCTCTTTCCCTGGACATAAAGTATAGGCCTTAGGGTGCCCCCTGTCCCTCCACCTAGTGGCCTCTGACCCCAGCATGCTACCCAGGGGTCCACCTCTCTCCCTGGACTTTCAGCACAAGCCCCAGGGTGAGCCCTGGCCCTCCACATAGGGGCCCCTGACCCCAGCAAGCTACCCAGGGGTCCACCTGTCTCCCTGGACTTGCAGTAGAGAGCCCAGGGTGCCCCTTGTCCCTCCACCTAGGGGCCTCTGACCCCAGCAAGTTACCCAGGGGTCCACCTCTCTCCCTGGACTTGCAGTATAGTCCCTAGGGTGCCCCCTGGAGCTCCACCTAGGGGCCTAAGACCCCTGCAAGCTACCCAGGGGTCCACCTCTTTCCCTGGACTTGCAATGGAGGCCCCAGGGTTCTCCCTTGCCCTCCAGCTAGGGGCCTCTGACCCCAGCAAGCTACCCAGGGGTCCACCTCTCTCCCTGGACTTGCAGTATAGGCCCCAGGGTGCCCCTTGGCCCTCCACCTAGGGGCCTCTGACCCCAGCAAGCTACCCAGGGGTCTACCTCTTTCCCTGGACATAAAGTATAGGCCTTAGGGTGCCCCCTGGCCCTCCACCTAGTGGCCTCTGACCCCAGCATGCTACCCAGGGGTCCACCTCTCTCCCTGGACTTGCAGCACAAGCCCCAGGGTGAGCCCTGGCCTTCCACATAGGGGCCCCTGACCCCAGCAAGCTACCCAAGGGTCCACCTGTCTCCCTGGACTTGCAGTAGAGAGCCCATGGTGCCCCCTGTCCCTCCACCTAGGGCCCTCTGACCCCAGCAAGTGACCCAGGGGTCCACCTCTCTCCCTGGACTTGCAGGATAGGCCCCAGGGTGCCCCCTGACCCTACACCTAGGCGCCTCTGACCCCAGCAAGCTACCCAGTGGTCCACCTCTCACCCTGGACTTGCAGTATAGGCCCTTGGGTGCCCCCTGAAGCTCCAACTAGGGGCCTAAGACCCCTGCAAGCTACCCAGGTGTCCACCTCTCTCCCTGGACTTGCAATGGAGGCCCCAGGGTGCTCCCTTGCCCTCCACCTAGGGGCCTCTGACCCCAGCAAGCTACTCAGGGGTCATTCCTCTCACCCTGGACTTGCAGTATAGGCCCTAGGGTGCCCCCTGGAGCTCCACCTAGGGGCCTAAGACCCCAGCAAGCTACCCTGTGGTCCACCTCTCATCCTGGACTTGCAGTATAGGCCCTAAGGTGCCCACTGGAGCTTTACCTAGGGGCCTAAGACCCCTGCAAGCTACCCAGGTGTCCACCTCTCTCCCTGTACTTGTAATGGAGGCCCCAGGGTGCTCCCTTGCCATCCACCTAGGGGCCTCTGTCCCCAGCAAGCTACCCAGGGGTCCACCTCTCTATCTGGACTTGCAGTATAGGCCCTAGGGTGCCCCCTGGCCCTCCACCTAGGGGCCTCTGACCCCAGCAAGCTACCCAGGGGTCCACCTCTCTCCCTGGACTAGCAAGATAGGCCCCAGCATGCCCCATGGCCCTCCACCTAAGGGCCTCTGAACCCTGCAAGCTACCCAGGGGTCCACCTCTCTCCCTGGACTTGCAGTAGAGGCCCCAGGGTGCCCCCTTGCCCGCCACCTAGGGTCCTCTGACCATTGCAAGCTACCCAGGGGACCACCTCTCTCCCTGGACTTGCAGTAGAGGCCCCAGGGTGGCCCCTGGCCCTCTACCTAGGGGCCTCTGAAACCATCAAGCTAAAAAGGGGTCTACCTCTCTCCCTGGACTTGCAGTATAGGCCCCAGGGTGCCATATGGCCCTCCACCTAAGGGCCTCTGACCCCAGCAAGTTACCCAGGGGTCCACCTCTCACCCTGGACTTGCAGTATAGGCCCTAGGGTGGCCCCTGGAGCTCCATCTAAGGGCCTAAGACCCCAGCAAGCTACCCAGGGGTCCACCCCTCTCCCTGGACATGCAGTAGAGGCCCCAGGGTGCCCCCTTTCCTCCACCTAGGGGCCTCTGACCCCTACAAGCTACCCAGGGGTCCACCTCTCTCCCTGGACTTTCAGTAGAGGCCCCAGGGTGCCCCCTGGTCCTCCACCTAGGGGCCTCTGACCCCAGCATGCTACCCAGGGGTCCACCTCTCTCCTTGGACTAGATGTAGAGGCCCCAGGGTGCCCCCTGGCCCTCTACCTAAGGGCCTCTGATCCCATCAATCTGCCAAGGGGTCCACCTCTCTCCCTGGACTTGCAGTATAAGCCCCAGGGTGCCCCCTGGCCCTACACCTAGGGGCCTCTGACCCCAGCAAGCCACCCAGGGGTCCACCTCTCTCCCTGGACTTGCAGTAGAGGCCCCAGGGTGCCCCCTGGCCTTCTACCTAGGGGCCTCTGACCCCAGCAAGCTACCCAGGGGTCTACCTCTCTCCCTGGACTTGCAGTATAGGCCCCAGCATGCCCCATGGCCCTCCACCTAAGGGCCTCTGAACCCTGCAAGCTACCCAGGGGTCCACCTCTCTCCCTGGACTTGCATTAGAGGCCCCAGGGTGCCCCTTTGCCCTCCACCTAGGGTCCTCTGACCATTGCAAGCTACCCAGGGGACCACCTCTCTCCCTGGACTTGCAGTAGAGGCCCTAGGGTGCCCCCTGGCCCTCTACCTAGGGGCCTCTGAAACCATCAAGCTAAAAAGGGGTCTACCTCTCTCCCTGGACTTGCAGTATAGGCCCCAGGGTGTCATATGGCCCTCCACCTAAGGGCCTCTGACCCCAGCAAGCTACCCAGGGGTCCACCTCTCACCCTGGACTTGCAGTATAGGCCCTAGGGTGCCCCCTGTAGCTCCATCTAAGGGCCTAATACCCCAGCAAGCTACCCAGGGGTCCACCCCTCTCCCTGGACACACAGTAGAGGCCCCAGGGTGCCCCCTTTCCTCCACCTAGGGGCCTCTGACCCCTACAAGCTACCCAGGAGTCCACCTCTCTGCCTGGACTTGCAGTAGAGGCCCCAGGGTGCCCCCTGGTCCTCCACCTAAGGGCCTCTGACCCCAGTATGCTACCCAGGGGTCCACCTCTCTCCTTGGACTAGATGTAGAGGCCCCAGGGTGCCCCCTGGCCCTCTACCTAGGGGCCTCTGACCCCATCAAGCTACCAAGGGCTCCACCTCTCTCCCTGGACTTACAGTATAAGCCACAGGGTGCCCCATGGCCCTCCACCTAAGGGCCTCTGACCCCTGCAAGCTACCCAGTGGTCCACCTCTCTCCCTGGACTTGCAGTAGAGGCCCCAGGGTGCCCCCTGGCCTTCTACCTAGGGGCCTCTGACCCCAGCAGGCTACCCATAGGTCCACCTCTTTCCCTGGACTTGCAGGATAGGCCCCAGGGTGCCCCCTGGCCCTACACCTAGGGGCCTCTGATCCCATCAATCTACCAAGGGGTCCACCTCTCTCCCTGGACTTGCAGTATAAGCCCCAGGGTGCCCCCTGGCCCTACAGCTAGGGGCCTCTGACCCCAGCAAGCCACCCAGGGGTCCACCTCTCTCCCTGGACTAGATGTAGAGGCCCCAGGGTGCCCCCTGGCCCTCTACCTAGGGGCCTCTGACCCCATCAAGCTACCAAGGGCTCCACCTCTCTCCCTGGACTTACAGTATAAGCCCCAGGGTGCCCCCTGGCCTTCTACCTAGGGGCCTCTGACCCCAGCAAGCTACCCAGGGGTCTACCTCTCTCCCTGGACTTGCAGTATAGGCCCCAGCGTGCCCCATGGCCCTCCACCTAAGGGCCTCTGAACCCTGCAAGCTACCCAGGGGTCCACCTCTCTCCCTGGACTTGCAGTAGAGGCCCCAGGGTGGCCCCTTGCCCTCCACCTAGGGTCCTCTGACCATTGCAAGCTACCCAGGGGACCACCTCTCTCCCTGGACTTGCAGTAGAGGCCCTAGGGTGCCCCCTGGCCCTCTACCTAGGGGCCTCTGAAACCATCAAGCTAAAAAGGGGTCTACCTCTCTCCCTGGACTTGCAGTATAGGCCCCAGGGTGTCATATGGCCCTCCACCTAAGGGCCTCTGACCCCAGCAAGCTACCCAGGGGTCCACCTCTCACCCTGGACTTGCAGTATAGGCCCTAGGGTGCCCCCTGTAGCTCCATCTAAGGGCCTAAGACCCCAGCAAGCTACCCAGGGGTCCACCCCTCTCCCTGGACACACAGTAGAGGCCCCAGGGTGCCCCCTTTCCTCCACCTAGGGGCCTCTGACCCCTACAAGCTACCCAGGGGTCCACCTCTCTCCCTGGACTTGCAGTAGAGGCCCCAGGGTGCCCCCTGGTCCTCCACCTAAGGGCCTCTGACCCCAGCATGCTACCCAGGGGTCCACCTCTCTCCTTGGACTAGATGTAGAGGCCCCAGGGTGCCCCCTGGCCCTCTACCTAGGGGCCTCTGACCCCATCAAGCTACCAAGGGGTCCACCTCTCTCCCTGGACTTACAGTATAGGCCCCAGGGTGCCATATGGCCCTCCACCTAAGGGCCTCTGACCCCAGCAAGTTACCCAGGGGTCCACCTCTCACCCTGGACTTGCAGTATAGGCCCTAGGGTGCCCCCTGGAGCTCCATCTAAGGGCCTAAGACCCCAGCAAGCTACCCAGGGGTCCACCCCTCTCCCTGGACATGCAATAGAGGCCCCAGGGTGCCCCCTTTCCTCAACCTAGGGGCCTCTGACCCCTACAAGCTACCCAGGGGTCCACCTCTCTCCCTGGACTTGCAGTATAGGCCCCAGCGTGCCCCATGGCCCTCCACCTAGGGTCCTCTGACCCCTGCAAGCTACCCAGGGGACCACCTCTCTCCCTGGACTTGCAGTAGAGGCCCCAGGGTGCCCCCTGGCCCTCTACCTAGGGGCCTCTGACCCCATCAAGCTAAAAAGGGGTCTACCTCTCTCCCTGGACTTGCAGTATAGACCACAGGGTGCCATATGGCCCTCCACCTAAGGGCCTCTGACCCCAGCAAGTTACCCAGGGGTCCACCTCTCACCCTTGACTTGCTGTATAGGCCATAGGGTGCCCCCTGGAGCTCCATCTAAGGGCCTAAGACCCCAGCAAGCTACCCAGGGGTCCACCCCTATCCCTGGACATGCAGTAGAGGCCCCAGGGTGCCCCCTTTCCTCCACCTAGGGGCCTCTGACCCCTAAAAGCTACCCAGGGGTCCACCTCTCTCCCTGGACTTGCAGTAGAGGCCCCAGGGTGCCCCCTGGTCCTCCACCTATGGGCTTCTGACCCCAGCATGCTACCCAGGGGTCCACCTCTCTCCTTGGACTAGATGTAGAGGCCCCAGGGTGCCCCCTTGCCCTCCACCTAGGGGCCTCTGACCCCAGCAATCCACCCAGGGGTCCACCTCTCTCCCTGGACTTGCAGTAGAGGCCCCAGGGTGCCCCCTGGCCTTCTACCTAAGGGCCACTGACCCCAGCAGGCTACCCATGGGTCCACCTCTCTCCCTGGACTTGCAGGATAGGCCCCAGGGTGCCCCCTGGCCCTACACCTAGGGGCCTCTGACCCCAGCAAGCCACCCAGGGGTCCACCTCTCTCCCTGGACTTGCAGTAGAGGCCCCAGGGTGCCCCCTGGCCTTCTACCTAGGGGCCTCTGACCCCAGCAAGCTACCCAGGGGGTCTACCGCTCTCCCTGGACTTGCAGTATAGGCCCCAGCGTGCCCCATGGCCCTCCAGCTAAGGGCTTCTGACCCCTGCAAGCTACTCAGGGAACCACCTCTCTCCCTGGACTTGCAGTAGAGGCCCCAGGGTGCCCCCTGGCCTTCTACCTAGGGGCCTCTGACCCCAGCAAGCTACCCAGGGGTCTACCTCTTTCCCTGGACATAAAGTATAGGCCTTAGGGTGCCCCCTGTCCCTCCACCTAGTGGCCTCTGACCCCAGCATGCTACCCAGGGGTCCACCTCTCTCCCTGGACTTTCAGCACAAGCCCCAGGGTGAGCCCTGGCCCTCCACATAGGGGCCCCTGACCCCAGCAAGCTACCCAGGGGTCCACCTGTCTCCCTGGACTTGCAGTAGAGAGCCCAGGGTTCCCCTTGTCCCTCCACCTAGGGGCCTCTGACCCCAGCAAGTTACGCAGGGGTCCACCTCTCTCCCTGGACTTGCAGTATAGTCCCTAGGGTGCCCCCTGGAGCTCCACCTAGGGGCCTAAGACCCCTGCAAGCTACCCAGGGGTCCACCTCTCTCCCTGGACTTGCAATGGAGGCCCCAGGGTGCCCCCTGGTCCTCCACCTATGGGCTTCTGACCCCAGCATGCTACCCAGGGGTCCACCTCTCTCCTTGGACTAGATGTAGAGGCCCCAGGGTGCCCCCTTGCCCTCCACCTAGGGGCCTCTGACCCCAGCAATCCACCCAGGGGTCCACCTCTCTCCCTGGACTTGCAGTAGAGGCCCCAGGGTGCCCCCTGGCCTTCTACCTAAGGGCCACTGACCCCAGCAGGCTACCCATGGGTCCACCTCTCTCCCTGGACTTGCAGGATAGGCCCCAGGGTGCCCCCTGGCCTTCTACCTAGGGGCCTCTGACCCCAGCAAGCTACCCAGGGGGTCTACCGCTCTCCCTGGACTTGCAGTATAGGCCCCAGCGTGCCCCATGGCCCTCCAGCTAAGGGCTTCTGACCCCTGCAAGCTACTCAGGTAACCACCTCTCTCCCTGGACTTGCAGTAGAGGCCCCAGGGTGCCCCCTGGCCTTCTACCTAGGGGCCTCTGACCCCAGCAAGCTACCCAGGGGTCTACCTCTTTCCCTGGACATAAAGTATAGGCCTTAGGGTGCCCCCTGTCCCTCCACCTAGTGGCCTCTGACCCCAGCATGCTACCCAGGGGTCCACCTCTCTCCCTGGACTTTCAGCACAAGCCCCAGGGTGAGCCCTGGCCCTCCACATAGGGGCCCCTGACCCCAGCAAGCTACCCAGGGGTCCACCTGTCTCCCTGGACTTGCAGTAGAGAGCCCAGGGTGCCCCTTGTCCCTCCACCTAGGGGCCTCTGACCCCAGCAAGTTACGCAGGGGTCCACCTCTCTCCCTGGACTTGCAGTATAGTCCCTAGGGTGCCCCCTGGAGCTCCACCTAGGGGCCTAAGACCCCTGCAAGCTACCCAGGGGTCCACCTCTCTCCCTGGACTTGCAATGGAGGCCCCAGGGTGCTCCCTTGCCCTCCAGCTAGGGGCCTCTGACCCCAGCAAGCTACCCAGGGGTCCACCTCTCTCCCTGGACTTGCAGTATAGGCCCCAGGGTGCCCCTTGGCCCTCCACCTAGGGGCCTCTGACCCCAGCAAGCTACCCAGGGGTCTACCTGTCTCCCTGGACTTGCGGTAGAGAGCCCAGAGTGCCCTATTTCCCTCCACCTAGGGGCCTCTGACCCCAGCAAGCCACCCAGGGGTTCACCTCTCTCCCTGGACATGCAGTAGAGGCCCCAGGGTGCCCCCTGGCCTTCTACCTAGGGGCCTCTGACCCCATCAAGCTACCCAGGGGTCTACCTCTTTCCCTGGACATAAAGTATAGGCCTTAGGGTGCCCCCTGGCCCTCCACCTAGTGGCCTCTGACCCCAGCATGCTACCCAGGGGTCCACCTCTCTCCCTGGACTAGCAGGATAGGCCCCAGGGTGCCCCCCTGGCCCTCCACCTAGGGGCCTCTGACCCCTGCCAGCTACCCAGGGGTCCACTTCTCTCCCTGGACTTGCAGTATAGGTCCCAGGGTGCCTCCTTGCCCTCCACCTAGGGGCCTCTGACCCCTGCAAGCTACCCAGGGGTCCACATTTCTCCCTGGACTTGCAGTATAGACTCCAGGGTGCCTTCTGCCCCTCCACCTAGGGGCCTAAGACCCCAGCAAGCTACCCAGGGGTCCACATCTCTCCCTGGACTTGCAGTATAGGCCCCAGTGTGCCCAGAGGCCCTCTACCTAGGGGCCTATGACCCCTGCAAGCTAACCAGGGGTCCACATCTCTCCCTGGACTTGCAGTAGAGGTCCCAGGGTGCCCCCTTGCCCTCCACCCAGGGGCCTCTGACCCAAGCAAGCTACCCAAGGGTCCACCTCTCTCCCTGGACTTGCAGTATAGGCCCCAAGGTTCCCCCTGGCCCTCCACCTAGTGGCCTAAGACCCCAGCAAGCTACCTAGGGGTCCACCTCTCTCCCTGGACTTGCAGTAGAAGCCCCAGGGTGCCCACAAGCCCTCCACCTAGGGGCCTCTGACCCCTGCAAGTTACTCAGGGGTCCACCTCTCTCCCTGGACTTGCAGTTTAGGCCCTAAGGTGCCCTCTGGCCCTCCACCTAGGGGCCTTTGACCACAGCAAGCTACCCAGGGGTCCACCTGTCTCCCTGCAATTGCAGTAGAAAGCCCAGGGTGCCCCCTGTCCCTCCACCTAGGGGCCTCTGACCACAGCAAGTTGCCCAGGGGTCCACCTCTCACCCTGGACTTGCAGTATAGGCCATAGGGTGCCCCCTGGAGCTCCACCTAGGGGCCTAAGACCCCAGCAAGCTACCCAGGGGTCCACCTCTCTCCCTGGACTTGCAGTAGATGCCCCAGGGTGCCCTCTTGCCCTCCACCTAGAGGCCTCTGACCCCTACAAGCTACCCAGGGGTCCACATCTCTCCCTGGACTTGCAGTAGAGGCCCCAGGGTGCCCCCTGGCCCTCAACCAGTGGGCCTCTGACCCCAGCATGCTACCCAGGGGTCCACCTCTCACCCTAGACTTGAAATATAGGCCCCAGGGTGCCCCTTGGCCCTCCACCTAGGGGCCTCTGACCCCAGCAGGCTAACAACGGGTCCACCTCTCTCCCTGGACTTGCAGGATAGGCCCCAGGGTGCCCCTGGCCCTACACATAGGGGCCTCTGACCCCAGCCAGCTACCCAGTGGTCCACCTCTCTCCCTGGACTTGCAGTATAGGCCCTAGGGTGCCCCCTGGAGCTCCACCTAGGGGCCTAAGACCCCAGCAAGCTACTCAGGTGTCCACCTCTCTCCCTGGACTTACAGTAGAGGCCCAAGGGTGCCCCTTTGCCCTCCACCTAGGGGCCTCTGGCCCCAGCAAGCTACCCAGGGGTCCACCTCTCTCCCTGGACTTGCAGTATAGGCTCCAGGGTGCTTCTGCCCCTCCACCTAAGGGCCTAAGACCCCAGCAAGCTACCCAGGGGTCCACATCTCTCCCTGTACTTGCAGTAGAGGCCCCAGGGTGCCCACAGGCCCTCCACCTAGGGGCCTCTGACCCCTACAAGCTACCCAGGGGTCCACCTCTCTCCCTGTACTTGCAGTATAGGTCCCAGGGTGCCTCCTTGCCCTCCACCCAGGGGCCTCTGACCCCAGCATGCTACCCAGGGGTCCACCTCTATCCTTGGACTAGATGTAGGCCCGGGGTGCCCCCTTGCCCTCCACCTAGGGGCCTCTGACCCCAGCAATCCACCCAGGGGTCAACCTCTCTTCCTGGACTTGCAGTAGAGGCCCCAGGGTGCCCCCTGGCCCTACACCTAGGGGCCTCTGACCACAGCAAGCTACCCAGGGGTCCACCTCTCTCCCTGGACTTGCAGGATAGGCCCCAGGGTGCCCCCTGGCCCTACACCTAGGGGCGTCTGACCACAGCAAGCTACCCAGTGGTCCACCTGTCTCCCTGCACATGCAGTAGAAAGCCCAGGGTGCCCCCTGTCCATCCACCTAGGGGCCTCTGACCCCAGCAAGTTACCCAGGGGTCCACCTCTCACCCTGGACTTGCAGTATAGGCCATAGGGTTCCCCCTGGATCTCCACCTAGGGGTCTAAGACCCCAGCAAGCTACCCAGGGGTCCACCTCTCTCCCTGGACTTGTAGTAGAGGCCCCAGGGTGCCCTCTTGCCCTCCACCTAGGGGCCTCTGACCCCTACAAGCTACCCAGGGGTCCACATCTCTCCCTGGACTTGCAGTAGATGCCCCAGGGTGCCCCCTGGCCCTCAACCTAGTGGGCCTCTGACCCCAGCATGCTACCCAGGGGTCCACCTCTCACCCTAGACTTGAAGTATAGGGCCCAGGGTGCCCCTTGGCCCTCCACCTAGGGGCCTCTGACCCCAGCAGGCTAACAACGGGTCCACCTCTCTCCCTGGACTTGCAGGATAGGCCCCAGGGTGCCCCTGGCCCTACACCTAGGGGCCTCTGACCCCAGCCAGCTACCCAGTGGTCCACCTTTCTCCCTGGACTTGCAGTATAGGCCCTAGGGTGCCCCCTGGAGCTCCACCTAGGGGCCTAAGACCCCAGCAAGCTACCCAGGGGTCCACCTCTCTCCCTGGACTTGCAGTATAGGCTCCAGGGTGCCTTCTGCCCCTCCACCTAAGGGCCTAAGACCCCAGCAAGCTACCCAGGGGTCCACATCTCTCCCTGGACTTGCAGTAGAGGCCCCAGGGTGCCCACAGGCCCTCCACCTAGGGGCCTCTGACACCTACAAGCTAACCAGGGGTCCACCTTTCTCCCTGGACTTGCAGTATAGGCCCCAGGGTGCCCCTTGCCCCTCCACCTAGGGGCCTAAGACCCCAGCAAGCTACCCAGGGGTCAACCTCTCTCCCTGTACTTGCAGTAGAGGCCCCAAGGTGCCCACAGGCCCTCCACCCAGGGGCCTCTGACCCCTGCAAGTTACCCAGGGGTCCACAACTCTTCCTGGACTTGCAGAAGAGGCCCCAGGGTGCCCCCTGGCCCTCCACCTAGGGGCCTCTGACCCCTGCAAGCTACCCAGGGGTCAAACTCTCTCATTGGACTTGCAGTATAGGCCCCGGGGTGCCCCCTGGCCCTCCACCTAGGGGCCTCTGACCCCTGCAAGTTACTCAGGGGTCCACCTCTCTCCCTGGACTTGCAGTTTAGGCCCTAGGGTGCCCCCTGGCCCTCCACCTAGGGGCCTCTGACCCCAGCAAGCTACCCAGGGGTCCACCTCTCTCCCTGTACTTGCAGTATAGGCCCTTAGGGTGCCCCCTGGCCCTCTACCTAGGGGCCTCTGACCCCATCAAGCTAAAAAGGGGTCTACCTCTCTCCCTGGACTTGCAGTATAGGCCCCAGGGTGCCATATGGCCCTCCACCTAATGGCCTCTGACCCCAGCAAGTTACCCAGGGGTCCACCTCTCACCCTGGACTTGCAGTATAGGCCCTAAGGTGCCCCCTGGAGCACCATCTAAGGGCCTAAGACCCCAGCAAGCTACCCAGGGGTCCACCCCTCTCCCTGGACATGCAGTAGAGGCCCCAGGGTGCCCCTTTTCCTCCACCTAGGGGCCTCTGACCCCTACAAGCTACCCAGGGGTCCACCTCTCTCCCTGGACTTGCAGTATAGGCTCCAGGGTGCCTTCTGCCCCTCCACCTAAGGGCCTAATACCCCAGCAAGCCATCCAGGGGTCCACATCTCTCCCTGGACTTGCAGTAGAGGCCCCAGGGTGCCAACAGGCCCTCCACCTAGGGGCCTCTGACCCCTACAAGCTACCCAGGGGTCCACCTCCCTCCCTGGACTTGCAGTATAGGTCCCAGGGTGCCTCCTTGCCCTAAACCCAGGGGCCTCTGACCCCAGCAAGCTACCGAGGGGTCCACCTCTCTCCCTTGACTTGCAGTATAGGCCCCAGGGTGCCCCCTGGCCCTCCACCTAGGGGCCTCTGACCCCTGCAAGCTACCCTGGGGTCCACCTTTCTCCCTGGACTTGCAGTATAGGCCCCAGGGTGCCCCTTGCCCCTCCACCTAGGGGCCTAAGACCCCGGCAAGCTACCCAGGGGTCAACCTCTCTCCCTGGACTTGCAGTAGAGGCCCCAGGGTGCCCACAGGCCCTCCACCTAGGGGCTTCTGACCCCTGCACGTTACCCAGGGTTCCACAACTCTCCCTGGACTTGCAGTGGAGGCCCCAGGGTGCCCCCTGGCCCTCCACCTAGGGGCCTCAGACCCCTGCCAGCTACCCAGGGGTCCACTTCTCTCCCTGGACTTGCAGTATAGGTCCCAGGGTGCCCCCTTGCCCTCCACCTAGGGGCCTCTGACCCCTGCAAATTACCCAGGGGTCCACCTTTCTCCCTGGACTTGCAGTATAGACTCCAGGGTGCCTTCTGCCCCTCCACCTAGGAGCCTAAGACCTCTGCAAGCTAACCAGGGGTCCACATCTCTCCCTGGACTTGCAGTAGAGGTACCAGGGTGCCCCCTTGCCCTCCACCCAGGGGCCTCTGACCCAAGCAAGCTACCCAGGGGTCCACCTCTCTCCCTGGACTTGCAGTATAGGCCCTAGGGTGCCCCCTGGAGCTCCACCTAGGGGCCTAAGACCCCAGCAAGCTACTCAGGTGTCCACCTCTCTCCCTGGACTTGCAGTAGAGGCCCAAGGGTGCCCCTTTGCCCTCCACCTAGGGGCCTCTGGCCCCAGCAAGCTACCCAGGGGTCCACCTCTCTCCCTGGACTTGCAGTATATGCTCCAGGGTGCTTCTGCCCCTCCACCTAAGGGCCTAAGACCCCAGCAAGCTACCCAGGGGTCCACATCTCTCCCTGTACTTGCAGTAGAGGCCCCAGGGTGCCCACAGGCCCTCCACCTAGGGGCCTCTGACCCCTACAAGCTACCCAGGGGTCCACCTCTCTCCCTGTACTTGCAGTATAGGTCCCAGGGTGCCTCCTTGCCCTCCACCCAGGGGCCTCTGACCCCAGCATGCTACCCAGGGGTCCACCTCTATCCTTGGACTAGATGTAGGCCCAGGGTGCCCCCTTGCCCTCCACCTAGGGGCCTCTGACCCCAGCAATCCACCCAGGGGTCAACCTCTCTTCCTGGACTTGCAGTAGAGGCCCCAGGGTGCCCCCTGGCCCTACACCTAGGGGCCTCTGACCACAGCAAGCTACCCAGGGGTCCACCTCTCTCCCTGGACTTGCAGGATAGGCCCCAGGGTGCCCCCTGGCCCTACACCTAGGGGCGTCTGACCACAGCAAGCTACCCAGTGGTCCACCTGTCTCCCTGCACATGCAGTAGAAAGCCCAGGGTGCCCCCTGTCCATCCACCTAGGGGCCTCTGACCCCAGCAAGTTACCCAGGGGTCCACCTCTCACCCTGGACTTGCAGTATAGGCCATAGGGTTCCCCCTGGATCTCCACCTAGGGGTCTAAGACCCCAGCAAGCTACCCAGGGGTCCACCTCTCTCCCTGGACTTGTAGTAGAGGCCCCAGGGTGCCCTCTTGCCCTCCACCTAGGGGCCTCTGACCCCTACAAGCTACCCAGGGGTCCACATCTCTCCCTGGACTTGCAGTAGATGCCCCAGGGTGCCCCCTGGCCCTCAACCTAGTGGGCCTCTGACCCCAGCATGCTACCCAGGGGTCCACCTCTCACCCTAGACTTGAAGTATAGGGCCCAGGGTGCCCCTTGGCCCTCCACCTAGGGGCCTCTGACCCCAGCAGGCTAACAACGGGTCCACCTCTCTCCCTGGACTTGCAGGATAGGCCCCAGGGTGCCCCTGGCCCTACACCTAGGGGCCTCTGACCCCAGCCAGCTACCCAGTGGTCCACCTTTCTCCCTGGACTTGCAGTATAGGCCCTAGGGTGCCCCCTGGAGCTCCACCTAGGGGCCTAAGACCCCAGCAAGCTACCCAGGGGTCCACCTCTCTCCCTGGACTTGCAGTATAGGCTCCAGGGTGCCTTCTGCCCCTCCACCTAAGGGCCTAAGACCCCAGCAAGCTACCCAGGGGTCCACATCTCTCCCTGGACTTGCAGTAGAGGCCCCAGGGTGCCCACAGGCCCTCCACCTAGGGGCCTCTGACACCTACAAGCTAACCAGGGCTCCACGTTTCTCCCTGGACTTGCAGTATAGGCCCCAGGGTGCCCCTTGCCCCTCCACCTAGGGGCCTAAGACCCCAGCAAGCTACCCAGGGGTCAACCTCTCTCCCTGTACTTGCAGTAGAGGCCCCAAGGTGCCCACAGGCCCTCCACCCAGGGGCCTCTGACCCCTGCAAGTTACCCAGGGGTCCACAACTCTTCCTGGACTTGCAGAAGAGGCCCCAGGGTGCCCCCTGGCCCTCCACCTAGGGGCCTCTGACCCCTGCAAGCTACCCAGGGGTCAAACTCTCTCATTGGACTTGCAGTATAGGCCCCGGGGTGCCCCCTGGCCCTCCACCTAGGGGCCTCTGACCCCTGCAAGTTACTCAGGGGTCCACCTCTCTCCCTGGACTTGCAGTTTAGGCCCTAGGGTGCCCCCTGGCCCTCCACCTAGGGGCCTCTGACCCCAGCAAGCTACCCAGGGGTCCACCTCTCTCCCTGTACTTGCAGTATAGGCCCTTAGGGTGCCCCCTGGCCCTCTACCTAGGGGCCTCTGACCCCATCAAGCTAAAAAGGGGTCTACCTCTCTCCCTGGACTTGCAGTATAGGCCCCAGGGTGCCATATGGCCCTCCACCTAATGGCCTCTGACCCCAGCAAGTTACCCAGGGGTCCACCTCTCACCCTGGACTTGCAGTATAGGCCCTAAGGTGCCCCCTGGAGCACCATCTAAGGGCCTAAGACCCCAACAAGCTACCCAGGGGTCCACCCCTCTCCCTGGACATGCAGTAGAGGCCCCAGGGTGCCCCCTTTCCTCCACCTAGGGGCCTCTGACCCCTACAAGCTACCCAGGGGTCCACCTCTCTCCCTGGACTTGCAGTATAGGCTCCATGGTGCCTTCTGCCCCTCCACCTAAGGGCCTAATACCCCAGCAAGCCATCCAGGGGTCCACATCTCTCCCTGGACTTGCAGTAGAGGCCCCAGGGTGCCAACAGGCCCTCCACCTAGGGGCCTCTGACCCCTACAAGCTACCCAGGGGTCCACCTCTCTCCCTGGACTTGCAGTATAGGTCCCAGGGTGCCTCCTTGCCCTAAACCCAGGGGCCTCTGACCCCAGCAAGCTACCGAGGGGTCCACCTCTCTCCCTTGACTTGCAGTATAGGCCCCAGGGTGCCCCCTGGCCCTCCACCTAGGGGCCTCTGACCCCTGCAAGCTACCCTTGGGTCCACCTTTCTCCCTGGACTTGCAGTATAGGCCCCAGGGTGCCCCTTGCCCCTCCACCTAGGGGCCTAAGACCCCGGCAAGCTACCCAGGGGTCAACCTCTCTCCCTGGACTTGCAGTAGAGGCCCCAGGGTGCCCACAGGCCCTCCACCTAGGGGCTTCTGACCCCTGCACGTTACCCAGGGTTCCACAACTCTCCCTGGACTTGCAGTGGAGGCCCCAGGGTGCCCCCTGGTCCTCCACCTAGGGGCCTCAGACCCCTGCCAGCTACCCAGGGGTCCACTTCTCTCCCTGGACTTGCAGTATAGGTCCCAGGGTGCCCCCTTGCCCTCCACCTAGGGGCCTCTGACCCCTGCAAATTACCCAGGGGTCCACCTTTCTCCCTGGACTTGCAGTATAGACTCCAGGGTGCCTTCTGCCCCTCCACCTAGGAGCCTAAGACCTCTGCAAGCTAACCAGGGGTCCACATCTCTCCCTGGACTTGCAGTAGAGGTACCAGGGTGCCCCCTTGCCCTCCACCCAGGGGCCTCTGACCCAAGCAAGCTACCCAGGCGTCCACCTCTCTCCCTGGACTTGCAGTATAGGCCCCAAGGTTCCCCCTGGCCCTTCACCTAGTGGCGTAAGACCCCAGCAAGCTACCCAGGGGTCCACCTCTCTCCCTGGACTTGCAGTAGAAGCCCCAGGGTGCCCACAAGCCCTCCACCTAGGGGCCTCTGACCCCTGCAAGTTACTCAGGGGTCCACCTCTCTCCATGGACTTGCAGTTTAGGCCCTAAGGTCCCCTCTGGCCCTCCACCTAGGGGCCTCTGACTACAGCAAGCTACCCAGGGGTCCACCTGTCTCCCTGCACATGCAGTAGAAAGCCCAGGGTGCCCCCTGTCCCTCCACCTAGGGGCCTCTGACCATAGCAAGTTGCCCAGGGGTCCACCTCTCACCCTGGACTTGCAGTATAGGCCATAGGGTGCCCCCTGGAGCTCCACCTAGGGGCATAAGACCCCAGCAAGCTACCCAGGGGTCCACCTCTCTCCCTGGACTTGCAGTAGAGGCCCCAGGGTGCCCTCTTGCCCTCCACCTAGGGGCCTCTGACCCCTACAAGCTACCCAGGGGTCCACATCTCTCCCTGGACTTGCAGTAGAGGCCCCAGGGTGCCCCTTGGCCCTCAACCAGTGGGCCTCTGACCCCAGCATGCTACCCAGGGGTCCACCTCTCACCCTAGACTTGAAGTATAGGCCCCAGGGTGCCCCTTGGCCCTCCACCTAGGGGCCTCTGACCCCAGCAGGCTAACAACGGGTCCACCTCTCTCCCTGGACTTGCAGGATAGGCCCCAGGGTGCCCCTGGCCCTTCACCTAGGGGCCTCTGACCCCAGCCAGCTACCCAGTGGTCCACCTCTCTCCCTGGACTTGCAGTATAGGCCCTAGGGTGCCCCCTGGAGCTCCACCTAGGGGCCTAAGACCCCAGCAAGCTACCCAGGTGTCCACCTCTCTCCCTGGACTTGAGGTAGAGGCCCAAGGGTGCCCCCTTGCCCTCCACCTAGGGGCCTCTGACCCCAGCAAGCTACCCAGGGGTCCACCTCTCTCCCTGGACTTGCAATATAGGCTCCAGGGTGCTTCTGCCCCTCCACCTAAGGGCCTAAGACCCCAGCAAGCTACCCAGGGGTCCACATCTCTCCCTGGACTTGCAGTAGAGGCCCCAGGGTGCCCACAGGCCCTCCACCTAGGGGCCTCTGACCCCTACAAGCTACCCAGGGGTTCACCTCTCTCCCTGGACTTGCAGTATAGGTCCCAGGGTGCCTCCTTGCCCTCCACCCAGGGGCCTCTGACCCCAGCAAGCTACCCAGGGGTCCACCTCTCTCCCTTGACTTGCAGTATAGGCTCCAGGGTGCCTTCTGCCCCTCCACCTAAGGGCCTAAGACCCCAGCAAGCTACCCAGGGGTCCACATCTCTCCCTGGACTTGCAGTAGAGGCCCCAGGGTGCCTACAGGCACTCCACCTAGGGGCCTCTGACCCCTACAAGCTACCCTGTGGTCCACCTCTCTCCCTGGACTTGCAGTATAGGCCCCAGGGTGCCTCCTTGCCCTCCACCCAGGGGCATCTGACCCCAGCAAGCTACCCAGGGGTCCACCTCTCTCCCTTGACTTGCAGTAAAGGCCTCAGGGTGCCCCTGGCCCTCCACCTAGGGGCCTCTGACCTCTGCAAGCTACCCTGGGGTCCACCTTTCTCCCTGGACTTGCAGTATAGGCAACAGGGTGCCCCTTGCCCCTCCACCTAGGGGCCTAAGACCCCAGCAAGTTACCCAGGGGTCAACCTCTCTCCCTGTACTTGCACTAGAGGCCCCAGGGTGCCCACAGGCCCTCCACCTAGGGGCCTCTGACCCCTGGAAGTTACCCAGGGGTCCACAACTCTCCCTGGACTTGCAGAAGAGACCCCAGGGTGCCCCCTGGCCCTCCACCTAGGGGCCTCTGACCTCTGCAAGCTACCCAGGGGTCAAACTCTCTCATTGGACTTGCAGTATAGGCCCTGGGTGCCCCCTGGCCCTCCACCTAGGGGTCTCTGACCCCAGTAAGCTACCCAGGGGTCCACCTCTCTCCCTGGACTTGCAGTAGAGGCCCCAGGGTGCCCACAGGCCCTCCACCTAGGGGCCTCTGACCCCAGCAAGCTACCCAGGGGTCCACCTATCTCCCTGTACTTGCAGTATAGGCCCTTAGGGTGCCCCCTGAACCTCTACCTAGAGGCCTTTGACCCCATCAAGCTAAAAAGGGGTCTACCTCTATCCCTGGACTTGCAGAAGAGGCCCCAGGGTGCCTCCTGGCCCTCCACCAAGGGGCCTCTGACCCCAGCAAGTTACCCAGGGGTCCACCTCTCACCCTGGACTTGCAGAAGAGGCCCCAGGGTGCCCCCTGGCCCTCCACCCAGGGGCCTCTGACCCCAGCAAGTTACCCAGGGGTCCACCTCTCACCCTGGACTTGCAGTATAGGCCCTACGGTGCTCCCTGGAGCTCCATCTAAGGGCCTAAGACCCCAGCAAGCTACCCAGGGGTCCACCCCTCTCCCTAGACATGCAGTAGAGGCCCCAGGGTGCCTCCTTTCCTCCACCTAGGGGCCTCTGACCCCTACAAGCTACCCAGGGGTCCACCTATCTCCCTGGACTTGCAGTAGAGGCCCCAGGGTGCCCCCTGGTCCTCCACTTAGGGGCCTCTGACCCCAGCATGCTACCCAGGGGTCCACCTCTCCCCTTGGACTAGATGTAGAGGCCCCAGGGTGCCCCCTTGCCCTCAACCTAGGGGCCTCTGACCCCAGCAATCCACCCAGGGGTCCACCTCTCTACCTGGACTTGCAGTAGAGGCCCCAGGGTGCCCCCTGGCCTTCTACCTAGGGGCCTCTGACCCCAGCAGGCTACCCATGGGTCCACCTCTCTCCCTGGACTTGCAGGATAGGCCCAAGGGTTCCCCCTGGCCCTACACCTAGGGGCCTCTGACCCCAGCAAGCCACCCAGGGGTCCACCTCTCTCCCTGGACTTGCAGTAGAGGCCCCAGGGTGCCCCCTGGCCTTCTACCTAGGGGCCTCTGACCCCAGCAAGCTACCCAGGGGTCTACCTCTCTCCCTGGACTTTCAGTATAGGCCCCAGGGTGCCCCATGGCCCTCCACCTAAGGGCCTCTGACCCCTGCAAGCTACCCAGGGGTCCACCTCTCTCCCTGGACTTGCAGTAGAGGCCCAACGGTGCCCCCTGGCCCTCAACCTAGGGGCCTCTGACCCCTGCAAGCTACCCTGGGGTCCACCTTTCTCCCTGGACTTGCAGTAAAGGCCCCAGGGTGCCCTTTGCCCTCCACCTAGGGGCCTAAGACCCCAGCAAGCTACCCAGGGGTCAACCTCTCTCCCTGGACTTGCAGTAGAGGCCCCAGGGTGCCCAGAGGCCCTCCACCTAGGGGCCTATGACCCCTGCAAGCTAACCAGGGGTCCACATCTCTCCCTGGACTTGCAGTAGAGGTCCCAGGGTGCCCCCTTGCTCTCCACCCAGGGGCCTCTGACCCAAGCAAGCTACCCAGGGGTCCACCTCTCTCCCTGGACTTGCAGTAGAGGCCCCAGGGTGCCCACAAGCCCTCCACCTAGGGGCCTCTGACCCCTGCAAGTTACTCAGGGGTCCACCTCTCTCCCTGGACTTGCAGTTACTCAGGGGTCCACCTCTCTCCCAGTACTTGCATTTTAGGCCCTAAGGTGCTCCCTGTCCCTCCACCTAGGGGCCTCTGACCACAGCAAGTTACCCAGGGGTCCACCTCTCTCCCTGGACTTGCAGTATAGTTCGTAGGGTGCCCCCTGGAGCTCCTCCTAGGGGCCTAAGACCCTAGCAAGCTACCCAGGGGTCCACCTCTCTCCCTGGACTTGCAGTAGAGGCCCCAGGCTGCCCTCTTACCCTCCACCTAGGGGCCTCTGACCCCTACAAGCTACCCAGGGGTCCACATCTCTCCCTGGACTTGCAGTAGAGGCCCCAGGGTGCCCCCTGGCCCTCAACCAGTGGGCCTCTGACCCCAGCATGCTACCCAGGGGTCCACCTCTCACCCTAGACTTGCAGTAGAGGCCCCAGGGTGCCCCTGGCCCTACACCTAGGGGCCTCTGACCCCAGCCAGCTACCCAGTGGTCCACCTCTCTCCCTGGACTTGCAGGATAGGCCCCAGGGTGCCCCCTGCCCTACACGTAGGGGCCTCTGACCCCTGCAAGCCACCCAGGGGTCCACCTCTCTCCCTGGACTTGCAGTAGAGGCCCCAGGGTGCCCCCTGACCTTCTACCTAGGGGCCTCTGACCCCATCAAGCTACCCAGGGGTCTACCTCTTTCCCTGGACATAAAGTATAGGCCTTAGGGTGCCCCTGGCCCTCCACCTAGTGGCCTCTGACCCCAGCATGCTACCCAGGGGTCCACCTCTCTCTCTGGACTTGCAGTAGAGTTCCCAGGGTGCCCCCTGGCCCTCCACCTAGGGGCCTCTGAGACCTGCAAGTTACCCAGGGCTCCACAACTCTCCCTGGACTTGCAGTAGAGGCCCCATGGGTGCCCCCTGGCACTCCACCTAGGGGCCTCTGACCCCAGCAATTTACTCAGGGGTCCACCTCTCTCCCTGGACTTGCAGTTTAGGCCCTAGGGTGCCCCCTGGCCCTCCACCTAGGGGCCTCTGACCCCAGCAAGCTACCCAGGGGTCCACCTCTCTCCTTGGACTAGATGTAGAGGCCCCAGGGTGCCCCCTTGCCCTCCACCTAGGGGCCTCTGACCCCAGCAAGCTACCCAGGTGTCCACCTCTCTCCCTCGACTTACAGTAGAGGCCCAAGGGTGCCCCCTTGCCCTCCACCTAGGGGCCTCTGACCCCAGCAAGCTAACCAGGGGTCCACCTCTCTCCCTGGACTTGCAGTATAGGCTCCAGGGTGCCTTCTGCTCCTCCACCTAAGGGCCTGAGACCCCAGCAAGCTACCCAGGGGTCCACATCTCTCCCTGGACTTGCAGTAGAGGCCCCAGGGTGCCCACAGGCCCTCCACCTAGGGGCCTCTGACCCCTACAAGCTACCCAGGGGTCCACCTCTCTCCCTGGACTTGCAGTATAGGTCCCAGGGTGCCTCCTTGCCCTCCACCCAGGTGCCTCTGACCCCAGCAAGCTACCCAGGGGTCCACCTCTCTCCCTTGACTTGCAGTATAGGCCCCAGGGTGCCCCTGGCCCTCCACCTAGGGGCCTCTGACCTCTGCAAGCTACCCTGGGGTCCACCTTTCTCCCTGGACTTGCAGTATAGGCCCCAGGGTGCCCCTTGCCCCTCCAGCTAGGGGCCTAACACCCCAGCAAGCTACCCAGGGGTCAACCTCTCTCCCTGTACTTGCAGTAGAGGCCCCAGGATGCCCACAGGCCCTCCACCTAGGGGCCTCTGACCCCTGCAAGTTACCCAGGGGTCCACAACTCTCCCTGGACTTGCAGAAGAGGCCCCAGGGTGTCCCTTGGCCCTCCACCTAGGGGGATCTGACCCCTGCAAGCTACCCAGTGGTCCACCTCTCTCATTGGACTTGCAGAATAGGCCCCGGGGTGCCCCCTGGCCCTCCACCTAGGGGCCTCTGACCCCAGCAAGCTACCCAGGGGTCCACCTCTCTCCCTGGACTAGCAGTTTAGGCCCTAGGGTGCCCCCTGGCCCTCCGCCTAGGGGCCTCTGACCCCAGCAAGCTACCCAGGGGTCCACCTCTCTCCCTGGACTTGCAGTATAGGCCCTTAGGGTGCCCCCTGGCCCTCCACCTAGGGGCCTCTGACCACAGCAAGTTACCCAGGGGTCCACCTCTCTCCCTGGACTTGCAGTATAGTTCATAGGGTGCTCCCTGGAGCTCCTCCTAGGGGCCTAAGACCCTAGCAAGCTACCCAGGGGTCCACCTCTCTCCCTGGACTTGCAGTAGAGGCCCCAGGCTGCCCTCTTGCCCTCCACCTAGGGGCCTCTGATCCCTACAAGCTACCCAGGGGTCCACATCTCTCCCTGGACTTGCAGTAGAGGCCCCAGGGTGCCCCCTGGCCCTCAACCAGTGGGCCTTTGACCCCAGCATGCTACCCAGGGGTCCACCTCTCACCCTAGACTTGCAGTAGAGGCCCCAGGGTGCCCCTTGGCCCTCCACCTAGGGGCCTCTGACCCCAGCAGGCTAACAACGGGTCCACCTCTCTCCCTGGACTTGCAGTAGAGGCCCCAGGGAGCCCCTGGCTCTACACCTAGGGGCCTCTGACCCCAGCCAGCTACCCAGTGGTCCACCTCTCTCCCTGGACTTGCAGGATAGGCCCCAGGGTGCCCCCTGCCCTACACGTAGGGGCCTCTGACCCCTGCAAGCCACCCAGGGGTCCACCTCTCTCCCTGGACTTGCAGTAGAGGCCCCAGGGTGACCCCTGACCTTCTACCTAGGGGCCTCTGACCCCATCAAGCTACCCAGGGGTCTACCTCTTTCCCTGGACATAAAGTATAGGCCTTAGGGTGCCCCTGGCCCTCCACCTAGTGGCCTCTGACCCCAGCATGCTACCCAGGGGTCCACCTCTCTCCCTGGACTAGCAGTAGAGGCCCCAGGGTGCCCACAGACCCTCCACCTAGGGGCCTCTGAACCCTGCAAGTTACTCAGGGGTCCACCTCTCTCCCTGGACTTGCAGTTTAGGCCCTAGGGTGCCCCCTGGCCCTCCGCCTAGGGGCCTCTGACCACAGCAAGCTACCCAGGGGTCCACCTCTCTCCCTGGACTTGCAGTATAGGCCCTTAGGGTGCCCCCTGGCCCTCTACCTAGGGGTCTCTGACCCCATCAAGCTAAAAACGGTCTACCTCTCTCCCTGGACTTGCAGTATAGGCCCCAGGGTGCCATATGGCCCTCCACCTAAGGGCCTCTGACCCCAGCAAGTTACCCAGGGGTCCACCTCTCACCCTGGACTTGCAGTATAGGCCCTAGGGTGCCCCCTGGAGCTCCATCTAAGGGCCTAAGACCCCAGCAAGCTACCCAGGGGTCCACCCCTCTCCCTGGACATGCAATAGAGGCCCCAGGGTGCCCCCTTTCCTCAACCTAGGGGCCTCTGACCCCTACAAGCTACCCAGGGGTCCACCTCTCTCCCTGGACTTGCAGTAGAGGCTCCAGGGTGCCCGCTGGTCCTCCACCTTGGGGCGCCTGACCCCAGCATGCTACCCAGGGGTCCACCTCTCTCCTTGGACTAGATGTAGAGGCCCCAGGGTGCCATATGGCCCTCCACCTAGGTGCCTCTGACCCCAGCAATCCACCCAGGGGTCCACCTCTCTCCCTGGACTTGCAGTAGAGGCCCCAGGGTGCCCCCTGGCCTTCTACCTAGGGGCCTCTGACCCCAGCAGGCTACCCATGGGTCCACCTCTCTCCCTGGACTTGCAGTAGAGGCCCCAGGGTGCCCCCTGGCCCTACACCTAGGGGCCTCTGACCCCAGCAAGCCACCCAGGGGTCCACCTCTCTCCCTGGACTTGCAGTAGTGGCCCCAGGGTGCCCCCTGGCCTTCTACCTAGGGGCCTCTGACTCCAGCAAGCTACCCAGGGGTCTACCTCTCTCCCTGGACTTGCAGTATAGGCCCCAGCGTGCCCCATGGCCCTCCACCTAGGGTCCTCTGACCCCTGCAAGCTACCCAGGGGACCACCTCTCTCCCTGGACTTGCAATAGAGGCCCCAGGGTGCCCCCTGGCCCTCTACCTAGGGGCCTCTGACCCCATCAAGCTAGAAAGAGGTCTACCTCTCTCCCTGGACTTGCAGTATAGGCCCCAGGGTGCCATATGGCCCTCCACCTAAGAGCCTCTGACCCCAGCAAGTTACCCAGGGGTCCACCTCTCACCCTGGACTTGCTGTATAGGCCATAGGGTGCCCCCTGGAGCTCCATCTAAGGGCCTAAGACCCCAGCAAGCTACCCAGGGGTCCACCCCTATCCCTGGACATGCAGTAGAGGCCCCAGTGTGCCCCCTTTCCTCCACCTAGGGGCCTCTGACCCCTACAAGCTACCCAGGGGTCCACCTCTCTCCCTGGACTTGCAGTAGAGGCCCCAGGGTGCCCCCTGGTCCTCCACCTATGGGCTTCTGACCCCAGCATGCTACCCAGGGGTCCACCTCTCTCCTTGGACTAGATGTAGAGGCCCCAGGGTGCCCCCTTGCCCTCCACCTAGGGGCCTCTGACCCCAGCAATCCACCCAGGGGTCCACCTCTCTCCCTGGACTTGCAGTAGAGGCCCCAGGGTGCCCCCTGGCCTTCTACCTAAGGGCCACTGACCCCAGCAGGCTACCCATGGGTCCACCTCTCTCCCTGGACTTGCAGGATAGGCCCCAGGGTGCCCCCTGGCCCTACACCTAGGGGCCTCTGACCCCAGCAAGCCACCCAGGGGTCCACCTCTCTCCCTGGACTTGCAGTAGAGGCCCCAGGGTGCCCCCTGGCCTTCTACCTAGGGGCCTCTGACCCCAGCAAGCTACCCAGGGGTCTACCTCTCTCCCTGGACTTGCAGTATAGGCCCCAGCGTGCCCCATGGCCCTCCAGCTAAGGGCCTATGACCCCTGCAAGCTACTCAGGGAACCACCTCTCTCCCTGGACTTGCAGTAGAGGCCCCAGGGTGCCCCCTGGCCTTCTACCTAGGGGCCTCTGACCCCAGCAAGCTACCCAGGGGTCTACCTCTTTCCCTGGACATAAAGTATAGGCCTTAGGGTGCCCCCTGTCCCTCCACCTAGTGGCCTCTGACCCCAGCATGCTACCCAGGGGTCCACCTCTCTCCCTGGACTTTCAGCACAAGCCCAAGGGTGAGCCCTGGCCCTCCACATAGGGGCCCCTGACCCCAGCAAGCTACCCAGGGGTCCACCTGTCTCCCTGGACTTGCAGTAGAGAGCCCAGGGTGCCCCTTGTCCCTCCACCTAGGGGCCTCTGACCCCAGCAAGTTACCCAGGGGTCCACCTCTCTCCCTGGACTTGCAGTATAGTCCCTAGGGTGCCCCCTGGAGCTCCACCTAGGGGCCTAAGACCCCTGCAAGCTACCCAGGGGTCCACCTCTTTCCCTGGACTTGCAATGGAGGCCCCAGGGTTCTCCCTTGCCCTCCAGCTAGGGGCCTCTGACCCCAGCAAGCTACCCAGGGGTCCACCTCTCTCCCTGGACTTGCAGTATAGGCCCCAGGGTGCCCCTTGGCCCTCCACCTAGGGGCCTCTGACCCCAGCAAGCTACCCAGGGGTCTACCTCTTTCCCTGGACATAAAGTATAGGCCTTAGGGTGCCCCCTGGCCCTCCACCTAGTGGCCTCTGACCCCAGCATGCTACCCAGGGGTCCACCTTTCTCCCTGGACTTGCAGCACAAGCCCCAGGGTGAGCCCTGGCCTTCCACATAGGGGCCCCTGACCCCAGCAAGCTACCCAAGGGTCCACCTGTCTCCCTGGACTTGCAGTAGAGAGCCCATGGTGCCCCCTGTCCCTCCACCTAGGGCCCTCTGACCCCAGCAAGTGACCCAGGGGTCCACCTCTCTCCCTGGACTTGCAGGATAGGCCCCAGGGTGCCCCCTGACCCTACACCTAGGCGCCTCTGACCCCAGCAAGCTACCCAGTGGTCCACCTCTCACCCTGGACTTGCAGTATAGGCCCTTGGGTGCCCCCTGAAGCTCCACCTAGGGGCCTAAGTCCCCTGCAAGCTACCCAGGTGTCCACCTCTCTCCCTGGACTTGCAATGGAGGCCCCAGGGTGCTCCCTTGCCCTCCACCTAGGGGCCTCTGACCCCAGCAAGCTACTCAGGGGTCATTCCTCTCACCCTGGACTTGCAGTATAGGCCCTAGGGTGCCCCCTGGAGCTCCACCTAGGGGCCTAAGACCCCAGCAAGCTACCCTGTGGTCCACCTCTCATCCTGGACTTGCAGTATAGGCCCTAAGGTGCCCCCTGGAGCTTTACCTAGGGGCCTAAGACCCCTGCAAGCTACCCAGGTGTCCACCTCTCTCCCTGTACTTGCAATGGAGGCCCCAGGGTGCTCCCTTGCCATCCACCTAGGGGCCTCTGTCCCCAGCAAGCTACCCAGGGGTCCACCTCTCTATCTGGACTTGCAGTATAGGCCCTAGGGTGCCCCCTGGCCCTCCACCTAGGGGCCTCTGACCCCAGCAAGCTACCCAGGGGTCCACCTCTCTCCCTGGACTAGCAAGATAGGCCCCAGCATGCCCCATGGCCCTCCACCTAAGGGCCTCTGAACCCTGCAAGCTACCCAGGGGTCCACCTCTCTCCCTGGACTTGCAGTAGAGGCCCCAGGGTGCCCCCTTGCCCGCCACCTAGGGTCCTCTGACCATTGCAAGCTACCCAGGGGACCACCTCTCTCCCTGGACTTGCAGTAGAGGCCCCAGGGTGGCCCCTGGCAGTCTACCTAGGGGCCTCTGAAACCATCAAGCTAAAAAGGGGTCTACCTCTCTCCCTGGACTTGCAGTATAGGCCCCAGGGTGCCATATGGCCCTCCACCTAAGGGCCTCTGACCCCAGCAAGTTACCCAGGGGTCCACCTCTCACCCTGGACTTGCAGTATAGGCCCTAGGGTGGCCCCTGGAGCTCCATCTAAGGGCCTAAGACCCCAGCAAGCTACCCAGGGGTCCACCCCTCTCCCTGGACATGCAGTAGAGGCCCCAGTGTGCCCCCTTTCCTCCACCTAGGGGCCTCTGACCCCTACAAGCTACCCAGGGGTCCACCTCTCTCCCTGGACTTGCAGTAGAGGCCCCAGGGTGCCCCCTTGCCCTCCACCTAGTGGCCTCTGACCCCAGCATGCTACCCAGGGGTCCACCTCTCTCCCTGGACTTTCAGCACAAGCCCCAGGGTGAGCCCTGGCCCTCCACATAGGGGCCCCTGACCCCAGCATGCTACCCAGGGGTCCACCTCTCTCCTTGGACTAGATGTAGAGGCCCCAGGGTGCCCCCTGGCCCTCTACCTAGGGGCCTCTGATCCCATCAATCTGCCAAGGGGTCCACCTCTCTCCCTGGACTTGCAGTATAAGCCCCAGGGTGCCCCCTGGCCCTACACCTAGGGGCCTCTGACCCCAGCAAGCCACCCAGGGGTCCACCTCTCTCCCTGGACTTGCAGTAGAGGCCCCAGGGTGCCCCCTGGCCTTCTACCTAGGGGCCTCTGACCCCGGCAAGCTACCCAGGGGTCTACCTCTCTCCCTGGACTTGCAGTATAGGCCCCAGCATGCCCCATGGCCCTCCACCTAAGGGCCTCTGAACCCTGCAAGCTACCCAGGGGTCCACCTCTCTCCCTGGACTTGCAGTAGAGGCCCCAGGGTGCCCCTTTGCCCTCCACCTAGGGTCCTCTGACCATTGCAAGCTACCCAGGGGACCACCTCTCTCCCTGGACTTGCAGTAGAGGCCCTAGGGTGCCCCCTGGCCCTCTACCTAGGGGCCTCTGAAACCATCAAGCTAAAAAGGGGTCTACCTCTCTCCCTGGACTTGCAGTATAGGCCCCAGGGTGTCATATGGCCCTCCACCTAAGGTCCTCTGACCCCAGCAAGCTACCCAGGGGTCCACCTCTCACCCTGGACTTGCAGTATAGGCCCTAGGGTGCCCCCTGTAGCTCCATCTAAGGGCCTAATACCCCAGCAAGCTACCCAGGGGTCCACCCCTCTCCCTGGACACACAGTAGAGGCCCCAGGGTGCCCCCTTTCCTCCACCTAGGGGCCTCTGACCCCTACAAGCTACCCAGGAGTCCACCTCTCTCCCTGGACTTGCAGTAGAGGCCCCAGGGTGCCCCCTGGTCCTCCACCTAAGGGCCTCTGACCCCAGCATGCTACCCAGGGGTCCACCTCTCTCCTTGGACTAGATGTAGAGGCCCCAGGGTGCCCCCTGGCCCTCTACCTAGGGGCCTCTGACCCCATCAAGCTACCAAGGGCTCCACCTCTCTCCCTGAACTTACAGTATAAGCCACAGGGTGCCCCATGGCCCTCCACCTAAGGGCCTCTGACCACTGCAAGCTACCCAGTGGTCCACCTCTCTCCCTGGACTTGCAGTAGAGGCCCCAGGGTGCCCCCTGGCCTTCTACCTAGGGGCCTCTGACCCCAGCAGGCTACCCATAGGTCCACCTCTTTCCCTGGACTTGCAGGATAGGCCCCAGGGTGCCCCCTGGCCCTACACCTAGGGGCCTCTGATCCCATCAATCTACCAAGGGGTCCACCTCTCTTCCTGGACTTGCAGTATAAGCCCCAGGGTGCCCCCTGGCCCTACACCTAGGGGCCTCTGACCCCAGCAAGCCACCCAGGGGTCCACCTCTCTCCCTGGACTTGCAGTAGAGGCCCCAGGGTGCCCCCTGGCCTTCTACCTAGGGGCCTCTGACCCCAGCAAGCTACCCAGGGGTCTACCTCTCTCCCTGGACTTGCAGTATAGGCCCCAGCGTGCCCCATGGCCCTCCACCTAAGGGCCTCTGAACCCTGCAAGCTACCCAGGGGTCCACCTCTCTCCCTGGACTTGCAGTAGAGGCCCCAGGGTGCCCCCTTGCCCTCCACCTAAGGTCCTCTGACCATTGCAAGCTACCCAGGGGACCACCTCTCTCCCTGGACTTGCAGTAGAGGCCCTAGTGTGCCCCCTGGCCCTCTACCTAGGGGCCTCTGAAACCATCAAGCTAAAAAGGGGTCTACCTCTCTCCCTGGACTTGCAGTATAGGCCCCAGGGTGTCATATGGCCCTCCACCTAAGGGCCTCTGACCCCAGCAAGCTACCCAGGGGTCCACCTCTCACCCTGGACTTGCAGTATAGGCCCTAGGGTGCCCCCTGTAGCTCCATCTAAGGGCCTAAGACCCCAGCAAGCTACCCAGGGGTCCACCCCTCTCCCTGGACACACAGTAGAGGCCCCAGGGTGCCCCCTTTCCTCCACCTAGGGGCCTCTGACCCCTACAAGCTACCCAGGGGTCCACCTCTCTCCCTGGACTTGCAGTAGAGGCCCCAGGGTGCCCCCTGGTCCTCCACCTAAGGGCCTCTGACCCCAGCATGCTACCCAGGGGTCCACCTCTCTCCTTGGACTAGATGTAGAGGCCCCAGGGTGCCCCCTGGCCCTCTACCTAGGGGCCTCTGACCCCATCAAGCTACCAAGGGGTCCACCTCTCTCCCTGGACTTACAGTATAAGCCACAGGGTGCCCCATGGCCCTCCACCTAAGGGCCTCTGACCCCTGCAAGCTACCCAGGGGTCCACCTCTCTCCCTGGACTTGCAGTAGAGGCCCCAGGGTGCCCCCTGGCCTTCTACCTAGGGGCCTCTGACCCCAGCAGGCTACCCATAGGTCCACCTCTTTCCCTGGACTTGCAGGATAGGCCCCAGGGTGCCCCCTGGCCCTACACCTAGGGGCCTCTGACCCCAGCAAGCCACCCAGGGGTCCACCTCTCTCCCTGGACTTGCAGTAGAGGCCCCAGGGTGCCCCCTGGCCTTCTACCTAGGGGCCTCTGACCCCAGAAAGCTACCCAGGGGTCTACCTCTCTCCCTGGACTTGCAGTATAGGCCCCAGCGTGCCCCATGGCCCTCCACCTAGGGTCCTCTGACCCCTGCAAGCTACCCAGGGGACCACCTCTCTCCCTGGACTTGCAGTAGAGGCCCCAGGGTGCCCCCTGGCCCTCTACCTAGGGGCCTCTGACCCCATCAAGCTAAAAAGGGGTCTACCTCTCTCCCTGGACTTGCAGTATAGACCCCAGGGTGCCATATGGCCCTCCACCTAAGGGCCTCTGACCCCAGCAAGTTACCCAGGGGTCCACCTCTCACCCTGGACTTGCTGTATAGGCCATAGGGTGCCCCCTGGAGCTCCATCTAAGGGCCTAAGACCCCAGCAAGCTACCCAGGGGTCCACCCCTATCCCTGGACATGCAGTAGAGGCCCCAGGGTGCCCCCTTTCCTCCACCTAGGGGCCTCTGACCCCTAAAAGCTACCCAGGGGTCCACCTCTCTCCCTGGACTTGCAGTAGAGGCCCCAGGGTGCCCCCTGGTCCTCCACCTATGGGCTTCTGACCCCAGCATGCTACCCAGGGGTCCACCTCTCTCCTTGGACTAGATGTAGAGGCCCCAGGGTGCCCCCTTGCCCTCCACCTAGGGGCCTCTGACCCCAGCAATCCACCCAGGGGTCCACCTCTCTCCCTGGACTTGCAGTAGAGGCCCCAGGGTGCCCCCTGGCCTTCTACCTAAGGGCCACTGACCCCAGCAGGCTACCCATGGGTCCACCTCTCTCCCTGGACTTGCAGGATAGGCCCCAGGGTGCCCCCTGGCCCTACACCTAGGGGCCTCTGACCCCAGCAAGCCACCCAGGGGTCCACCTCTCTCCCTGGACTTGCAGTAGAGGCCCCAGGGTGCCCCCTGGCCTTCTACCTAGGGGCCTCTGACCCCAGCAAGCTACCCAGATGTCTACCGCTCTCCCTGGACTTGCAGTATAGGCCCCAGCGTGCCCCATGGCCCTCCAGCTAAGGGCTTCTGACCCCTGCAAGCTACTCAGGGAACCACCTCTCTCCCTGGACTTGCAGTAGAGGCCCCAGGGTGCCCCCTGGCCTTCTACCTAGGGGCCTCTGACCCCAGCAAGCTACCCAGGGGTCTACCTCTTTCCCTGGACATAAAGTATAGGCCTTAGGGTGCCCCCTGTCCCTCCACCTAGTGGCCTCTGACCCCAGCATGCTACCCAGGGGTCCACCTCTCTCCCTGGACTTTCAGCACAAGCCCCAGGGTGAGCCCTGGCCCTCCACATAGGGGCCCCTGACCCCAGCAAGCTACCCAGGGGTCCACCTGTCTCCCTGGACTTGCAGTAGAGAGCCCAGGGTGCCCCTTGTCCCTCCACCTAGGGGCCTCTGACCCCAGCAAGTTACGCAGGGGTCCACCTCTCTCCCTGGACTTGCAGTATAGTCCCTAGGGTGCCCCCTGGAGCTCCACCTAGGGGCCTAAGACCCCTGCAAGCTACCCAGGGGTCCACCTCTCTCCCTGGACTTGCAATGGAGGCCCCAGGGTGCTCCCTTGCCCTCCAGCTAGGGGCCTCTGACCCCAGCAAGCTACCCAGGGGTCCACCTCTCTCCCTGGACTTGCAGTATAGGCCCCAGGGTGCCCCTTGGCCCTCCACCTAGGGGCCTCTGACCCCAGCAAGCTACCCAGGGGTCTACCTGTCTCCCTGGACTTGCGGTAGAGAGCCCAGGGTGCCCTATTTCCCTCCACCTAGGGGCCTCTGACCCCTGCAAGCCACCCAGGGGTTCACCTCTCTCCCTGGACATGCAGTAGAGGCCCCAGGGTGCCCCCTGGCCTTCTACCTAGGGGCCTCTGACCCCATCAAGCTACCCAGGGGTCTACCTCTTTCCCTGGACATAAAGTATAGGCCTTAGGGTGCCCCCTGGCCCTCCACCTAGTGGCCTCTGACCCCAGCATGCTACCCAGGGGTCCACCTCTCTTACTGGACTAGCAGGATAGGCCCCAGGGTGCCCCCCTGGCCCTCCACCTAGGGGCCTCTGACCCCTGCCAGCTACCCAGGGGTCCACTTCTCTCCCTGGACTTGCAGTATAGGTCCCAGGGTGCCCCCTTGCCCTCCAACTAGGGGCCTCTGACCCCTGCAAGCTACCCAGGGGTCCACATTTCTCCCTGGACTTGCAGTATAGACTCCAGGTGGCCTTCTGCCCCTCCACCTAGGGGCCTAAGACCCCAGCAAGCTACCCAGGGGTCCATATCTCTCCCTGGACTTGCAGTATAGGCCCCAGTGTGCCCAGAGGCCCTCTACCTAGGGGCCTATGACCCCTGCAAGCTAACCAGGGGTCCACATCTCTCCCTGGACTTGCAGTAGAGGTCCCAGGGTGCCCCCTTGCCCTCCACCCAGGGGCCTCTGACCCAAGCAAGCTACCCAGGGGTCCACCTCTCTCCCTGGACTTGCAGTATAGGCCCCAAGGTTCCCCCTGGCCCTCCACCTAGTGGCCTAAGACCCCAGCAAGCTACCTAGGGGTCCACCTCTCTCCCTGGACTTGCAGTAGAAGCCCCAGGGTGCCCACAAGCCCTCCACCTAGGGGCCTCTGACCCCTGCAAGTTACTCAGGGGTCCACCTCTCTCCCTGGACTTGCAGTTTAGGCCCTAAGGTGCCCTCTGGCCCTCCACCTAGGGGCCTTTGACCACAGCAAGCTACCCAGGGGTCCACTTGTCTCCCTGCAATTGCAGTAGAAAGCCCAGGGTGCCCCCTGTCCCTCCACCTAGGGGCCTCTGACCACAGCAAGTTGCCCAGGGGTCCACCTCTCACCCTGGACTTGCAGTATAGGCCATAGGGTGCCCCCTGGAGCTCCACCTAGGGGCCTAAGACCCCAGCAAGCTACCCAGGGGTCCACCTCTCTCCCTGGACTTGCAGTAGATGCCCCAGGGTGCCCCCTGGCCCTCAACCAGTGGGCCTCTGACCCCAGCATGCTACCCAGGGGTCCACCTCTCACCCTAGACTTGAAATAAAGGCCCCAGGGTGCCCCTTGGCCCTCCACCTAGGGGCCTCTGACCCCAGCAGGCTAACAACGGGTCCACCTCTCTCCCTGGACTTGCAGGATAGGCCCCAGGGTGCCCCTGGCCCTACACATAGGGGCCTCTGACCCCAGCCAGCTACCCAGTGGTCCACCTCTCTCCCTGGACTTGCAGTATAGGCCCTAGGGTGCCCCCTGGAGCTCCACCTAGGGGCCTAAGACCCCAGCAAGCTACTCAGGTGTCCACCTCTCTCCCTGGACTTGCAGTAGAGGCCCAAGTGTGCCCCCTTGCCCTCCACCTAGGGGCCTCTGGCCCCAGCAAGCTACCCAGGGGTCCACCTCTCTTTCTGGACTTGCAGTATAGGCTCCAGGGTGCTTCTGCCCCTCCACCTAAGGGCCTAAGACCCCAGCAAGCTACCCAGGGGTCCACATCTCTCCCTGTACTTGCAGTAGAGGCCCCAGGGTGCCCACAGGCCCTCCACCTAGGGGCCTCTGACCCCTACAAGCTACCCAGGGGTCCACCTCTCTCCCTGTACTTGCAGTATAGGTCCCAGGGTGCCTCCTTGCCCTCCACCCAGGGGCCTCTGACCCCAGCATGCTACCCAGGGGTCCACCTCTATCCTTGGACTAGATGTAGGCCCAGGGTGCCCCCTTGCCCTCCACCTAGGGGCCTCTGACCCCAGCAATCCACCCAGGGGTCAACCTCTCTTCCTGGACTTGCAGTAGAGGCCCCAGGGTGCCCCCTGGCCCTACACCTAGGGGCCTCTGACCACAGCAAGCTACCCAGGGGTCCACCTCTCTCCCTGGACTTGCAGGATAGGCCCCAGGGTGCCCCCTGGCCCTACACCTAGGGGCGTCTGACCACAGCAAGCTACCCAGTGGTCCACCTGTCTCCCTGCACATGCAGTAGAAAGCCCAGGGTGCCAACTGTCCATCCACCTAGGGGCCTCTGACCCCAGCAAGTTACCCAGGGGTCCACCTCTCACCCTGGACTTGCAGTATAGGCCATAGGGTTCCCCCTGGATCTCCACCTAGGGGTCTAAGACCCCAGCAAGCTACCCAGGGGTCCACCTCTCTCCCTGGACTTGTAGTAGAGGCCCCAGGGTGCCCTCTTGCCCTCCACCTAGGGGCCTCTGACCCCTACAAGCTACCCAGGGGTCCACATCTCTCCCTGGACTTGCAGTAGATGCCCCAGGGTGCCCCCTGGCCCTCAACCTAGTGGGCCTCTGACCCCAGCATGCTACCCAGGGGTCCACCTCTCACCCTAGACTTGAAGTATAGGGCCCAGGGTGCCCCTTGGCCCTCCACCTAGGGGCCTCTGACCCCAGCAGGCTAACAACGGGTCCACCTCTCTCCCTGGACTTGCAGGATAGGCCCCAGGGTGCCCCTGGCCCTACACCTAGGGGCCTCTGACCCCAGCCAGCTACCCAGTGGTCCACCTTTCTCCCTGGACTTGCAGTATAGGCCCTAGGGTGCCCCCTGGAGCTCCACCTAGGGGCCTAAGACCCCAGCAAGCTACCCAGGGGTCCACCTCTCTCCCTGGACTTGCAGTATAGGCTCCAGGGTGCCTTCTGCCCCTCCACCTAAGGGCCTAAGACCCCAGCAAGCTACCCAGGGGTCCACATCTCTCCCTGGACTTGCAGTAGATGCCCCAGGGTGCCCCCTGGCCCTCAACCTAGTGGGCCTCTGACCCCAGCATGCTACCCAGGGGTCCACCTCTCACCCTAGACTTGAAGTATAGGGCCCAGGGTGCCCCTTGGCCCTCCACCTAGGGGCCTCTGACCCCAGCAGGCTAACAACGGGTCCACCTCTCTCCCTGGACTTGCAGGATAGGCCCCAGGGTGCCCCTGGCCCTACACCTAGGGGCCTCTGACCCCAGCCAGCTACCCAGTGGTCCACCTTTCTCCCTGGACTTGCAGTATAGGCCCTAGGGTGCCCCCTGGAGCTCCACCTAGGGGCCTAAGACCCCAGCAAGCTACCCAGGGGTCCACCTCTCTCCCTGGACTTGCAGTATAGGCTCCAGGGTGCCTTCTGCCCCTCCACCTAAGGGCCTAAGACCCCAGCAAGCTACCCAGGGGTCCACATCTCTCCCTGGACTTGCAGTAGAGGCCCCAGGGTGCCCACAGGCCCTCCACCTAGGGGCCTCTGACACCTACAAGCTAACCAGGGGTCCACCTTTCTCCCTGGACTTGCAGTATAGGCCCCAGGGTGCCCCTTGCCCCTCCACCTAGGGGCCTAAGACCCCAGCAAGCTACCCAGGGGTCAACCTCTCTCCCTGTACTTGCAGTAGAGGCCCCAAGGTGCCCACAGGCCCTCCACCCAGGGGCCTCTGACCCCTGCAAGTTACCCAGGGGTCCACAACTCTTCCTGGACTTGCAGAAGAGGCCCCAGGGTGCCCCCTGGCCCTCCACCTAGGGGCCTCTGACCCCTGCAAGTTACTCAGGGGTCCACCTCTCTCCCTGGACTTGCAGTTACTCAGGGGTCCACCTCTCTCCCAGTACTTGCATTTTAGGCCCTAAGGTGCTCCCTGTCTCTCCACCTAGGGGCCTCTGACCACAGCAAGTTACCCAGGGGTCCACCTCTCACCCTGGACTTGCAGTATAGGCCATAGGGTGCCCTCTGGAGCTCCTCCTAGGGGCCTAAGACCCCAGCAAGCTACCCAAGGGTCCACCTCTTTCCCTGGACTTGCAGTAGAGGCCACAGGGTGCCCTCTTGCCCTCCACCTAGGGGCCTCTGACCCCTACAAGCTAC
This sequence comes from Danio rerio, assembly GCF_049306965.1. Classification (NCBI taxonomy): domain Eukaryota; kingdom Metazoa; phylum Chordata; class Actinopteri; order Cypriniformes; family Danionidae; genus Danio; species Danio rerio. Next base: position 54,065,731 of record NC_133183.1, read on the forward strand.
CCAGGGATCCACATCTCTCCCTGGACTTGCAGGATAGGCCCCAGGGTGCCCCTGGCCCTACACCTAGGGGCCTCTGACCCCAGCAAGCCACCCAGGGGTCCACCTCTCTCCCTGGACTTGCAGTAGAGGCCCCAGGGTGCCCCCTGGCCTTCTACCTAGGGGCCTCTGACCCCAGCAAGCTACCCAGGGGTCTACCTCTCTCCCTGGACTTTCAGTATAGGCCACAGTGTGCCCCATGGCCCTCCACCTAAGGGCCTCTGACCCCTGCAAGCTACCCAGGGGTCCACCTCTCTCCCTGGACTTGCAGTAGAGGCCCAACGGTGCCCCCTTTCCCTCCACCTAGGGGCCTCTGACTTCAGCATACTACCCAGGGGTCCACCTCTCTCCCTGGACTTGCAGTAGAGGCCCCAGGGTGCCCAAAGGCCTCCTTCTAGGGGCCTCTGACCCCTACAAGCTACCAAGGGGTCCACCTCTCTCCCTGGACTTGCAGTATAGGTCCCAGGGTGCCTCCTTGCCCTCCACCCAGGGGCCTCTGACCCCAGGAAGCTACCCAGGGGTCCACCTCTCTCCCTTGACTTGCAGTATAGGCCCCAGGGTGCCCCCTGGCCCTCAACCTAGGGGCCTCTGACCCCTGCAAGCTACCCTGGGGTCCACCTTTCTCCCTGGACTTGCAGTAAAGGCCCCAGGGTGCCCTTTGCCCCTCCACCTAGGGGCCTAAGACCCCAGCAAGCTACCCAGGGGTCAACCTCTCTCCCTGGACTTGCAGTAGAGGCCCCAGGGTGCCCACAGGCCCTCCACCTTAGGGCTTCAGACCCCTCCAAGTTACCCAGGGGTCCACAACTCTCCCTGGACTTGCAGAAGAGGCCCCAGGGTGCCCCCTAGCCCTCCACCTAGGGGCCTCTGACCCCTGGAAGCTACCCAGGGGTCCACCTCTCTCATTGGACTTGCAGTATAGGCCCCGGGGTGCCCCCTGGCCCTCCACATAGGGGCCTCTGACCCCAGCAAGTTACTAAGGGGTCCACCTCTCTCCCTGGACTTGCAGTATAGGTCCCAGGGTGCCCACAGGCCCTCCACCTATGGGCCTCTGACCCCTGCAAGTTACCCAGGGCTCCACAACTCTCCCTGGACTTGCAGTGGAGGCCCCAGGGTGCCCCCTGTCCCTCCACCTAGGGACCTCTGACCCCTGCAAGCTAACCAGGGGTCCACTTCTCCTCCTGGACTTGCAGTATAGGTCACAGGGTGCCCCCTTGCCCTCCACCTAGGGGCCTCTGACCCCTGCAAGCTACCCAGGGGTCCACCTTTCTCCCTGGACTTGCAGTATAGACTCCAGGGTGCCTTCTGCCCCTCCACCTAGGGGCCTAAGACCCCAGCAAGCTACCCAGGGGTCCACATCTCTCCCTGGACTTGCAGTAGAGGCCCCAGGGTGCCCAGAGGCCCTCCACCTAGGGGCCTATGACCCCTGCAAGCTAACCAGGGGTCCACATCTCTCCCTGGACTTGCAGTAGAGGTCCCAGGGTGCCCCCTTGCTCTCCACCCAGGGGCCTCTGACCCAAGCAAGCTACCCAGGGGTCCACCTCTCTCCCTGGACTTGCAGTAGAGGCCCCAGGGTGCCCACAAGCCCTCCACCTAGGGGCCTCTGATCCCTGCAAGTTACACAGGGGTCCACCTCTCTCCCTGGACTTGCAGTTACTCAGGGGTCCACCTCTCTCCCAGTACTTGCATTTTAGGCCCTAAGGTGCTCCCTGTCCCTCCACCTAGGGGCCTCTGACCACAGCAAGTTACCCAGGGGTCCACCTCTCTCCCTGGACTTGCAGTATAGTTCGTAGGGTGCCCCCTGGAGCTCCTCCTAGGGGCCTAAGACCCTAGCAAGCTACCCAGGGGTCCACCTCTCTCCCTGGACTTGCAGTAGAGGCCCCAGGCTGCCCTCTTGCCCTCCACCTAGGGGCCTCTGACCCCTACAAGCTACCCAGGGGTCCACATCTCTCCCTGGACTTGCAGTAGAGGCCCCAGGGTGCCCCCTGGCCCTCAACCAGTGGGCCTCTGACCCCAGCATGCTACCCAGGGGTCCACCTCTCACCCTAGACTTGCAGTAGAGGCCCCAGGGTGCCCCTTGGCCCTCCACCTACGGGCCTCTGACCCCAGCAGGCTAACAACGGGTCCACCTCTCTCCCTGGACTTGCAGTAGAGGCCCCAGGGAGCCCCTGGCCCTACACCTAGGGGCCTCTGACCCCAGCCAGCTACCCAGTGGTCCACCTCTCTCCCTGGACTTGCAGGATAGGCCCCAGGGTGCCCCCTGCCCTACACGTAGGGGCCTCTGACCCCTGCAAGCCACCCAGGGGTCCACCTCTCTCCCTGGACTTGCAGTAGAGGCCCCAGGGTGCCCCCTGACCTTCTACCTAGGGGGCTCTGACCCCATCAAGCTACCCAGGGGTCTACCTCTTTCCCTGGACATAAAGTATAGGCCTTAGGGTGCCCCTGGCCCTCCACCTAGTGGCCTCTGACCCCAGCATGCTACCCAGGGGTCCACCTCTCTCTCTCTGGACTTGCAGTAGTGTTCCCAGGGTGCCCCCTGGCCCTCCACCTAGGGGCCTCTGAGACCTGCAAGTTACCCAGGGCTCCACAACTCTCCCTGGACTTGCAGTAGAGGCCCCATGGGTGCCCCCTGGCACTCCACCTAGGGGCCTCTGACCCCAGCAATTTACTTAGGGGTCCACCTCTCTCCCTGGACTTGCAGTTAAGGCCCTAGGGTGCCCCCTGGCCCTCCACCTAGGGGCCTCTAACCCCAGCAAGCTACCCAGGGGTCCACCTCTCTCCTTGGACTAGATGTAGAGGCCCCAGGGTGCCCCCTTGCCCTCCACCTAGGGGCCTCTGACCCCAGCAAGCTACCCAGGTGTCCACCTCTCTCCCTGGACTTACAGTAGAGGCCCAAGGGTGCCCCCTTGCCCTCCACCTAGGGGCCTCTGACCCCAGCAAGCTAACCAGGGGTCCACCTCTCTCCCTGGACTTTCAGTAGAGGCCCCAGGGTGCCCCCTGGTCCTCCACTTAGGGGCCTCTGACCCCAGCATGCTACCCAGGGGTCCACCTCTCTCCTTGGACTTGCAGTAAAGGCCCCAGGGTGCCCTTTGCCCCTCCACCTAGGGGCCTAAGACCCCAGCAAGCTACCCAGGGGTCAACCTCTCTCCCTGGACTTGCAGTAGAGGACCCAGGGTGCCCACAGGCCCTCCACCTTAGGGCTTCAGACCCCTCCAAGTTACCCAGGGGTCCACAACTCTCCCTGGACTTGCAGAAGAGGCCCCAGGGTGCCCCCTAGCCCTCCACCTAGGGGCCTCTGACCCCTGGAAGCTACCCAGGGGTCCACCTCTCTCATTGGACTTGCAGTATAGGCCCCGGGGTGCCCCCTGGCCCTCCACATAGGGGCCTCTGACCCCAGCAAGTTACTAAGGGGTCCACCTCTCTCCCTGGACTTGCAGTATAGGTCCCAGGGTGCCCACAGGCCCTCCACCTATGGGCCTCTGACCCCTGCAAGTTACCCAGGGCTCCAAAACTCTCCCTGGACTTGCAGTGGAGGCCCCAGGGTGCCCCCTGTCCCTCCACCTAGGGACCTCTGACCCCTGCAAGCTAACCAGGGGTCCACTTCTCCTCCTGGACTTGCAGTATAGGTCACAGGGTGCCCCCTTGCCCTCCACCTAGGGGCCTCTGACCCCTGCAAGCTACCCAGGGGTCCACCTTTCTCCCTGGACTTGCAGTATAGACTCCAGGGTGCCTTCTGCCCCTCCACCTAGGGGCCTAAGACCCCAGCAAGCTACCCAGGGTTCCACATCTCTCCCTGGACTTGCAGTAGAGGCCCCATGGTGCCCAGAGGCCCTCCACCTAGGGGCCTATGACCCCTGCAAGCTAACCAGGGGTCCACATCTCTCCCTGGACTTGCAGTAGAGGTCCCAGGGTGCCCCCTTGCTCTCCACCCAGGGGCCTCTGACCCAAGCAAGCTACCCAGGGGTCCACCTCTCTCCCTGGACTTGCAGTAGAGGCCCCAGGGTGCCCACAAGCCCTCCACCTAGGGGCCTCTGATCCCTGCAAGTTACTCAGGGGTCCACCTCTCTCCCTGGACTTGCAGTTACTCAGGGGTCCACCTCTCTCCCAGTACTTGCATTTTAGGCCCTAAGGTGCTCCCTGTCCCTCCACCTAGGGGCCTCTGACCACAGCAAGTTACCCAGGGGTCCACCTCTCTCCCTGGACTTGCAGTATAGTTCGTAGGGTGCCCCCTGGAGCTCCTCCTAGGGGCCTAAGACCCTAGCAAGCTACCCAGGGGTCCACCTCTCTCCCTGGACTTGCAGTAGAGGCCCCAGGCTGCCCTCTTGCCCTCCACCTAGGGGCCTCTGACCCCTACAAGCTACCCAGGGGTCCACATCTCTCCCTGGACTTGCAGTAGAGGCCCCAGGGTGCCCCCTGGCCCTCAACCAGTGGGCCTCTGATTCCAGCATGCTACCCAGGGGTCCACCTCTCACCCTAGACTTGCAGTAGAGGCCCCAGGGTGCCCCTTGGCCCTCCACCTAGGGGCCTCTGACCCCAGCAGGCTAACAACGGGTCCACCTCTCTCCCTGGACTTGCAGTAGAGGCCCCAGGGAGCCCTTGGCCCTACACCTAGGGGCCTCTGACCCCAGCAAGCAACCCAGGGGTCCACCTCTCACCCTGGACTTGCAGTATAGGCCCTAGGGTGCCCTCTGGAGCTCCTCCTAGGGGCCTAAGACCCCAGCAAGCTACCCAGGGGTCCACCTCTTTCCCTGGACTTGCAATAGAGGCCCCAGGGTGCCCCCTTGCCCTCCACCTAGAGGCCTCTGACCCCTACAAGCTACCCAGGGGTCCACATCTCTCCCTGGACTTGCAGTAGAGGCCCCAGGTTGCCCCCTGGCCCTCCACCTAGGGGCCTCTGACCCCAGCATGCTACCCAGGGGTCCACCTCTCTCCCTGGACTTGCAGTAGAGGCCCCAGGGTGCCCCCTTGCCCTCCACCAAGGGGTCTCTGACCCCAGCAAGCCACCCAGGGGTCAACCTCTCTCCTTGGACTTGCAGTAGAGGCTCCAGGGTGCCCCCTGGCCCTCCACCTAGGGGCCTCTGACCCCTGCAAGTTACCCAGGGCTCCACAACTCTCCCTGGACTTGCAGTAGAGGCCCCAGGTTAACCCCTGGCCCTCCACCTAGGGGCCTCTGACCCCAGCAAGTTACTCAGGGGTCCACCTCTCTCCCTGGACATAAAGTATAGGCCTTAGGGTGCCCCCTGGCCCTCCACCTAGTGGCCTCTGACCCCAGCATGCTGCCCAGGGGTCCACCTCTCTCTCTGGTCTTGCAGTAGCGGCGCCAGGGTGCCCCCTGGCCCTCCACCTAGGGGCCTCTGACCCCTGCAAGTTACCCAGGGCTCCACAACTCTCCCTGGACTTGCAGTAGAGGCCCCAGGGTGCACCCTGGCCCTCCACCTAGGGGCCTCTGACCCCAGCAATTTACTCAGGGGTCCACCTCTCTCCCTGGACTTGCAGTATAGGCCCTAGGGTGCCCCCTGGCCCTACACCAAGGGGCCTCTGACCCCAGCAGGCTACCCACGGGTCCACCTCTCTCCCTGGACTTGCATGTTAGGCCCCAGGGTGACCCCTGGCCCTACACCTAGGGGCCTCTTACTACAGCAAGCTACCAAGGGGTCCATTTGTATCCCTGGACTTGCAGTATAGGCCCCAGGGTGCCCCCTGACCCTCTACCTAGGGGCCTAAGACCCCTGCAAGCTACCCAGGTGTCCAACTTTCTCCCTGGACTTGCAATGGAGGCCCCAGGGTGCTCCCTTGCCCTACACCTAGGGGCCTCTGACCTCAGCAAGCTACCCAGGGGTCCACATCTCTCCCTGGACTTGCAGTATAGGCCCCAGGGAGCCCCTTGGCCCTCCACCTAGGTGCCTCTGACCCCAGCAATTTACTCAGGGGTCCACCTCTCTCCCTGGACTTGCAGTATAGGCCCTAGGGTGCCCCCTGGCCCTACACCAAGGGGCCTCTGACCCCAGCAGGCTACCCAGTGGTCCACCTCTCTCCCTGGACTTGCAGTATAGGCCCCAGGGTGCCTTCTGCCCCTCCACCTAAGGGCCTAAAACCCCAGCAAGCTACCCAGGGGTCCACCTCTCTCCCTGGACATGCAGTATAGGCTCCAGGGTGCCTTCTGCCCCTCCACCTAAGGGCCTTATACCCCAGCAAGCTACCCAGGGGTCCACATCTCTCCCTGGACTTGCAGTAGAGGCCCCAGGGTGCCCACAGGCCCTCCACCTAGGGGCCTCAGACCCCTACAAGCTACCCAGGGGTCCACCTCTCTCCCTGGACTTGCAGTATAGGTCCCAGGGTGCCTCCTTGCCCTCCACCCAGGGGCCTCTGACCCCATCAAGCTACCCAGGGGTCCACCTCTCTCGCTTGACTTGCAGTATAGGCCCCAGGGTGCCCCTTGGCCCTCCACCTAGGGGCCTCTGACCCCAACAGGCTACCCACGGGTCCACCTCTCTCCCTGGACTTGCAAGATAGGCCCCAGGGTGCCCCCTGGCCCTACACCTAGGGGCCTCTGACCCCAGCCAGCTACCCAGTGGTCCACCTCTCTCCCTGGACTTGCAGTATAGGCCCTAGGGTGCCCCTTGGAGCTCCACCTAAGGGCCTAAGACCCCAGCAAGCTACCCAGGTGTCCACCTCTCTCCCTGGACTTGCAATAGAGGCCAAAGGGTGCCCCCTTGCCCTCCACCTAGGGGCCTCTGACCCCAGCAAGCTACCCAGGGGTCCACCTCTCTCCCTGGACATGCAGTATAGGCTCCAGGGTGCCTTCTGCCCCTCCACCTAAGGGCCTAATACCCCAGCAAGCTACCCAGGGGTCCACCTCTCTCCCTGGACTTGCAATAGAGGCCAAAGGGTGCCCCCTTGCCCTCCACCTAGGGGCCTCTGACCCCAGCAAGCTACCCATGGGTCCACCTCTCTCCCTGGACTTGCAGTATAGGCCCCAGGGTTCCCCTTGGCCCTCCACCTAAGGGCCTCTGACCCCTGCAAGCTACAAAGGGGTCCACCTCTCTCCCTGGACTTGCAGTAGAGGCCCCAGGGTGCCCCCTTGCCCTCAAAATAGCGGCCTCCGACCCCAGCAAGCCACCCAGGGGTCCACCTCTCTCCCTGGACTTGCAGTAGAGGCCCCAGGGTGCCCCCCTGGCCTTCTACCTAGGGGCCTCTGACCCCAGCAAGCTACCCAGGGGTCTACCTCTCTCCCTGGACTTGCAGTATAGGCCCCAGGGTGCCCCATGGCCCTCCACCTAAGGGCCTCTGACCCCTGCAAGCTACCCAGGGGTCCACCTCTCTCCCTGGACTTGCAGTAGAGGCCCCAGGGTGCCCCCTTGCCCTCCACCTAGGGGCCTCTGACCCCAGCAAGCCACCCAGGGGTCCACCTCTCTCCCTGGACTTGCAGTAGAGGCCCCAGGGTACCCCCTGGCCTTCTACCTAGGGGCCTCTGACCCCAGCATGCTACCCAGGGGTCTACCTCTTTCCCTGGACATAAAGTATAGGCCTTAGGGTGCCCCCTGGCCCTCCACCTAGTGGCCTCTGACCCCAGCATGCTACCCAGGGATCCACCCCTCTCTCAGGACTTGCAGTAGAGGCCCCAGGGTGCCCCCTGGCCCTCCACCTAGGGGCCTCTGACCCCTGCAAGTTACCCAGGGCTCCACAACTCTCCCTGGACTTGCAGTAGAGGCCCCAGGGTGCCCCCTGGCCCTCCACCTAGGGGCCTCTGACCCCAGCAATTTACTCAGGGGTCCACCTCTCTCCCTGGACTTGCAGTATAGGCCCCAGGGTGCCCCCTGGCCCTTTACCTAGGGGCCTCTGACCCCATCAAGCTACCAAGGGGTCTACTCTCTCCCTGGACTTGCAGTATAGGCCCCAGGGTGCCCCCTGGCCCTACATCTAGGGGCCTCTGACCTCAGCAAGCTACCCAGGGGTCCACTTGTATCCCTGGACTTGCAGTATAGGCCCCAGGGTGCCCCCTGGCCCTCTACCTAGGGGCCTCTGACCCCATCAAGCTACCAAGGGGTCCACCTCTCTCCCTGGACTTGCAGTATAGGCCCTAGGGTGCCTCCTGGAGCTCCACCTAGGGTCCTAAGACCCCAGCAAGCTACCCAGGAGTCCACATCTCTCCCTGGACTTGCAGTAGAGGCCCCAGGGTGCCCCCCGGCCCTCCACCTGTGGGACTCTGACCCCAGCATGCTACCCAGGGGTCCACCTCTCTCCCTGGACTTGCAGTAGAGGCTCCAGGGTGCCCCCTTGCCCTCCACCAAGGGGTCTCTGACCCCTGCAAGCCACCCAGGGGTCCATATCTCTCCCTGCACTTGCAGTATAGGCTCCAGGGTGCCTTCTGCCCCTCCACCTAGGGGCCTAAGACCCCAGCAAGCTACCCAGGGGTCCACATCTCTCCCTGGACTTGCAGTAGAGGCTCCAAGGTAACCACAGACTCTCCACATAGGGGCCTATGACCCCTGCAAGCTACCCAGTGGTCCACCTCTCTCCCTGGACTTGCAGTAGAGGTCCCAGGGTGGCCCCTTGCCCTCCACCCAGGGGCCTCTGACCCCAGCAAGCTACCCAGGGGTCCATATCTCTCCCTGGACTTGCACTATAGGCTCCAGGGTGCCTTCTGCCCCTCCACCTAGTGGCCTCTGACCCCAGCATGCTACCCAGGGGTCCACCTCTCTCCCTGGACTTGCAGCATAGGCCCCTGGGTGAGCCCTGGACCTCCATATAGGGGCCCCTGACCCCAGCAAGCTACCCAAGGGTCCACCTGTCTCCCTGGACTTGCAATAGAGAGCCCAGGGTGCCCCCTGTCCCCCCACCTAGGGGCCTCTGACCCCAGCAAGTTACCCAGGGGTCCACCTCTCTTCCTGGACTTGCAAGATAGGCCCCAGGGCGCCTCCTGGCCCTACACCTACGGGCCTCTGACCCCAGCAAGCTACCCAGTGGTCCACCTCTCACCCTGGACTTGCAGTATAGGCCCCAAGGTTCCCCCTGGCCCTCCACCTATGGGCCTCTGACTCTTGCAAGCTACCCAGGGGTCCACCTCTCTCCCTGGACTTGCAGTATAGGTCCCAGGGTGCCCACAGGCCCTCCACCTATGGGCCTCTGACCCCTGCAAGTTACCAAGGGCTCCACAACTCTCCCTGAAACTTGCAGTATAGGCCCTATGGTGCCCCCTGGAACTCCATCTATTGGCCTAAGACGCCAGCAAGCTACACATGGGTCCACCTCTCTCCCTGGACTTGCAGTAAAGGCCCCAGGGTGCCCCTGGCCTTCTACCTAGGGGCCTCTGACCCCAGCAAGCCACCCAGGGGTCCACCTCTCTCCCTGGACTTGCAGTAGAGGCCCCAGGGTGTCCCCTGGCCTTCTACCTAGGGGCCTCTGACCCCAGCAAGCTACCCAGGGATCTACCTCTTTCCCTGAACTTAAAGTATAGGCCTTAGGGTGCCCCCTGGCCCTCCACCTAGGGGCCTCTGTCCCCAACATGCTACCCAGGGTCCACCTCTCTCCCTGGACTTGCAGCTTAGGCCCCAGGGTGAGCCCTGGCCCTCCACCTAGGGGCCTCTGACCCCTGCAAGTTACACAGGGGTCCACATCTCTCCCTGAACTTGCAGTAGAGGCCCCAGGGTGCCACCTGGCCCTCCACGTAGGGGCCTCTGACCCCTGCAAGTTACCCATGGGTCCACCTCTCTCCCTGGACTTGCAGCATAGGCCCCAGGGTGAGCCCTGGAACTCCACATAGGGGCCTCTGACCCCAGCAAGCTACCCAGGGGTCCACCTGTCTCCCTGGACTTGCAGTCGAGAGCCCAGGGTGCCCCCTGTCCCTCCACCTAGGGGCCTCTGACCCCAGCAAGTTACCCAGGGGTCCACCTCTCAACCTGGACTTGCAGTATAGGCCCTAGGGTGCCCCCAGGAACTCCTCCTAGAGGCCTAAGACCCAAGCAAGCTACCCAAGGGTCCACCTCTCTCCCTGGACTTGCAGTAGAGGCCCCAGGGTGCCCCCTTGCCCTCCACCTAGGGGTAACAGACACAAGCAAGCTACCCAGGGGTCCACCTCTCTCTCTGGACTTGTCGTGTAGGCCCCAGGGTGCCCTCTGGCCCTCCACCTAGGAGCTTCTGACCTCAGCAAGCAACCCAGGGGTCCACCTCTCTCCTTGGAATTGCAGTATAGGCCCCTGAGTGCCCCCTTGCCCTCCACCTAGGGGCCTCTGACCCCAGCAAGCAACCCAGGGGTCCAGCTCTCTCCCTGGACTTGCAGTATAGGACCCCGGGTGCCCCCTTGCCCTCCACCTAGGGCTCTCTGACCCGAACAAGCTACCCAGGGGTCCACCTCTCCCTGGACCCTCAGTATATTCCTCAGTGTGCCCCCTTGCCCTCCACCTAGGGTTTTCTGACCCCAGCAAGCTACCCAGGGGTCCACCTCTCTCCTTGGACTTGCAGTATAGGCCCCAGGGTTCCCTCTTGCCCTCCACCTATGGGCCTCTGACCCCAGCAAGCTACCCAGGGGTCCACCTTTCTCCCTGGACTTGCAGTATAGGCCCCAGGGTGCCCCCTTGCCCTCCATCTAAGGGCCTACGAACTCAGCAAGCTACCCAGGGGTCCACCTCTCTCCCTGGACTTGGAGTATAGGCCCCAGGGTACCCACTCTCCGTCCACCTAGGGCCCACTGACCCCAGCAAGCTACACATGGGTCAACCTAGGGAATCCCCCATGGCCCTCCACCTTGGGGCCAATACTGCAAGTCCAGGGAAAGATGTGGACCCCTGGGTAGTTTGCTGGGGTCAGAAACCCCTAGGTGGAGGGCAAGGGGGCACCCTGGGGCCTATACTGCAAGTCCAGGGAGAGAGGTGGACCCCTGGATAGCTTGCTGGGCTCAGAGGCCCATAGGTGGAGAGCAGTGGGGCACCCTGGGGCCTAAACTGCAAGTCCAGGGAGAGAGGTGGACCCCTGGGTTGCTTGCTGGGGTTAAAGGCCCGTAGGTGGAGAGCAGTGGGGCACCCTGGGGCCTTTACCTGAAGTCCAGGGAGAGAGGTGGACCCCTGTTTAGCATGCTGGGGTCAGAGGTCTCTATGTGGAGGGCAAGCGGGCACCCTGGGGCCTATACTGCAAGTCCAGGGAGAGAGGTCGACGCCTGGGTAGCTTGCTGGGGTCAGAGGCCCCTAGGTGGAGGGCAAGGGGCCACCCTGACGCCTTTACTGCAAATACAGGGAGAAGGTTTGACCCCTGGGTAGCTTGCTGGGGTCAGAGGCCCCTAGGTGGAGGGCAAGGGGGCACCCTCGGGCCTATACTGCAAGTCCAGGGAGAGAAGTGGACCCCTGGGTAGCTTGCTGGGGTCAGAGACCCCTAGGTGGAGGGCAAGGGGGCACCCTGGGGCCTTTACTGCAAGTCCAGGTAGAGAGTTGGACCCCTGGGTAGCTTGCTGGGATCAGAGGCACCTAGGTGGAGGGCAAGGGGGCACCCTGGGGCCTATACTGCAACTCCAGAGAGAAAGGTGGATCCCTGGGTAGCTTGCTAGGGTCAGAGGCCCCTAGTTGGAGGGCAAGAGGGCACCCTGGGGCCTCTACTGCAAGTCCAGGCAGAGAGGTGGATTCTGAGTAGCTTGCTGGGGTCAGAGACCCGTAGGTGAAGGGCAAGGGGGCGCCCTGGAGGTAATACTGCAAGTCCAAGGAAGAGAGGTAGACCCCTGGGTAGCTTGCTGGGGTCAGAGACCCCTAGGTGGAGGGCAAGGGGCCTCACTTTTGCCTATGCTGCAAGTCCAGGGAGAGTGGTGGAGCCCTGGGTAGCTTGCAGGGGTCAGAGACCCCTAGGTGGAGGGCAAGGGGGCACCCTGTGGCCTATACTGCAAGTCCAGGGAGAGATGTGGACCCCTTGGTAGCTTGCTGGGGACAGAGGCCTCTAGGTGGAAGGCAAGGGGGCGCCGTGGGGCCTATACCGCAATTCCAGGGAGAGAGATGGACCCCTTAGTAGCTTGCTGGGGTCATGGGCCCCTAGGTGGAGGGCAAAGGGGCACCCTGTCGCCTATACTGCAAGTCTAGGGAGAGAGGTGGACCCCTGGGTAGCTTGTTGGGTCCAAAGGCCCCTAGGTGGAAGGCAAGAGGCACCCTTTGGCCTATACTGCAAATCCAGGGAAACAGGTGGACCCCTGGTTAGCTTGCTGGGGTCAGTAGCCCCTAGGTGGAGAGGAAGGGGGCACCCTTGGGCAATTACTGCAAGTCCAGGGAGAGAGGTGAATCCCTGGGTAGCTTGCTGGAGTGAGATACCCCAAGGTGGAGGTCAAGGGGGCATCCTGGGGCCAATAATGCAAATCCAGAGAGAGGTAGACCCCTGGGTAGCTTGCTGGGGTCAGAGGCCCCTAGGTTGAGGGCAAGGGGGCACCCTGGGGCTTTTACTGCAATTCCAGAGAGAGGGGTGGACCCCTGGGTAGCTTGCTGGTGTCAGAGGCCACTAGGTGGAGGGCAGTGGGGCACCCTGGGGCCTATACTGCAAGTCCAGGGAAAGAGGTGGACCCCTAGGTAGCTGGCTGGGGTCAGAGGCCCCTAGGTGGAGGGCAAGGGGGTACCCTGGGGCATATACTGCAAGTCCAGGGAGAGAGGTGGATCCCTGGGTAGCTTGCTGGGGTCAGAGGCCTCTAGGTGGAAGACAAGGGGGAACACTGGGGTTAAAATTGCAAATCCAGGGAAAGAGGTGGACCCCTGGTTAGCTTGCTGGGGTCAGAGACCCCTAGGTGGAGGGCAAGGGCGCACCCTTTGGCCTATAGTGCAAGTCCAGAGAGAGAGGTGGACCCCTGGGTAGCTTGCTGGGGTCTTAGGCCCCTAGGTGGAGAGCAGAGGGGGGACGCCGGGGCCTTTACTGCAGGTCCAGAGAGAGATGGACCGCTTGGTAGCTTGCTGTGGTCATGGGCCCCTAGGTGGAGGGCAAAGGGGCACCCTGTCGCCTATACTGCAAGTCTAGGGAGAGAGGTGGACCCCTTGGTAGCTTGTTGGGGTCAGAGGCCCCTAGGTGGAAGGCAAGAGGCACCCTTTGGCCTTTACTGCAAATCCAGGGAAAGAGGTGGACCCCTGGGTAGCTTGTTGGGGTCAGTAGCCCCTAGGTGGAGGGTAAGGGGGCATCCTTGGGCCATAACTGCAAGTCAAGGGAGAGAGGTGGATCCCTGGGTAGCTTGCTGGAGTGAGATACCCCTAGGTGGAGGGCAAGGGGGCATCCTGGCGCCAATAATGCAAATCCAGAGAGAGGTAGACCCCTGGGTAGCTTGCTGGGGTCAGAGGCCCCTAGGTTGAGGGCAAGGGGGCACCCTGGGGCCTATACTGCAAGTCCATAGAGAGGGGTGGACCCCTGGGTAGCTTGCTGGGGTCAGAGGCCCCTAAGTGGAGGGCAAGGGGGCACCCTGGGACGTATACTGCAAATCTAGGGAGCGAGGTGGACCCCTGGGTAGCTTGCTGGTGTCAGAGACCCCTAGGTGAAGGGCAAGGGGGCACCCTGTGGGCCTACACTGCAAGTCCAGGGAGAGAGGTGGACCCCTGGGTAGCTTGCTGGGTTCCGAGGCCCCTAGGTGGAGGGCAAGGGGGCACCCTGGGGCCTATAATGCAAGTCTGGGGAGCGAGGTGGACCCCTGGGTAGCTTGCTGGAGTCAGAGACCCCTAGGTGGAGGGCAAGGGGGCACCTTGTGGGCCCATACTGCAAGTCCAGGGAGAGGGGTGGACCCCTGGTTAGCTTGCTGGGGTCAGAGGCCCTTAGGTGGAGGGCAAGGGGTCACCCTGGGGCCTATACTGCAAGTCTAGGGAGCGAGGTGGACCCCTGGGTAGCTTGCTGGGGTCAGAAACCCCTATGTGGAGGGCAAGGGGGCACCCTGTGGGCCTATATTGCAAGTCCAGGGAGAGAGGTGGACCCCTGGGTAGCTTGCTGGGGTCCGAGGCCCCTAGGTGGAGGGCAAGGGGGCACCCTGGGGCCTATACTGCAAGTCCAGGGAGAGAGGTGAACCCCTGGGTAGCTTGCTGGGGTCTAAGGCCTCTAGGTTGAGGGCAAGGGGGCACCCTGGGGCCTATACTGCAAGTCCAGGGAGAGAGGTGAACCCCTGGGTAGCTTGCTGGGGTCTAAGGCCTGTAGGTGGAGGGCAAGGGGGCACCCTGGGGCCTATACTGCAAGTCCAGGGAGAAAGGTGGAGCCCTGGGTAGCTTGCTGGGGTCAGAGGCCCCTAGGTGGAGGGCAAGGGGGCATCCTTGGGCCATAACTGCAAGTCCAGGGAGAGGTGGATCCCTGGGTAGCTTGCTGGAGTGAGATACCCCTAGGTGAAGGGCAAGGGGGCATCCTGGCGCCAATAATGCAAATCCAGAGAGAGGTAGACCCCTGGGTAGCTTGCTGGGGTCAGAGGCCCCTAGGTTGAGGGCAAGGGGGCACCCTGGAGCCTATACTGTAAGTCCAGAGAGAGGGGTGGACCCCTGGGTAGCTTGCTGGGGTCAGAGGCCCCTAGGTGGAGGGCAGTGGGGCACCCTTGGGCCTATACTGCAAGTCCAGGGAAAGAGGTGGAACCCTGGGTAGCTGGCTGGGGTCAGAGGCCCCTAGGTGGAGGGCAAGGGGGTACCCTGGGGCATATACTGCAAGTCCAGGGAGAGAGGTGGATCCCTGGGTAGCTTGCTGGGGTCAGAGAGCCCTAGGTGGAGGGCAAGGGGGAACCCTGGGGCCTATACTGCAAGTGCAGGGAGAAAGGTGGAGCCCTGGGTAGCTTGCTGGGGTCTTAGGCCCCTAGGTGGAGGGCAGAGGGGGGACGCCGGGGCCTTTACTGCAGGTCCAGAGAGAGGTGGACCGCTTTTTAGCATGCTGGGGTCATGGGCCCCTAGGTGGAGGGCAAAGGGGCACCCTGTCGCCTATACTGCAAGTCTAGGGAGAGAGGTGGACCCCTGGGTAGCTTGTTGGGGTCAGAGGCCCCTAGGTGGAAGGCAAGAGGCACCCTTTGGCCTTTACTGCAAATCCAGGGAAAGAGGTGGACCCCTGGTTAGCTTGTTGGGGTCAGTAGCCCCTAGGTGGAGGGGAAGGGGGCATCCTTGGGCCATAACTGCAAGTCCAGGGAGAGAGGTGGATCCCTGGGTAGCTTGCTGGAGTGAGATACCCCTAGGTGGAGGGCAAGGGGGCATCCTGGTGCCAATAATGCAAATCCAGAGAGAGGTAGACCCCTGGGTAGCTTGCTGGGGTCAGAGGCCCCTAGGTTGAGGGCAAGGGGGCACCCTGGAGCCTATACTGCAAGTCTGGGGAGCGAGGTGGACCCCTGGGTAGCTTGCTGGAGTCAGAGACCCCTAGGTGGAGGGCAAGGGGGTACCCTGGGGCATATACTGCAAGTCTAGAGAGAGGGGTGGACCCCTGGGTAGCTTGCTGGGGTCAGAGGCCCCTAGGTGGAGGGCAGTGGGGCACCCTGGGGCCTATACTGCAAGTCCAGGGAAAGAGGTGGACCCCTGGGTAGCTTGCTGGGGTCAGAGGCCCCTAGGTGGAGGGCAAGGGGGCACCCTGTGGGCCTATACTGCAAGTCCAGGGAGAGGGGTGGACCCCTGGTTAGCTTGCTGGGGTCAGAGGCCCTTAGGTGGAGGGTAAGGGGGCACCCTGGGGCCTATACTGCAAGTCTAGGGAGCGAGGTGGACCCCTGGGTAGCTTGCTGGGGTCAGAGACCCCTAGGTAGAGGGCAAGGGGGCACCCTGTGGGCCTATATTGCAAGTATAGGGAGAGAGGTGGACCCCTGGGTAGCTTGCTGGGGTCCGAGGCCCCTAGGTGGAGGGCAAGGGGGCACCCTGGGGCCTATACTGCAAATCTAGGGAGCGAGGTGGACCCCTGGGTAGCTTGCTGGTGTCAGAGACAACTAGGTGGAGGGCAAGGGGGCACCCTGTGGGCCTACACTGCAAGTCCAGGGAGAGAGGTGGACCCCTGGGTAGCTTGCTGGGTTCCGAGGCCCCTAGGTGGAGGGCAAGGGGGCACCCTGGGGCCTATACTGCAAGTCTGGGGAGCGAGTTGGACCCCTGGGTAGCTTGCTGGAGTCAGAGACCCCTAGGTGGAGGGCAAGGATGCACCCTGTGGGCCTATGCTGCAAGTCCAGGGAGAGGGGTGGACCCCTGGTTAGCTTGCTGGGGTCAGAGGCCCTTAGGTGGAGGGCAAGGGGGCACCCTGGGTTTTATACTGCAAGTCTAGGGAGCGAGGTGGACCCCTGGGTAGCTTGCTGGGGTCAGAGGCCTCTAGGTGGAGGGCAAGGGGGCACCCTGGGGCCTATACTGCAAGTCCAGGGAGAAAGGTGGAGCGCTGGGTAGCTTGCTGGGGTCAGAGGCCCCTAGGTGGAGGGCAAGGGGGCAACCTGGGGCCTATAATGCAAGTCCAGGGAGAGAGGTGGACCACTGGGTAGCTTGCTGGGGTCCGAGGTCCCTAGGTGGAGGGCAAGGGGGCACCCTGGGGCCTATCCTGCAAGTCCAGGGAGAGAGGTGAACCCCTGGGTAGCTTGCTAGGGTCTGAGGCCTCTAGGTGGAGGGCAAGGGGGCACCCTGGGGCCTATACTGCAAGTCCAGGGAGAAAGGTGGACCCCAGGGTAGCTTGCTGGGGTCAGATACCCCTATGTGAAGGGCAAAGGGCACCCTGGGGCCTATGCTGCAAGTCCAGTGAGAGAGGTGGACCCCTGGGTAGCTTGCTGGGGTCTTAGGCCCCTAGGTGGAGGGCAGAGGGGGGACGCCGGGGCCTTTACTGCAGGTCCAGAGAGAGGTGGACCGCTTGGTAGCTTGCTGTGGTCAAGGGCCCCTAGGTGGAGGGCAAAGGGGCACCCTGTCGCCTATACTGCAAGTCTAGGGAGAGAGGTGGACCCCTGGGTAGCTTGTTGGGGTCAGAAGCCCCTAGGTGGTAGGCAAGAGGCACCCTTTGGCCTTTACTGCAAATCCAGGGAAAGAGGTGGACCCCTGGGTAGCTTGTTGGGGTCAGTAGCCCCTAGGTGGAGGGTAAGGGGGCATCCTTGGGCCATAACTGCAAGTCCAGGGAGAGAGGTGGATCCCTGGGTAGCTTGCTGGAGTGAGATACCCCTAGGTGGAGGGCAAGGGGTCATCCTGGCGCCAATAATGCAAATCCAGAGAGAGGTAGACCCCTGGGTAGCTTGCTGGGGTCAGAGGCCCCTAGGTGGAGGGCAGTGGGGCACCCTGGGGCCTAGACTGCAAGTCCAGGGAGAAAGGTGGAGCCCTGGGTAGCTTGCTGGGGTCAGAGGCCCCTAGGTGGAGGGCAAGGGGGCAACCTGGGGCCTATAATGCAAGTCCAGGGAGAGTTGTGGACCCCTGGGTAGCTTGCTGGGGTCCAAGGCCCCTAGGTGGAGGGCAAGGGGGCACCCTGCGGCCTATACTGCAAGTCCAGGGAGAGAGGTGAACCCCTGGGTAGCTTGCTGGGGTCAGAGAGCCCTAGGTGGAGGGCAAGGGGGAACCCTGGGGCCTATACTGCAAGTGCAGGGAGAAAGGTGGAGCCCTGGGTAGCTTGCTGGGGTCAGAGGCCTCTAGGTGGAGGGCAGAGGGGGGATGCCGGGGCCTTTACTGCAGGTCCAGAGAGAGGTGGACCGCTTGGTAGCTTGCTGGGGTTATGGGCCCCTAGGTGGAGGGCAAAGGGGCACCCTGTCGCCTATACTGCAAGTCCAAGGAAAGAGGTGGACCCCTGGGTAGCTGGCTGGGGTCAGAGGCCCCTAGGTGGAGGGCAAGGGGGTACCCTGGGGCATATACTGCAAGTCCAGGGAGAGAGGTGGATCCCTGGGTAGCTTGCTGGGGTCAGAGGCCCCTAGGTGGAGGGCAAGGGGGTACCCTGGGGCATATACTGCAAGTCTCGGGAGCGAGGTGGACCCCTGGGTAGCTTGCTGGAGTCAGAGACCCCTAGGTGGAGGGCAAGGGGGCACCCTGTGGGCCTATACTGCAAGTCCAGGGAGAGAGGTGGACCCCTGGGTAGCTTGCTGGGGTCCGTGGCCCCTAGGTGGAGGGCAAGGGGGCACCCTGCGGCCTATACTGCAAGTCCAGGGAGAGAGGTGAACCCCTGGGTACCTTGCTGGGGTCAGAGAGCCCTAGGTGGAGGGCAAGGGGGAACCCTGGGGCCTATACTGCAAGTGCAGGGAGAAAGGTGGAGCCCTGGGTAGCTTGCTGGGGTCAGAGGCCCCTAGGTGGAGGGCAGAGGGGGGACGCCGGGGCCTTTACTGCAAGTCTAGGGAGAGAGGTGGACCCCTGGGTAGCTTGTTGGGGTCAGAGGCCCCTAGGTGGAAGGCAAGAGGCACCCTTTGGCCTTTACTGCAAATCCAGGGAGAGAGGTGGACCCCTGGGTAGCTTGTTGGGGTCAGAGGCCCCTAGGTGGAAGGCAAGAGGCACCCTTTGGCCTTTACTGCAAATCCAGGGAAAGAGGTGGACCCCTGGTTAGCTTGTTGGGGTCAGTAGCCCCTAGGTGGAGGGGAAGGGGGCATCCTTGGGCCATAACTGCAAGTCCAGGGAGAGAGGTGGATCCCTGGGTAGCTTGCTGGAGTGAGATACCCCTAGGTGGAGGGCAAGGGGGCATCCTGGCGCCAATAATGCAAATCCAGAGAGAGGTAGACCCCTGGGTAGCTTGCTGGGGTCAGAGGCCCCTAGGTTGAGGGCAAGGGGGCACCCTGGGGCCTATACTGCAAGTCTGGGGAATGAGGTGGACCCCTGGGTAGCTTGCTGGAGTCAGAGACCCCTAGGTGGAGGGCAAGGGGGTACCCTGGGGCATATACTGCAAGTCTAGAGAGAGGGGTGGACCCCTGGGTAGCTTGCTGGGGTCAGAGGCCCCTAGGTGGAGGGCAGTGGGGCACCCTGGGGCCTATACTGCAAGTCCAGGGAAAGAGGTGGACCCCTGGGTAGCTTGCTGGGGTCAGAGGCCCCTAGGTGGAGGGCAAGGGGGCACCCTGTGGGCCTATACTGCAAGTCCAGGGAGAGGGGTGGACCCCTGGTTAGCTTGCTGGGGTCAGAGGCCCTTAGGTGGAGGGTAAGGGGGCACCCTGGGGCCTATACTGCAAGTCTAGGGAGCGAGGTGGACCCCTGGGTAGCTTGCTGGGGTCAGAGACCCCTAGGTAGAGGGCAAGGGGGCACCCTGTGGGCCTATATTGCAAGTATAGGGAGAGAGGTGGACCCCTGGGTAGCTTGCTGGGGTCCGAGGCCCCTAGGTGGAGGGCAAGGGGGCACCCTGGGGCCTATACTGCAAATCTAGGGAGCGAGGTGGACCCCTGGGTAGCTTGCTGGTGTCAGAGACAACTAGGTGGAGGGCAAGGGGACACCCTGTGGGCCTACACTGCAAGTCCAGGGAGAGAGGTGGACCCCTGGGTAGCTTGCTGGGTTCCGAGGCCCCTAGGTGGAGGGCAAGGGGGCACCCTGGGGCCTATACTGCAAGTCTGGGGAGCGAGTTGGACCCCTGGGTAGCTTGCTGGAGTCAGAGACCCCTAGGTGGAGGGCAAGGATGCACCCTGTGGGCCTATGCTGCAAGTCCAGGGAGAGGGGTGGACCCCTGGTTAGCTTGCTGGGGTCAGAGGCCCTTAGGTGGAGGGCAAGGGGGCACCCTGGGGCCTATACTGCAAGTCCAGGGAGAAAGGTGGAGCGCTGGGTAGCTTGCTGGGGTCAGAGGCCCCTAGGTGGAGGGCAAGGGGGCAACCTGGGGAATATATTGCAAGTCCAGGGAGAGAGGTGGACCCCTGGGTAGCTTGCTGGGGTCCGAGGTCCCTAGGTGGAGGGCAAGGGGGCACCCTGGGGCCTATCCTGCAAGTCCAGGGAGAGAGGTGAACCCCTGGGTAGCTTGCTAGGGTCTGAGGCCTCTAGGTGGAGGGCAAGTGGGCACCCTGGGGCCTATACTGCAAGTCCAGGGAGAAAGGTGGAGCCCTGGGTAGCTTGCTGGGGTCAGAGGCCCCTAGGTGGAGGGCAAGGGGGCAACCTGTGGCCTATAATGCAAGTCCAGGGAGAGAGGTGGACCCCTGGGTAGCTTGCTGGGGTCAGAGGCCCCTGGGTGGAGGGCAATGGGGAACCCTGGGGCCTATACTGCAAAACCAGGGAGAGAGGTGGACCCCTGGATAGCTTGCAGGGGTCAGAGGCCTCTAGGTGGAGGGCAAGGGGGCACCCTATGGCCTATACTGCAAGTCCAGGGAGAGAGGTGGACCCCTGTTTAGCTTGCTGGGGTCAGAGGCCTCTAGGTGGAGGGCAAGGGGGCACCCTGGGGCCTATACTGCAAGTCCAGGGAGAGAGGTGGACCCCTGGGTAGCTTGCTGGGGTCAGAGGCCCCTAGGTGGAGGGCAAGGGGGCACCCTGGGGCCTATACTGCAAATCTAGGGAGCGAGGTGGACCCCTGGGTAGCTTACTGGAGTCAGAGACCCCTAGGTGGAGAGCAAGGGGGCACCCTGTGGGCCTACACTGCAAGTCCAGGGAGAGAGGTGGACCCCTGGGTAGCTTGCTGGGGTCCGTGGCCCCTAGGTGGAGGGCAAGGGGGCACCCTGCGGCCTATACTGCAAGTCCAGGGAGAGAGGTGAACCCCTGGGTAGCTTGCTGGGGTCAGAGAGCCCTAGGTGGAGGGCAAGGGGGCACCCTGGGGCCTATACTGCAAGTCCAGGGAGAGAGGTGAACCCCTGGGTAGCTTGCTGGGGTCTAAGGCCTGTAGGTGGAGGGCAAGGGGGCACCCTGGGGCCTATACTGCAAGTGCAGGGAGAAAGGTGGAGCCCTGGGTAGCTTGCTGGGGTCAGAGGCCCCTAGGTGGAGGGCAAGGGGGCATCCTTGGGCCATAACTGCAAGTCCAGGGAGAGGTGGATCCCTGGGTAGCTTGCTGGAGTGAGATACCCCTAGGTGAAGGGCAAGGGGGCATCCTGGCGCCAATAATGCAAATCCAGAGAGAGGTAGACCCCTGGGTAGCTTGCTGGGGTCAGAGGCCCCTAGGTTGAGGGCAAGGGGGCACCCTGGGGCCTATACTGTAAGTCCAGAGAGAGGGGTGGACCCCTGGGTAGCTTGCTGGGGTCAGAGGCCCCTAGGTGGAGGGCAGTGGGGCACCCTTGGGCCTATACTGCAAGTCCAGGGAAAGAGGTGGAACCCTGGGTAGCTGGCTGGGGTCAGAGGCCCCTAGGTGGAGGGCAAGGGGGTACCCTGGGGCATATACTGCAAGTCCAGGGAGAGAGGTGGATCCCTGGGTAGCTTGCTGGGGTCAGAGAGCCCTAGGTGGAGGGCAAGGGGGAACCCTGGGGCCTATACTGCAAGTGCAGGGAGAAAGGTGGAGCCCTGGGTAGCTTGCTGGGGTCAGAGGCCCCTAGGTGGAGGGCAGAGGGGGGACGCCGGGGCCTTTACTGCAGGTCCAGAGAGAGGTGGACCGCTTGGTAGCATGCTGGGGTCATGGGCCCCTAGGTGGAGGGCAAAGGGGCACCCTGTCGCCTATACTGCAAGTCTAGGGAGAGAGGTGGACCCCTGGGTAGCTTGTTGGGGTCAGAGGCCCCTAGGTGGAAGGCAAGAGGCACCCTTTGGCCTTTACTGCAAATCCAGGGAAAGAGGTGGACCCCTGGTTAGCTTGTTGGGGTCAGTAGCCCCTAGGTGGAGGGGAAGGGGGCATCCTTGGGCCATAACTGCAAGTCCAGGGAGAGAGGTGGATCCCTGGGTAGCTTGCTGGAGTGAGATACCCCTAGGTGGAGGGCAAGGGGGCATCCTGGCGCCAATAATGCAAATCCAGAGAGAGGTAGACCCCTGGGTAGCTTGCTGGGGTCAGAGGCCCCTAGGTTGAGGGCAAGGGGGCACCCTGGGGCCTATACTGCAAGTCTGGGGAGCGAGGTGGACCCCTGGGTAGCTTGCTGGAGTCAGAGACCCCTAGGTGGAGGGCAAGGGGGTACCCTGGGGCATATACTGCAAGTCTAGAGAGAGGGGTGGACCCCTGGGTAGCTTGCTGGGGTCAGAGGCCCCTAGGTGGAGGGCAGTGGGGCACCCTGGGGCCTATACTGCAAGTCCAGGGAAAGAGGTGGACCCCTGGGTAGCTTGCTGGGGTCAGAGGCCCCTAGGTGGAGGGCAAGGGGGCACCCTGTGGGCCTATACTGCAAGTCTAGGGAGAGGGGTGGACCCCTGGTTAGCTTGCTGGGGTCAGAGGCCCTTAGGTGGAGGGTAAGGGGGCACCCTGGGGCCTATACTGCAAGTCTAGGGAGCGAGGTGGACCCCTGGGTAGCTTGCTGGGGTCAGAGACCCCTAGGTAGAGGGCAAGGGGGCACCCTGTGGGCCTATATTGCAAGTATAGGGAGAGAGGTGGACCCCTGGGTAGCTTGCTGGGGTCCGAGGCCCCTAGGTGGAGGGCAAGGGGGCACCCTGGGGCCTATACTGCAAATCTAGGGAGCGAGGTGGACCCCTGGGTAGCTTGCTGGTGTCAGAGACAACTAGGTGGAGGGCAAGAGGGCACCCTGTGGGCCTACACTGCAAGTCCAGGGAGAGAGGTGGACCCCTGGGTAGCTTGCTGGGTTCCGAGGCCCCTAGGTGGAGGGCAAGGGGGCACCCTGGGGCCTATACTGCAAGTCTGGGGAGCGAGTTGGACCCCTGGGTAGCTTGCTGGAGTCAGAGACCCCTAGGTGGAGGGCAAGGATGCACCCTGTGGGCCTATGCTGCAAGTCCAGGGAAAGGGGTGGACCCCTGGTTAGCTTGCTGGGGTCAGAGGCCCTTAGGTGGAGGGCAAGGGGGCACCCTGGGTTTTATACTGCAAGTCTAGGGAGCGAGGTGGACCCCTGGGTAGCTTGCTGGGGTCAGAGGCCTCTAGGTGGAGGGCAATGGGGCACCCTGGGGCCTATACTGCAAGTCCAGGGAGAAAGGTGGAGCGCTGGGTAGCTTGCTGGGGTCAGAGGCCCCTAGGTGGAGGGCAAGGGGGCAACCTGGGGCCTATAATGCAAGTCCAGGGAGAGAGGTGGACCACTGGGTAGCTTGCTGGGGTCCGAGGTCCCTAGGTGGAGGGCAAGGGGGCACCCTGGGGCCTATCCTGCAAGTCCAGGGAGAGAGGTGAACCCCTGGGTAGCTTGCTAGGGTCTGAGGCCTCTAGGTGGAGGGCAAGGGGGCACCCTGGGGCCTATACTGCAAGTCCAGGGAGAAAGGTGGACCCCAGGGTAGCTTGCTGGGGTCAGATACCCCTATGTGAAGGGCAAAGGGCACCCTGGGGCCTATGCTGCAAGTCCAGTGAGAGAGGTGGACCCCTGGGTAGCTTGCTGGGGTCTTAGGCCGCTAGGTGGAGGGCAGAGGGGGGACGCCGGGGCCTTTACTGCAGGTCCAGAGAGAGGTGGACCGCTTGGTAGCTTGCTGTGGTCAAGGGCCCCTAGGTGGAGGGCAAAGGGGCACCCTGTCGCCTATACTGCAAGTCTAGGGAGAGAGGTGGACCCCTGGGTAGCTTGTTGGGGTCAGAAGCCCCTAGGTGGTAGGCAAGAGGCACCCTTTGGCCTTTACTGCAAATCCAGGGAAAGAGGTGGACCCCTGGGTAGCTTGTTGGGGTCAGTAGCCCCTAGGTGGAGGGTAAGGGGGCATCCTTGGGCCATAACTGCAAGTCCAGGGAGAGAGGTGGATCCCTGGGTAGCTTGCTGGAGTGAGATACCCCTAGGTGGAGGGCAAGGGGGCATCCTGGCGCCAATAATGCAAATCCAGAGAGAGGTAGACCCCTGGGTAGCTTGCTGGGGTCAGAGGCCCCTAGGTGGAGGGCAGTGGGGCACCCTGGGGCCTAGACTGCAAGTCCAGGGAGAAAGGTGGAGCCCTGGGTAGCTTGCTGGGGTCAGAGGCCCCTAGGTGGAGGGCAAGGGGGCAACCTGGGGCCTATAATGCAAGTCCAGGGAGAGTTGTGGACCCCTGGGTAGCTTGCTGGGGTCCATGGCCCCTAGGTGGAGGGCAAGGGGGCACCCTGCGGCCTATACTGCAAGTCCAGGGAGAGAGGTGAACCCCTGGGTAGCTTGCTGGGGTCAGAGAGCCCTAGGTGGAGGGCAAGGGGGAACCCTGGGGCCTATACTGCAAGTGCAGGGAGAAAGGTGGAGCCCTGGGTAGCTTGCTGGGGTCAGAGAGCCCCTAGGTGGAGGGCAAGGGGGCACCCTGCGGCCTATACTGCAAGTCCAGGGAGAGAGGTGAACCCCTGGGTAGCTTGCTGGGGTCAGAGAGCCCTAGGTGGAGGGCAAGGGGGAACCCTGGGGCCTATACTGCAAGTGCAGGGAGAAAGGTGGAGCCCTGGGTAGCTTGCTGGGGTCAGAGGCCCCTAGGTGGAGGGCAGAGGGGGGACGCCGGGGCCTTTACTGCAAGTCTAGGGAGAGAGGTGGACCCCTGGGTAGCTTGTTGGGGTCAGAGGCCCCTAGGTGGAAGGCAAGAGGCACCCTTTGGCCTTTACTGCAAATCCAGGGAGAGAGGTGGACCCCTGGGTAGCTTGTTGGGGTCAGAGGCCCCTAGGTGGAAGGCAAGAGGCACCCTTTGGCCTTTACTGCAAATCCAGGGAAAGAGGTGGACCCCTGGTTAGCTTGTTGGGGTCAGTAGCCCCTAGGTGGAGGGGAAGGGGGCATCCTTGGGCCATAAATGCAAGTCCAGGGAGAGAGGTGGATCCCTGGGTAGCTTGCTGGAGTGAGATACCCCTAGGTGGAGGGCAAGGGGGCATCCTGGCGCCAATAATGCAAATCCAGAGAGAGGTAGACCCCTGGGTAGCTTGCTGGGGTCAGAGGCCCCTAGGTTGAGGGCAAGGGGGCACCCAGGGGCCTATACTGCAAGTCTGGGGAGCGAGGTGGACCCCTGGGTAGCTTGCTGGAGTCAGAGACCCCTAGGTGGAGGGCAAGGGGGTACCCTGGGGCATATACTGCAAGTCTAGAGAGAGGGGTGGACCCCTGGGTAGCTTGCTGGGGTCAGAGGCCCCTAGGTGGAGGGCAGTGGGGCACCCTGGGGCCTATACTGCAAGTCCAAGGAAAGAGGTGGACCCCTGGGTAGCTGGCTGGGGTCAGAGGCCCCTAGGTGGAGGGCAAGGGGGTACCCTGGCGCATATACTGCAAGTCCAGGGAGAGAGGTGGATCCCTGGGTAGCTTGCTGGGGTCAGAGGCCCCTAGGTGGAGGGCAAGGGGGTACCCTGGGGCATATACTGCAAGTCTGGGGAGCGAGGTGGACCCCTGGGTAGCTTGCTGGAGTCAGAGACCCCTAGGTGGAGGGCAAGGGGGCACCCTGTGGGCCTATACTGCAAGTCCAGGGAGAGGGGTGGACCCCTGGTTAGCTTGCTGGGGTCAGAGGCCCTTAGGTGGAGGGCAAGGGGGCACCCTGGGGCTCATACTGCAAGTCCAGGGAGAAAGGTGGAGCGCTGGGTAGCTTGCTGGGGTCAGAGGCCCCTAGGTGAAGGGCAAGGGGGCAACCTGGGGAATATATTGCAAATCCAGGGAGAGAGGTGGACCCCTGGGTAGCTTGCTGGGGTCCGAGGTCCCTAGGTGGAGGGCAAGGGGGCACCCTGGGGCCTATCCTGCAAGTCCAGGGAGAGAGGTGAACCCCTGGGTAGCTTGCTAGGGTCTGAGGCCTCTAGGTGGAGGGCAAGTGGGCACCCTGGGGCCTATACTGCAAGTCCAGGGAGAAAGGTGGAGCCCTGGGTAGCTTGCTGGGGTCAGAGGCCCCTAGGTGGAGGGCAAGGGGGCAACCTGTGGCCTATAATGCAAGTCCAGGGAGAGAGGTGGACCCCTGGGTAGCTTGCTGGGGTCAGAGGCCCCTGGGTGGAGGGCAATGGGGAACCCTGGGGCCTATACTGCAAAACCAGGGAGAGAGGTGGACCCCTGGATAGCTTGCAGGGGTCAGAGGCCTCTAGGTGGAGGGCAAGGGGGCACCCTATGGCCTATACTGCAAGTCCAGGGAGAGAGGTGGACCCCTGGGTAGCTTGCTGGGGTCAGAGGCCTCTAGGTGGAGGGCAAGGGGGCACCCTGGGGCCTATACTGCAAGTCCAGGGAGAGAGGTGGACCCCTGGGTAGCTTGCTGGGGTCAGAGGCCCCTAGGTGGAGGGCAAGGGGGCACCCTGGGGCCTATACTGCAAATCTAGGGAGCGAGGTGGACCCCTGGGTAGCTTACTGGAGTCAGAGACCCCTAGGTGGAGAGCAAGGGGGCACCCTGTGGGCCTACACTGCAAGTCCAGGGAGAGAGGTGGACCCCTGGGTAGCTTGCTGGGGTCTGTGGCCCCTAGGTGGAGGGCAAGGGGGCACCCTGCGGCCTATACTGCAAGTCCAGGGAGAGAGGTGAACCCCTGGGTAGCTTGCTGGGGTCAGAGAGCCCTAGGTGGAGGGCAAGGGGGAACCCTGGGGCCTATACTGCAAGTGCAGGGAGTAAGGTGGAGCCCTGGGTAGTTTGCTGGGGTCAGAGGCCTCTAGGTGGAGGGCAAGGGGGCACCCTGGGGCCTATACTGCAAGTCCATTGAGAGAGGTGGACCCCTGGGTAGCTTGCTGGGGTCAGAGGCCCCTAGGTGGAGGGCACTGGGGCACCCTGGGGCCTATACTGCAAGTCCAGGGAAAGAGGTGGACCCCTGGGTAGGTTGCTGGGGTCAGAGGCAACTAGTTGGAGGGCAAGGGGGCACCCTGGGGCCTATACTGCAATTCCAGGGAGAAAGGTGGACCCCTGGGTAGCTTGCTGGGGTCAGAGGCCCCTAGTTGGAGGGCAAGGGGGCACCCTGGAGCCTATACTGCAAGTCCAGGGAGAGAGATGGACCCCTGGGTAGCTTGCTGGGGTCCGAGGCCCCTAGGTGGAGGGCAAGGGGGCACCCTGAAGCCTCTACTGCAAGTCCAGGGAGTGAGGTTGACCCCTGGGTAGCTTGCTGGGGTCAGAGGCCCCTAGGTGGAGGGCAATGGGAAACTTGGGGCCTATACTGCAAGTCCAGGGAGAGAGGTGGACCCCTGGGTAGCTTGCTGGGGTCAAAGAGCCCCTATGTGGAGGGCAAGGGGGCACCCTGGGCCCTATACTGCAAGTCCAGGGAGAGAGGTGGACCCCTGGGTAGCTTTCTGGGGTCAGAGGCCCTGATAAGAGAGAAAGATGGAATCCACTATTTAGTGGGCCAACCTTTGCTTCGATATGGCCCTTCCCTGTTGCCGACCGCCATAACAGACGAAGAGCTGCTCAGATGATCTAAATTTCTGAGTGCGGTCCAGATAAGTTCGCAACTGGACAAAGTAAAGATAGGGCTGGGTCTGCCTCCTCCAGGGGCAGTGCTTGCAGGCTCACTACCTGGTCTCTGAATGGTGTGGTAGGAACCTTGAGCACATAACCCGGGCGGGGTCTCAGGATAACGTGAGTGTAGTTCGGCCCGAATTCCAGGCACAAGTCACTGACCGAAAATGCTTCCAGGACCCCGACCCTCTTTATGGATGCCAACGCGACCAGCAGAGCTGTCTTTAGGGACAGAAATCTTAAAGATACTTATTTGAGTCGTTCAAAGGGATCTGTACGCAGGCTCGTGAGAACGAGGGCGAGATCCCAAGAGGGCATGAGAGGGGGGCGGGGTGGATTAATTCGCCTAGCGCCTCTGAGGAACCGGATGATGAGGTTATGGTTTCCCAAGGTGCTGCCAGCTACCGCATCATGATGAGCCATGTAACCTTGAGATCGGAGGGCGACAGCCTGCTCTCCAGCTTCTCCTGAAGGAAAGAAAGCACAACACTGATCTGGCAATTTTGGGGGTCTTCTCGGCAGGAGACGCACCATTCAGTAAATAAACTCCACTTCAGGGCATAGGCGCGCCTCGTGGAGGGGGCTCTAGCCTGAGTGATGGTATTAACCTCCGCATCCGGTAGGTTACCTAAGTCTTCCTCGCGTCTAAGGACCACACGTGGAGGTTCCAAAGATCGGGGCGAGGGTGCCAGATGGTGCCCTGTCCCTGAGAGAGTAGGTCCTCTCTCATAGGGATCTGCCAGGGGAGGGCCATCGCGAGAAGGGAGAGCTCTGAAATCCAGGTCTGGTTGGGCCAGAGGGGTGCAACCAGCAAAACCTGTTCCCCGTCCTCCCTGACCTTGCACAGTAACTGCGCGAGCAGGCTCACTGGGGGAAACGCATATTTGTGCATGCTCGAGGCCAGATATGGGCCAATGCATCTGTGCCGAGAGAGCCCTCGGTCAGGGAAAAAAACAACTGGCAATAAGCGTTCACGGGGGAAGCAAACAGATGGATCTGGGCCTCGCCGAATCGTGCCCATATCAGCTGAACAGACTCGGGCTGGAGTCTCCATTCTCCGGGAAGTACATGCTGCCGTGAGAGCACATCGGTTGCATGGCTGAGCTTGCCTGGAATATGAATGGCGCGCAGCGATTTCAGCCGCGGGTGACTCCAGAGGAGCAGACGGCGGGCGAACTGAGACATGCGGCGAGAGCAAATACCCCCCATGCGGTTGATATACGCCACACTGTCTGTCCTGACCAGCACGTGTTGCTGCTCCAGCACCAGTAAAAAACGGTGGAGAGCGAGGAACACTGCCAACAGTTCCAGGCGATTGATATGCCAATGCAACTGGGTATCCTTCCACAGGCCCGCAGCTGCATGCCCGCAACACACAGCCCCCTAGCCCGTTTTGGAAGCATCTGTTGAGACAACAACATGACTGGACGCCTGTCCTAGAGGCACAGCGGCCTGTAGAAATGAGGTGTCATTCCAAGGGCTGAGGGCGCGGCGACACAGCGCAGTAACAGAGACTCGGTGTGTGTCCGTGTGCCATGCGCGTCTGGGGACTCAATCGTGAAGCCAGTGCTGGAGTGGGCTCATATGGAGTAATCCGAGCGGTGTGACGGCAGGTGCGGGTGCCATATGACCCAGGAGCCTCTGAAAAAAATTCAGTGAGACCACTACTTTGCTATCGAGCTCTCTTAGACAGTTCAGCATCAGCTGAGCGCTTTCTCCGGAGAGGCACGCTACGGGGGCGAGTTTGCTCTTTTCCCGGTTGACCTGAAGCCCCAACAGGTGGAGGTGCCGTAGCACCTTGACTATGTGCATAATCAATTGCTCCCGCGAGTAGGCTAAAATCAGCCAGTAGTCGAGATAATTGAGCATGCGGATGCCCGCGAGCCGAAGGGGCACTAAGGCACCCTCCGCGAGTTTGGTGAAGACCCGCAGAGACAGAGAGAGTCTGAAGGGGAGATGACAGAGGGATGACCCTGGTAAAATAGACGCCCGTGAACTTGGGAGGCCGTTCCGCGAACTGAATCGCATAACCGAGTCTGATTGTGCATATGAGCCTCCGCCAAGGGCTGGCCCGCGCTAACCAGGCAGGCAGAGCTCTCGCTAATGGACTCATCGCTACAATCACTGACGTACCAGTGGTGGGGCACTGGCAGCGCGGAGTGGGTGTGCTGATCCGGGAAGCGCGAGGGTCCCGCGGAAGAGCTGGAGGAGAGTGATTCGCTCATGCTCCGCACCCTAGCTCCGGAGAGGGGACTCGAGGGTTGGGAGAAAGGAGACCATCCCCCCAGCGCTCGTGAGCCGCTGGCGAATCGCACAGAGCCTGCGAGCTGGGAAGTAGAGCATCCCAGACTGGCAGGGTAAGTGCTGTCACATCCGGGGATGCAGTAAAGTGCTCTTTCATTGATGTTTTCGTGGAACTGATAAGTACCGTAGGAATTGAGGCCCCGTTCTCTAGCGGGGAAAGAGCAAATATCCTCTTCTCCAGATGGCCTGTCTCAGGGATGCTTCGCGGTCCATTTACCGGAATTAACGGCGCCCTGGGCAGGGGGGGCTGCCTGCTTCTGAGGTGCTCGACACGCCCGCTTTGCCGGAGGCGCAGGCTGGGGCGAGGCAGCACTCGTAAGTGGGTGCCCTCGGCGAGGAGCAGCGGAGGTGGATGGTTCGGCGGGCGGAGCGGGCTAACGCTCCCGCCGATAGATGACATTGCCCATCGCATCCGACTGCTCTCTCACCGCCTTGAATTCCTGGGTGAACTCACCGACGGTGTCGCCGAACAGGCCAGCCTGGGATATGGGGGAGTCAAGAAAGCAAACTTTGTCGACTTTGCGCATATCAGCCAGGTTTAGCCAGAGGTGCCGTTCCTGGACCACTAGTGTGGACATCGTCCTCCCCGACGCACACAAGCCGGACTTAGTAGTCCGAATAGCATAGTTGGTCGCAGTGCGAAGCTCGTGTAACAAGCCTGGGATGGACCCACCCTTGTGCAGCTCAGCCAGCGCTTGCGCTTGGTAGCGCTGGTAGGTGGCCATCGTGTGCAAGGCAGAAGCAGCCTGGCCCACAGCCTTGTAAGCTCTAGCTCTGAGGGAGGCAGATATCCTACAGGCTTTGGACGGGAGACGAGGTGGGCCCCGCTAAGAAGAGGTGCCACGCAGGCAAAGATTGACTGCGATGACGCGATCCTCCGGCGGGATCGCTTCATACCCCCTGGCAGCTCCACCGTCAAGGGTGGTGAGGGCGGAGGGACACGCAGCACAGGCAGAAAAAGGTGCCCTTCAAGACTGCGTGAGCCTACTCTGCACCTCCGGGAAGAAGGGGATGAGAGGCTTTGAAGGCTTCGCCCTCTGGTCATCTACGTAGCACCCATGTAGTCGGTCCGGCCGCGGAGCTGGGGCATGAACCATCTCAAACCTCACGGCCGAAGCAGCCCGGGAAAGCACGGCTAACATGTCCGTCTCTGGATCCGTTTTGACAGCGCTCACCTGCCCGGAGGGGGCGAGCGGGTCTGGATCTTCGCCAGACAATGAAAGCCCACCCTCCGATGCTGCGGTGAATGTCTGATCTCCGGTGTCGGCGAGCGTGAGAGCTACCATCTGGTTAGACGGATCACTCCCACCGCCCGAAGCTTGGATGGAGCGCTTGGAGGAGCGGGAGGTCCGCGAGCCTGTGGGCGGCGGATTATCTCCCGCTGAGACCGTCAGATCTGCTCGAGTGCCCGCTGCAGAGCAGGGGACAGCTGGGGTGGTTTGCCCCTTTACAAGGGCTAGCCGCGATCTTAATTGCGCAACGGTCATGGTATCGCAGTGATGACATAAACCACCCGCGAGCACCACATTAACATGTTGGACCCCCAAACATGTAACGCAGTGATCGTGCCCATCATCCAGAGACAGGAAACCACCGCATCCAGAAACGCACAGTCGGAGCGCCATCCTGAAAAGGACGTGCTGCACGACTGTGTTGCTCTTTTAGGAAAAGTAAGCAACTTATACGTACCGCTCTG
The DNA here is from genome assembly GCF_049306965.1 of Danio rerio. Taxonomy (NCBI): domain Eukaryota; kingdom Metazoa; phylum Chordata; class Actinopteri; order Cypriniformes; family Danionidae; genus Danio; species Danio rerio. The sequence goes on from NC_133183.1 coordinate 54,096,898, forward strand.
GAGGACCGGACCCAAAGAACGCCAGGCAAGGGAGAATCCCAGTATCCCAGCTCGACCGTCTGCCGCCGAGTGAACCCACTCTAGACCGGGAGAAAAATCGTTCGCTCGAATGCGCTGATGTCAGCAAGAGGACCCCTCATCGACTCAATCAGACTGTGAAGTCTGCAAAAAGGATAGCGTGTGCTTGCTCCACCTGTGCTTATATGCGGAGATAATTGGCAATGAAGCACACATGCGCAAGCTTACGCTGCCAATTCATTGGCATTTCATTGGCCCGTTGTATACTCTTTCAGAAAATTGGCTTTCTGAAACGAAATCTCCCATTCAGTGGATTATAATCAAATCCACTAATAGCATTGGAGTTCCCCATCCGAAGTGGAACTCAAACATCCAAATGTGAGTTTTGTATATTATATTTCTGTAAAAAGCTGTAGAAAGCAGAAAGCTGTGCAGTAATGTTGTTTGTAAGTGTTGATATAGCTAACAGCTTGTCTAAAGGGTTGACAGTGACTACTACATTTTAGTGTCTCATTTGCTGTTAAAAATGGTCATACAAATACATCCTGCTTTTTTAGTCCACTGTAAGATTGTTTGTCAGTGTTTGATACATCACAGTTCACTTTATTTTGATATCATCACTTACATGAATGAACATGTGCAATAATATTTGGTGTCTGAATAATATTGGGGTTGACTGTATATATTGCCAACAGGATTAACAGTTAAATTATGACAATGTATAACAGAAAGAAAAATAAGTAAGGGACTGTTTCAAGTGTGAAACCGAGTGTATTAAAACTTATTAAAATTCTGCCAGCAAACCTCATATGTCCTTTGAATAAATCTTTTTGGGAAGTGGGACATAAGTGAAAGGAGCAAACCTACTGAAGAAATATATTGCAGAAGAGCTTTTGAGAAGAAAAGGACATGTTAAAACTGAAGGACCTGACATAGTTGTAAATGTGGCAGCTGTATCTGTTGAAAATGTCCAATTCATTCAGACCTTGTAGACACGGCTGTACTGAGAAAAGTTTCTTGTGTCTTGTGTTCAGAAGTAACACTTTACAGTAAGGTTTAATTAGTTGACATTAGTTAATGCAGTATGTAACTGGAAATAGCAAAAACAATAATTGTATAGCATTTATTAATCTAGGTTAATGTTTATTTTTAAATAAGATAAAATTCCCTACTAAATTATCTTCATAATGCATTAATCAATTGTAAATAATGTAACTTAAAGGGACAGTTCAAGATTTAGGAAGCTTTCTTTCCTTTAGATTAGAAGATTTTCAATTTGCAGCTAATGCTGTGTTTCTTGGTGAAACGTAACATGCATGCAAGTACTGTCAGTAGCTACTGGCACTTTGAGAGTCAAAAAATAAACATAAAAGGCTAAACAAGAATAATTTGCATAGCTCCTGTTGAAACATCAAGGTCTTATGTAGTGAAATAATAGGGCTGTACAAGAAAATAAACATTTTTTACAGCTTTCATGTCAGTTTGGTATGCTAATTTCTGCCATTTAATGATGTCGAAGGGAATTTAGCGAAGCACAAGATTAAAGCATGATTAAGATGAAAGACGAGAGAGAATTATTTTAGGACACTTTAAGTTGCAGTTTTGTTGTTTGTGCTGGAGTTGTCTGTCAGCGGAATCTGCATTACATTTAAGTGTGTTTAGTGTTTGTCAGTCGCTGTGCCCTCTGTCCCTTAAAGTATGAAGTTTGAACAGCATAACAGATTTATCTACAAATGCAATCTTGCATTTAAGCTGATATTTGTATTAAACTCTAACAGAATTAGTTCACATGAAAGAGAAAATTGTCATTTGTTCACCCTTATTCCAAATCTCTTTTTTTTCTTCTGTTAAACACAGAAAATATTTTGAAAAAAGTTGGAAACCTGTAACCATTGACTGCCATAATATTTGTTTTTATATACTATAGAAGTCATTGATTACAGGTTTCCAACTTTCTACAAAATATTTAACCTTTTATTCAAGTGTATAAAGAATTTTGAACCACCTGAGGGTGAGTAAATATTCATTTCTGGGTCAACTATTCTCTTAGGAAGTTGGAAATCTGCAACCATTGATTTCCTTATTATTTTATCTACTCTAGAAGTTTTATCTACTAAAGAAGTCAATAGTTACAGGTTTCCAACAAACTACAAAAAAACTTGTTTTGTATTTAATCAAATAAAAAAACTGGTAAAGGTTTGAATCCACTTAAGGGTGAGTAAATAAGTAACTAGTCATTTCTGGGTGAACTGTCTTGTTAAGTCCTATTGGTTATTGCTTTAATTTATGACTGACCAAGGACCACAGAACCTTCTTAAATCTTCTAAAGACCGACATCACATCTTGAATAAGTGAAGTTTATTTATAAACTACAGTTATTTCAAGAGAATCACGTGCTTATGATTGCTTGCAGCCAGTGCAGCGTTATTCAATTTATGATTCACCAATCAGACGATTCCTAAGCCACTATAAATACCCTAAGTTCCATTTAATAGTCTTTTTCGTTTTGAAGAATCCCCCTTCCACCTCTACACCTCCAGATGGGTGGCACGGTGGCTCAGTGGTTACCACTGTTACCTCACAACAAGAACGTAACAGGTTCTAGTTTTTTCCAAGCCAGCCGATGTTTCTGTGCGGAGTTTACACATTCTCACATGGGTTTCCCCCAGGTTTTCTTCCACTGTCCAAAAACATGCAACTTAAGTGAATTGACTAATTCAAATCGGCACCATAGAAATGCTTATACCAAATATATGCCATATAAGCTTTATAATCAATCATCAGCTAAGTGTGAACTCTTGAACTTAAATTAGATATATTCAACAAGTTTTTTGAGAACAATCCTTTTAAAATAATTAATTGCTACTGTAAACTTAATGCTTTATTCAATGATAAAAGTCTTTTTACACTGAGTGTGATATGATAAAGTGTAGTAAATCGGCAACAAATTGTTCTTTCACACTGAACAAAACAACTGATAAAATTCATGCCTGCACACTAGTCTGCACCACCCAGCTGATGGACCTTTTGATTTTACTAATGAAAAGAAGAAACACTTCAATGTTGGCACACAAATTAATAATACATTTATTTATGGGTAGCAGCATCAGAACTAGAAACCCCAACTATTATGTTTCAGAGAACTTATTAAGGTTGTTGTGACTTTTACCAAAAAAGTTTTCTGTTTTTAATTGCCAATGATAAAAAAAACACATTTAACTATAATTATTTTCCAAAGCTCATTTGGCATTTAGACTGGTTTCCAAAAGGTGTGCCCATTAAAAGCAACTCAGCCAGCATTTGTCTGATATTACATTGTGTCTGCTTCCAGAACCTTCTCTGTGTTTACAAAGATAAACAATAGAACATTTCTGTGTAAGTGATATTTTGACATGAAGTGAACAGGACCCAAAATGTATGTACTGTAAATGTGGATGCTGTTTAGGTTTTATAGTGATATTGCAGTAAAATGTACATTTAAATAAAGCCCCAGAAGCATGTGAAGGGAAAAATTATTCAGATGGTCTGAATAATGGATGATGTCTACTTGGGAAAACCACAATAATGCTTTACTGCTCATCAGTAGTCACATTATTTGATATTTCAGTTAATTATGTTTTTATTTAAACATTTATGGTATACATCTGCAGTACATAGCAAAGTGTTGTGGCCATAAGAACTTGGTCACCATGCGGAGCTCATGCAAAGTACCTAAGGGGGAACTACTGTCACACAGCTTGGCCAGTGTCTTTGCTTGGTAGCCCTGGCAGGTGGCCATAGCATGCAAGGTGGAGGCAAACTGGACCACAGCAGTGTAGGCTCCAGCCGTGAGAGACTCTGCACCCTTTGGATGGTCGCTTCCAGCTGAATTTATTTCACAAATTATTGATCACAAAAAAAATTAGGTGCAAACCGATCCATTACCCAACAAGATCAACTTAATAAAGCAAACAGAGTGTATTCAATTTGATGATGTTGAAGTCTTGTGTTTGTCTGTGATACAGATGTCAAAGACTCTAACCCACAGTTTATAGAGCATATGAAAACTAAAATTCAAATATTAATCCAAGGTAAATGATGAGCCCAGAGAAAAGTCAATCAAAATAACCCAGCTGTCGGCTTATCTATTGTTTAGATTAATGCTTTAATATTTGGAAAGGTCTTCACTTTAACAGCGGACATATTTCCTGCAGCAGACCTCATGTCTGAATGAGAAAGTGAACCTAAAGCAGAAGAGTTTGTTCAAGACTGAAGGGTTTATTCAATCATTGTAGACACAGCTATATAAATAGATTTTTTTCTAATACAACAATTAGGTTTAACATTAACTATTTAGTTGTATTTTATTTTAGGTTAATGGTTTAAATATACTGCACTAACTAAAGGCAAATTAAAGGCATTACACCATCATAAAAATGCATTGTCAATTTTAGTTTAGATGATTTAAATGTATCACTTGATCAAATCAGTAAATGGATTAGTGTTTGTGTTTGTTTAGCCACAAAAGACTATTTTAAAAAGGAATGAAAAGTTAATATTTTAACTTAATAAGCAGGGAGTGCGTAGGATGAAGTAACACATGGCTAAAGTTACAAAGCAATTTTCTCCAAGCAAAAACAGCATTTGGCATACAACCCTTGATGGAGCTGCCAAATATAACATGATTTCTTCATTTTATTCATTTCTGGATTGCAGTTCTTTAATAGTTGCAGAAAGTAAGTCGCTTGGTACTTCTTCCCTTATTACAACTTGTGTTTCCCTTTTCTTATGTGTCAAAGTGTAATGATCAATCTATGGGTTATTATGGGTGCTATGACATGTCCTTAAAGACATAGCTCATCCAAAAATTATTTATTCATCATTTACTCACTTTTAAGAGTTTTACTTATAATGTCTTCTCATTAGGCCCGGATTGGCTAATCGGGAGGATCGGGAGAAGTTTTTTGACCACGAGGGCCGGTGTCCCTAGCTGCTTGCACTCTCAGCAGTCGCACTTTTTTATTTATTTATTTATTTGACCACAGCCTCACTCTTTTTATTCATTATTTTGCCACAGCTCCACTCTTTTTATTTATTTTCTTGCAGCCCTGTGAGCAAAATGCAGCCTGCAGGTTAATGATGATGTAACTATCATTGGACCCCGAATCAGCACCTTAGTGAAAATAAGAATTTAAATAATTAATATTAATGAATAATACACCTGCTCAATGAAAATCAGATGATTCACTATATTAATAATTCAGACGTAACTTGATTAGAAATCTAAAAAGGGGAGAAAAAGATTAAGCCATAATTCTAATACTGTGGTTCAAAGAGTCTTGTAGATAACAGTGCAATACTTATTTTTTATTTCAAATGCACCAGCATAACAGGCTTGCACTCTAGGCACATATAGTATGAACATCTACGGGTACCCAAACTCTTACAATTATGTAGCTTGCAGAGTAATTGTACAGTAGTGCCTGGAGCATCTACATTTGTTTTTCTATTGCATTTGCACATATAACATGATGATCAGTGTGTTTTGAATTGTTTTCAATAGGATTTTGTTGTTGTTTGTGTAACCCCGCCGGTCCTACACCACCCAACCCGCTCCGAGCTGATATCGAACCAGCAACCTTTCGCATGGGAGTAGGTTGCTCTACTAACGAGGCTAAAGACCATGGCCTCTAGCGTCAGTCGCTAGAGCACCTTTAGAGGTCAGAGGAGTGAGGTTTACCTGCACAGCACACACTAGTTGGCCTCCGTTACATTTGCATTGCATTACATTGATACTGTGGTAATTAGAAAACAATACATTTGTATTTCTCATCACTATACTAATATTATCAATTTGGCAATTGTAAAGTGACGCCTGAAAGAGTAAAATACCCATAGCAGAGTCTGAATCTTTTGTTGTTGTTGTGTAAGAGACATTAGTGACTATGCTAACCTGTCTTTTATTGACTCAATAAACGTCTCAAATAAAGATATTATCACTAAGTATGAAGTTGAAAGGAAAGGACAGATCAATGGCATGTATAACAATTAATCTGAATATTCTGAAGTTATCAAGTGATAAAGTCATTCCTTATGAAATTTTTTCATGGTTTAACTGTAGTAAAACTAGTAAATATTGTCACCTTGGAATTTTAAAGGTCTGTCTGCATTCTGAAATATTTTGAGATATTGAGTTTCAAAATTTTGCATTCCATAGAGTAAACAGTATGTGTGTAACATTTGTTTTGTAAATAAAAATTCTTGAAATGTAAACAACCTATAAAACATCACATAATGTAAATGAGTTGTCATTTAATAAGAATATGTCAGTAACTTAATTTTGACAAAAATGTCAGAACCTTATAATTCTATGGGTAATCTTTTTTTTTGTGCATACTGTTTTTATACGGTTTAAAAACTTTAACATTAACGCTAAAACTTTTTTTGAGGCCATCACTTTACTATAATAATATCAAGGGCACAGATTTGCTCTTGATATTGGTGGGGACTTGCATTCGAACGCAGCACAAATTCTGTTTCGTGCTTTTAAAAACATAAATAAAGGTTTTAAACGCTTAATAATACAAATAACAATTAATGATGCATGTCTTATTTGCTGCAAAAAGTCAATTTACATGATTTTACTGCAATCTGGATTTAAAGAGAAAGAAATAAACAGAAATTTACAGAGACGCGACGCAATTCAAGCATTTTCTCCATATCATCTTTTATATATGTCTATGGATTTAATGCTTTGAGCACAGTAAGGGTTGACAAAGCATTATTTTATTTTAAAGGCGATTAAATTATTGGTGTGGACATTTTGGTAATTGGAGGGGACATGTCTCCTCCGTCCACGCTAATTCTATGCCCTTGAGTAATATTGTAATACAATGATAACACTATAATAGTAACCAATTTTTATGTTTATGTTTTTTATTATTTGCTATAGTAATATTAGTAAGCCTACTGCAAACAGTAATTATAACTGTAGAAACCACAAAATCAAAGCAGGCTGTATTAGATAAATTTAACAGAAGTTATGGAATAATGTCTGCGACAACACAAAATTATAAATAGGCTAAAAGTATTGTTAATTTTGTGGTTACTATGGTAGCTGTTAAAACCATGGTTTTTAGCTATACTGCAATGCGTTTAAATCAGGATAAACGATTGTTTTATAGCTTAGATCAGTGGTTCTCAAATTTTTTTCATCAAGTACCACCTCAGAAAAAAATGTGTCTCTCCAAGTACCACCATAATGAGCAATATTAAAATACAGTGGCGTAGTAAGCCTAGTAAAGCAGCTACAGCTCTGCACAGTTCTAAAACTTGGCAGATTAATTCCTATTATTAAGAATATTTATTATTGTTAGCCATTTTAAACATTATAAATAGTCTGAACGTTAACACTATAGTGTACTGTGCTTATATGTAAAAAAAAAACTAACTAACTAAAAATGTCAACATTTAAAATTAAAATGTGCTTTTAAAAAGTTAAAAATGGTAGGTTAATGTTCGTAAAAAGTAAAAAGAAAATTGCTATACTGAAATGTAAAGTATTAATATATAGTAGCCAATTCATGAACACCTGGAAATGTTGCCTCATCATGACATCAGAAATATAGGCTACATGTTATATAATAAATATTATTATATGTCATATTGATATATAAATCATTTTTGATAAATTTTGAAATATATGGAGCATATAAATACTGTATGACACATTTGATATCTCCGTGTACCTGCGTACCACTATTGGTACACGTACCACAGTTTGAGAACCACTGGCTTAGATGATGAACTGTCTTTAAACTGTTAAGCGTGTCTTTTGCACTTCCGCCCACACATCAATGACATACAACATGTGTGCTTCGCGCTCTTTATGCAGAGTGTGTTTTGATTCGCACCATCCCTCCGCGTATTTCAGGGTTTTGCAGTTATAAAAGCGGAAAGGAATTAAACGAGTTAACCAGTCTCCATCTCCAGACTCCGGAGAAGCGGTCTCCTTAATAAGACAAGGAAGGGTATCCTAAATAGCACGTAAGTGTTTGCCTTATATCAGCTGTCTGTTTCTATTGCTTTGATTATTTGCTTGTAGGAAGGAATAATTGGCTCGCTGATTTTATGAAGAGTTTAGTTTTAGCATTTTAATGTATTAAATACTGTAACATATGACGATTCTATAATTTGGCATTTTAAAAAGTTGAGGAAAGAACAATTATTTCCACTATATTTAATATGTCAGTGCTTGCCAAACAACTTTTTTTTTATTTTTAAGGAAAACAAACGTATAGTTTGTTACCTGTTATTGACAAATTAGGTAATGTGTGTACCATTATCTATTATCAACACTGTTACCCTTAATGAGCAATGGTAACATAATTGACAGACTTACTACTTTTTAGCAAAAAGGCAACTTGCAAACATAAATGCAAAGAGCACATGGCAGGCACTATTGCAGAGTTTCTGCAGGTTTCACCAAGTTAAATTTAAGACTTTCTAAGATATTTTAGTAGCATTATGAATTAAATTTTAGACTTATACAAGGCTAAATGCTTGTTTTTAAATATACCAGTTAAAAAAAAAAAGATTTTCACTTGCCCAATCAAAAACATTTATAATTTAATATTTAATAATACAATAATAATATTTTCATAATAAAAAGTATAGAGGCAAGGTCAGTATCCTCCGTACTAAATAAATGGAGAATTTTTAAACAAATGTTACTGTAAGGAACGCAACTAAATGCTATTTGTAAATAAAAAGTTAAACGTTTTATTAAGATGAAATGTTGGTAATTGTATGGATGTAAATGGCCAGATTGGGTAGCTATACATAAACAAAGGAACATTAAGACCCGTTAAAGAAAGACTCTTAAGTCCCTGCAGATACCCTGTATTGAAATCAGGATTAAACAATTTTTAAATTGACCAATGTGTGATCTGTGAAATATTATGTTTTTCTATTTAAAATTGTGGTGATGGTATTTACAAAATAACCCTGTGTACTATATTTTTAAAGTTCAAATATTTTCTTAGTGAGAGCACATAAACAGCATTCAGTGGTTCACATCAGGTTTTTACACAGTTGTGGGGAATACTTACACCAATTTAAAGGGAATGCTAAAAGAATTGTCTAAATAATTACAGACACATGTTTGTTAGATAAACGTTAATATTCAATTTAATGTTTTAACAATCTCTATTTGGAGCTTGTATAAATAAAAAAATGTAAAATAAAATATTAAATATTTTATTTGTATATATATATACATACATACATACATATATATATACATACATACATACATACATACATACATATATATATATATATATATATATATATATATATATATATATATATATATATATATATATATATATATATATATATATATATATATACATATATGTATGTATGTATGTATTAGGGATGCACCAATATGGATTTTTTGGCCGATACCGATAATTCTTCAGACTTGGAGGCCGATAGCCGATATATATAGGCCGATAATTATAAATATTTCAAAATGTTATATTTTTATACAGCAAACTTCATAAAAGCTGAAACTCCGCTCTTTTGAACTGAATAGCCTTTACTCAAAGCAAAAAAGCTATGGTTTTAAAATTATATATTCAATTATATATAACCTATATTCACGATTTCACACAAATGAGCATGCCAAAAATACATTATTTCATTTTCTTCATAGCAAATTAACATGCAAATTGACTGTTGCATAGAATTAAAAAGGTTAAATAACGAAATGGGATTTAATTAACAAGCAAGTTAAATATATTGTAAATAAGATGAAAATTAAAAAGCTAAGGACTAAAACCAGCTCAAATGTTCTTGAATAAAATGGGTTACAGTAATGTACATGTGTACAAATATGTCACGTCCGAAAAAGCATTTTTTTAGAGGTGTTTTGACAGTTCAGAGCCACAGTACAAGTGATAAGCTATATACAGAATGTATTATTTTTAAAAAAGTGACTTAAATTCATCCTTTTTGGCGCTTTAACTTCTTTTAAACACATGTAGCATCAACGCTTCTGTGTTCGTTCTTGCTGTCAATCGTGGGGAAAATGATCGATAAAAAGTTCATAATAAACCTCTGTGAGGGCGCAGATTTGCCCTCGGATTTTGATACAATCATAACAGCGCAAGCTTTTCTGTAACCGTATAGTGCTGTGCGCTATCTGTTTAACCCTTTGGCGTTACGTGCTGACTGACTGACTGACAGGTGCGCGATGCGTGAGGCCAGCAAACTTGACGAAGCATTCAGTTAAGATGAAAACAGTTTCTATAGTTATACTTTTTTTTATAGATAAAGGTTTATGGCTCTGTATATAATCACTCTATCTTGCTGGAGTTTATAGCCGTTTCGCTTTACTTCAGGACGCATTAACACTGTTCTGAAGGTCTAATCGCTGTTTTAAGTTATCCAGAGCTGTATGAATGTACAAATCTTGAATATCACAATATTATTAAATATTACAATTGTAACAACACAGACAGCAACACTTTTGCACAATCGATACCCAGCTGATTCAGTCGTTTCATAAGAGGACCGCGCTTCTTCTCTTCTTTTTTCCTTGTCAACATAAAGGCATGCAGTGAGATGTGCCTTGTTTTCGGCCCCTTGTTCAACTGCAAGACATATTTAATTTGCGGGATGATAACGTATAACCCATGCCTACAGACACATTTGCCAAAAAAGCAAAATGGAAGAAGAATATTGCTGTTTAACAGACGTGTTGATGCCAAACCAGCGCTGATGTTGACCTGGATCTGCGTCATAAACGCAACAAATAGGCTTTACCTTTTATTTTACAGCTTATAAAGCATTCATGCACATTAGTGCAATATCATATTTAAACAACAAAACTGTTTACAAAAAGTCAACATATGCGCGCATTGTTGTTTTTTTATCACGCAGCGCGCACTTGAACCGCAAGGGAGAGGAAACCATATAGCAAGACATAATCTTTAAAATAATGATTTCTATTGAAAATGTAAAAAGATCTTGTGATTTATAATAATAACAGTGGGGCATTAAATAAAGGCATATTTTCCGTGGAGCAAGCAATTTGAGGAAGTCAGCGATTTTTATTTGACGGAAGAAAAAACATATGATTGGAAAAAAAGCAGGCTATGCCGATTATTAAAAAGAATCAGTCAGTATTTTTGTTTGTAATATAAATTAATTATTTAAGTGAAAATAATTTAGGGCAGTCCTATTTATTTTATATAGCATATGAAAATAAATCAGTATTTTAAAATGCAATATTTAATGTGTCAGACACAAAATAGACACGTCAATTTGTTTAATATAAAATTAATAGTAATCTGACCAGTTAACCGTTAGTAACCGATTAATGAGCGGCGGTTGTCGGTTAGAAAAATTAACCGAAATGAGCATCAAGAAACGCGTTGATAATAACAAATAATTATATTAGATTAAAAACCCGTAAAGTTTTTGTTTAGCGCATCATGTGTGCAGGTCAGTTTGGTGTATCTGTGTGTGTGTGAAGCGAAGAGGGAGAAACAGAAAAGAGGAGCGCTTTTTTCGGGTCCTCGTTCATTCTCCGGCTGCAACTAAAAGAATTAACTCCGAAACTAATATTATTCGGCCCTGGAAAAATAAGTAAATTTCCCTGCTATCTCTAACACAACAAATAGACAGAGCAAGAAAAGCTTTCATATGTAATATTTTTTCCTGAGGCGATTTGAAGCAAAATACACAATGGCACTCAATCAAACCTATCTACAATGATAAGGATAATGATTACTTACGGAGTTATCAACACACAGCAATACCCTGTGAGGAAATGACGGACTTTGAAGGAATAATCAGTGTGAGGAGAGATTCATGAACAAGTCTGAACATGTTCCGCCCACGCATGCGCGGCCACAATTACGTAATTTATCGGCTTAAAGATATCGGCTTAATTTAGACATCGGATAGATAACGAAAATCTTAAATATAGCATTTATCGGCCGATAACGATATGGCCTCCGATATATCGTGCATCCCTAATATGTATATACATACAAACATATATACATGTATGTATGTATGTATGTATGTATACATGTATGTACATACTGAAAAACAGCCATGTTCAGTCATACAAGAAAGGAGTAGCAAATTAAAAATTGTGATAACAACAAACAGAGAAAGAGATATGAATGCAGGCCTGAGCCACCTTGACTGACTTTTTTGTGGAGGAAGAATCGTTCTCCTTCAAGCCTTCATGCACCCTGTTACCCTTTGAAGGAAAGTTATTTTGTTTGTTTGTTTGTTTGTACCTGACCTCTTGTCATTTTTGTTGGGACCCAAAAATCACAACCCTATATGTGTCGGAATGTAGATTGACGAGTAAATCTCAAGCTTTGCCTTTTGGCTAAACTCTTTCTACACCAACTACATTGCTGCTAGACCAGCCGTTCAACTGCCTGATCGTGTATGTTGTTATAGTGAATATGACATTATTCATTTGTGTTGGTATCCTTCATAATGAGTAATGGTTGAATTTACAATTTCCAGAAAATACTTTATTACAAATTAGACATTTACTGTATGCTTTTGCTGTTTGCTGAAAAATGTTTTATCATAATATCTCCCTGTGGAGTAGAGTTCCAGCTTTGTGACCTTTCAGAATTGTAACCTTGCATACTTATCAACATCACACACTAACCAAAGCTATCCCTTTATGACCATCTTGTTTTGGCAACCTCTAGAAGAATAATGCACCCTTTTAAGCCTAGATCATCTCAAACATGTGTCTTGAACATTAACTGCAACATTAACAGTAACTTCACTATACCTAAATGTCCTCACCAGATTTTAGTCAAATACGTCACCTTTGGGATGTTTTGGAATGGGAGGCTGTGTTTTTTTGCCACCTAAATAATCAAAATATCTTGTTCTACATTTTCTAGAGCAAATATTATTTAGAATTCTTGGGCATTGTTTGACATATAATTGTATATTAGTAATTGTGTGACCTGAGGAACTGTGTAAAACAAGAGTATGCTTATTTGATTATCTGGTTTTCAGTCAATAAAATTAACGAGTTAATTAAAAACTTAATATATTCAAAATAATAATAATTATACTCTACCCACTACCTGCTGTTTCAGAGATGTTATCGCCTGAGCAGCACACATACAATGCAGAAGTAAATTGACTCACAAAGGCGATGGCTACATGCAAGGTATGTGCCATGATATGCCAATCACTGGACTCAGAAGTAAATCAGGCTTCAAGCCCACATAAACTGGAATTTGTTGAGAATTTTATTTCAATACATTTATGTACTTCCAACTAAAATTTATAACTAAAGCTATAGAAAATTTCAACTAAAGCTATAGAAGTTCCTTCCCGACATTTTTTGTCTCAAAAAGAGACTTTCCTGTGCAAAAGGACATATGGACACGTTGATTTCACTGCTTTAACAGAGGCTTGGAGAATACGTAAATCATACCATAGTAGTTCTTTCTAGTTTTATGACAGTGGAAACTTTCATAGTTAGCTGACCAAAAGAACACAATGTAAAATTGCTCTTAAAAGCATCACTATAAAAAAAGAAAAATTTTGAAATAAGTAAGGAAAAGGACTACATTTAATTCCATATTTGCTATGAGAAACAAAATAACTTACTTGACTCTTATACTGTACTAGTTACTCTGATTTATATAAAAAACAGAATGCATATAAGATTGGCGAGCACGACTTTCACAGATGAAACCATTCTAAAATTAGGAGTATAAAAGACCTGTAAGAGAAGCTCAATAGACTCGCTGAAAAACCGAACTCACCTGCATTCAGCAACGGTTGATTCAACTCCTGTGGCAGGGGGACATAAATGTCTCCGTTCCCTCCTTTAGGTAACAAGGATTACGTATGTAACCAAGACGTTCCCCCTCAATCACTACGAGTTTATGTTGAGTTGATAAACAAGGGGAGCATATCCTAAGCCCCACAGCAGCTGAACATGTCTGGCAGTTTTCGGTGCAGAGTGTCAAGCGGGTAGCGTGAACATCAAGCACCACTAAAGGTGTAACCATCCAAGTCTCTGGCTCTAATTACCTTGATAGGGAAATAGTTTCGGTAGTCGGGCCTGAGTCTTAGGTTAACATTAGAGTTCATTGACCGAAAATACCTCAAAGGATCCCCGATCCTCTTGAACAAGCTGTCTTAAGCAACAGGTTCTTAAAAGATACTGAGTTGAATGGTTTGAATGGATGTCTACGGAGAGTTCCCAAGAAGGTATGAGAGGAGCAAAAGGCGGAATGAGCCGTCTAGTGCCTCTGAGGAACCGGATGACCAGGTCATGCTTCCCTACTGTTCACCAACTCATGGTAAACAGAAATGGTCGTAACATAAGCCTTTAGTCAACTTAACCTGAAGGAAAGAAAGCTTGACACAGATTGGGCAAGTTTGGGAAGCTTCTTTGCAATAAGTGCGTCACTCAACGAATAGAATCCACTTCAGGGCACAGGCCTGCCTCATAGAGGGGGCTTTAGCCTTGGTTATTGTTAACCACCGAAGCCGGCAGGTTACCCAAGTCTTCCGCGTCATGTTTATAGACCACACATGGAGGTTCCAGAGTGCAGGATGCGACTGCCAGATTGCTCCCTGTCCCTGAGAAAGAAGGTCCTTCCTTAGCAGTCCGACAGGAAGGAGCCATTGCAAAGATTGAGTTCTATGAACCAGATCCGGTTGGACCAATGCGGATGCCCTGGGGCCAGCTGTGGGCCAGAGGATCTTTGCCCTCGGCCAGGGAATAAAATTGTTGCAATGGGTGGTCTGAGGCAAACAGGTTGACATGGGCTTCCCTGAAATTTTCCCATATCAGCTGGACCACACTGAGGTGGGGAGCCCAGGAGCAAGGATCCCACAGGTGGTCTTATGGCTACTGGCAATATTTTTTGGTGCTGTGGGCTGGAAGGCAGCAAGTCCCTTACCTGCCACACCTGAAACTGCACATCCAGAGAAAGAGGAAATTGCTTGTTTAAGGAGGATTGGGGTGCTGCCAGCCCGTGGTTGAGGGCAGTTATGGTTCCCAGCTCTATAGCGGGAACAGAGTAGATCTTCTCACCTCATCTGCGAGTGAGGCTCTGAAGTGAAGTTTAATGAGCTCTTGTCACAGGCAGTCTTTTAAACTCCTAGTTGCAGAGTGGCTACACCTGTGAGAGCCATGCTCGCCAATTTCATATGCATTCTACTGACCCATTTTTATACAAATCATAATGATTGATGCTTCGAATTAATCCCCTAGTCGATCAACTCAACATAAACTTGTAGTGATCGACTGAGAGGGAACCTAAAAATAACTTGCCTATATTCCTTGCTACTTGCTAATATTCCCTACTCAAAAGTACATGAAAATAATATTAATCATTGTAAATTTTGTTATAAGAACCTGACATCACCTAAGCAACTTCAAATGAGTGCATTAATGCATACTTTCTTTAAGGTGCTTGGTTATAACAGTACTGTTGTGTTTAAACGTGTTTGATTTATTAATAAACAAAAAATGGTTTGATGATTAATGGAAAAAGTCAAGTTAAATTCAATAACTCAAATTTTGTTAACCAAAGTTAAAGATTGTTTACAAATGTCATCGCTGTGTGTTTTATATGTGTTTGTATGCTTTACTTCACAGAAGCTGAAGATGGAAAGCAAAAACAAATTTACAGTGCTTCTTCTACTATCATGTATGGCCACTATTTTTAGCACATTGGTTTTGAAACACAAGGATACTCTAACGATAACAACTCATCTAAAAAAGAATACAATCAAAATCCAAGAGGATTCACATTTAATAACGCCCATTAAAGACTCTGAGCATTTCATGGTTTCTGCCTTTATTGACCACAGACTGGACGGGGCCATTCGAGTCATCAGCATAATAAAAAGAAACAACCTGCAGCCACTTTACTGTGTTTACTGTACCCCCGAACATGTCTGCGAAACTGTTGAGACTGAGGTCCAGATACACGCCGACCATTTTGGCTTTCCTTTTCATGTCTCAGATGTGATTTGTAAAGGCAAGAACATGCAAAGTGCATCACATGTTCTCATAACAACTCATCCAACAAAAAATTCATACAACCTCAAGATTGACTATCTGCTGATCAAAAATAATGTGGTAACAGACAATTTCAAGTATAACTTCACTGTTTGCATCTCCAACCTTTTTGGAAGCTACAACAACATACTGCAGTTTGCTCAAACTATGGAGATGTACAAACTTCTGGGCATACAGCATGTGGTCATCTATAAAACCAGCTCTGGTCCAGACTTGAAGAAGCTTCTAAAACATTATGAATCAGAAGGGTTATTGGAGATTGTTTCGTGGCCTATCGACAAGTTTCTGAATGCCTCCTCAGGCTGGAATTTTCAGGAACACAAAGGCGATCTTCATTATTATGGTCAGTTAGTAACACTTAACGAGTGCATCTACAGGCACATGTATCAATCCAGATATGTTCTTCTAAATGACATCGATGAGATCATCATGCCATACAAATACTCAAATTTACAGTCTCTTATGGAGGACCTCCAGTCTGCTGATCCCAGTAAAGGAGTATTCATCATAGAGAACCACGTATTCCCCAAAACACAATTTGAGGACAGCGGGAAGTTCAAGCGAAAAGAATGGAAAAATATTGCTGGAATCAATATCATGGAGCACATTTACAGAGAACCTGAACGTAAGAATGTTTACAATCCCGCAAAGATGATTGTCAACCCAAGGAAGGTGGAGCAGACATCAGTGCATTCCTCCTTGATGATTTTTGGAGAGAGTTACCATGTTCCATTTAATGTATGTAGGATTGTGCATGTGAGAGAACCACTGCAGGGGAGTCTGACCAAAGAGGAACTCTTCATAGACAAAAGAGTCTGGGACTTTGAAAAAGATCTGATACCAAATGTTGACAGAACTTTGAAACTTTCTGGACTACTTAAGGATTCCAGTTGAGATGTTTGCATAAGGAATTTGTAGAAAAAAAATGGCACCAAAAATTAACAAGAAATTACAAGAGGGAAAAATGCCCCAACATAATTAAACTAAACAATTGAGGCTACCACAAATAAGTGGAAATAATGAAGTGCTACTTTGCTGAATTATGCATTTACTAGGGATGTAACGGTTCAAAGAAGTCATGGTTTAGTTCGATAAGATACAGCAAAAAAAAAAAAAAAAAAAGCCAGAGGATTTCCCTGATTTAAATGTATTAAAACTAACATCATAAAAGTATGATCTTGTTTTTTTTTTTTTTTTTTTTTTTTTTTTTTTTTTTTTTTACTTTAAACAGTGATAGTGCTATACTGTACTTCTGGGGTTTCTGCTTAGCAGCAAAAAAAAAAAAAAAATCTTTCTTTATACTTAAAGTCAAAAAGCTGCTTATAAAAAAATAATAGTAGTAATATTGTAGTAGTTAAATAAATAAAAAGAAAAGAACAATTTAGTTTTTATATGGAACTTAATATTAATAAATTTTAAAGTATTTTTTTAGTTTCAGAAAGATGAGTGTCCACCTTTTACTTCAGACAGCACAGATCTGCTTGATTTGACTCTCACCTTCCATTTTAGTGGATCTGAAAGCACAGTAATTAAGGGCTTATGAAGGAATAATGTAACGGGACTCTATTACATTTAACATTTTCTTAAAACCCAAAATTTCCACTTCAGATTAAGTTCTCACAGAGCTCGAAATGAACCTTTTTTCTTGGTTGCACCGGTGCTCCTAACTTCAAAAATTAGGCGCACCAGACAAAATTTAGTTGCACCTACCAAAAATTATGAGCACCATTACTACATGTTTTATATTAACAGATTTTATAATATATTTACCCTCTAATCACAACTAACAAATAAACAAAAATCTGCATGTGCTCACCGGCCCTGCACGCACTGCTTGATGTGAATGAAATAAACTGAATTAACAATAATAACTGTGCTGTTCTCACGGGTGCTGTCTGATATTGCACAGATAATGTTGACATAACTTATTATGTGTATGCGTCACCTTAGTAGAAGTAACAGTCTTTTCATGTGCTGCAATATTAGTTTTATCTTGGTGAATGCATGCTCTTTAGCACTTGAGTGCTCACGCGCAACCCACCCCCCTCCCCCCGCTTTACAGTACGCGCGCAACAACACAGCTGATCAGAACGTGAGCGACCACACTGCTCTTCAGTATGCGCGCGACAACAACCAATCCATTTGCGTTCTGTTCTATCGCAGTGGGCCATTAAGAAGAGCTTGTAGGTGGGGCAAGCATTGCGGGCTTTGTTTACTGCAGCAAGTTGACATGTCAACTGTTTTAAACTATTTCTGAGTGCTGCGTTTGCTGTTTTTAGCTGCAAATATGCTTAATGCGTGAATACCTTCTAATTTCATGTATGTGGTAAACATTTTTGCTGTGAAAACTAGTCGCACAACATCAATTTTATGCACTTGCACAAATGCTCCCAAATATATTTTGAGGTCGCATAGATAAAATTTTGGCTGTTTTCGTCTAATTCCAGTTACTGATTCCATGATGTCAGTGTAAACGAGTCGACATGCTTACTGTCATATACTGTCATACCAGATGTCATTGTTTTTTTTCCACCACTTTCTTGTCATCACCCCTCATAACTTACAAGGAAACCAAAGTTCTCCCAAACACCAGACCCGCTGTTGGTTATAGGAGGATTATACTACCATTACTAGCCATTTTGCAAGTTAGTGCAGCGTTTGCCTGACTGGAGTAGTGTTTCGAGGTGGGCGGGCAAGGCAGCATATTGCCTGTCGCGTCATTTGGGATGCCTTGTGGAGCACTGTTGAACTGAATACATTTTGTACACTTATTCTCTTTTATCTTTTTAGATTTTAGTCTAAATATGAATACGCGTTTTGTTACACCCTTAGCATTCACACACATTGGGTGTCCTTCATGAAACATTTGGAAATATAGGAGTAATTTCCATGCAATGTGCTTTCTTGAAAACCCTGGCTTCTCAAAACTTTTTGTAAACGTTGCTATGATTTTGAATCCACATAAGTATAATATATGACTATTATCTCATTTTGAGGAATATTACTGAATATAAAAATGCCAACAAAGGCTATTTGTGGATACATACCCAGGTCTACATTTCTGGGAAACCACAAATATATACCTGAGGCTACGTTTGGCTGGATTTTGTGTGTATGACAGCTTCTGTTCTTCTTTTGCACTACCGCTTACCACTTTCAGCAAACCTCCGTATGGCCGGCTTTTCTGGTGTTACCAGTTTGCTCAGTTACCATGTATGCCAATGGACTTGGTATGTGGACTTATGTGGAGCTGAGCAGAAAATAACAGGGTTTGGGTCTGGTGAAAAATGGTTCTAGAAACCAGGTAAAACAAATGCAAAAATAAATAATAACAGCCACATTGGCTTTTCCTTTGTATATTGCTTTTGAAAACACTATCAGTTGGTTTTAGGGAAGACAGTGGCTGGGTGGGTCAGTCAGTCAGTTGACAGCAAGCTGATTGGCTGAAAGGCATAGTGCAGCCTCTGGTGGATTTATACAAGAAGTGGATGTGAAAATGTCATATGAAAGAAATTTGAGGACATCAAAAATGTACACAGCAGCTTCTGGTGAATTTGCAAAAACAAAAACTGCAAGAAGAGATGGCTCTGGGTACATATTTCACAATTCACATAAATGTAGACCTGGGTATATACCCTCAATGAGCTTGGATTGAAAAATGCAGTAACCAGACATATTACATACTTGTTTGTTGTCACACACATACACATTAATAAAAATAATTTGAGCCACGGTTTGGAACATTTTCCAAATTTGAAATTACAAATGTTACCATTATCATGAGATCACCTTTTTTCAGATAAAAAATAGACAACATTTTTTTTGTTTCTTTCTTTAAAGCATTTTTTTATTTAAAGCATTTATTTATTTATTTATAACATGAATAAACATACTGTAGCTAGACAGTTTAGGAAAAACCTAGCAAACATTTATAATTGTTAAATGGTTGATATGTTGCTGGTATATGAAATGATCAATTTAGCAATAATTAATTTTTTTTTAAATATTGTAAAATTAATATGAAAATGATAAGTTCTGCTGTTGTTTATAAACTCCACGAATTATCTCGGGTGCTAAGTTAGATGCAGCCCTTGTCCTCGTAATGTGCATACTTTGTTCTTGTTTAGCACATGTGATTCATATAACCAGCTCATTAAAAGAATCACATACTTTTATACTATATAGTACGCTAATAGCAGTATGTGAGCCATGCAGAATGTCTAAATTCATAGTATTTGATAAGCAATATGCAAGAAGAACCCGGATGACCTACTTTCTGCATGATTCTAAAGTGCACATCAGATGGATCCTGTGATATCCCATGATGCCACTTGAGAGAGTTCATTAATGGAATTTAAGTGACTCAACTGATGTGTGGTCATGGGATAATGACAAATGCTGGATGTAATACATCTGAGCTCCATACACACTCTTCATATTCATACTGTATTAAACATACGTTTTTAACAATTGTGTTGTAAATTCAAATGTAGTATACTGTATACTCAAGTAGTAAGCGATTTCAGACGCAGCTCTAGAGTTCACTGTTCTTTACCCCTGGACATGGGAAAACAGCTAAAGTTGAAGTTTACTTAATTAAAAAAATATTGCACTAAACCTCTATTTGTAGCATTTTCAATGACTACAAAACTGTAAAGGGTTATTTAACCATGCACTTGTCATTCGTAGGTCACGTCTTGCACACTTTACCCTTTATATTGAACACGCTTAATTTGATTGCACTTTTGAACTGGAATCATAGCAGCATACTAAATCCCATGATGTCCACTTGGTAAAATGGGCTCGCAAGGACCAGGATTGAGAACCATTGTTGTTAATTACACAGACACATCATCATTCACTGAACCACCATCCACAATCACAGTCATAGTTTAAAAAATTAAAAAGCAGGCATGGATTTGACGCCTTTGCAGTAAGGTTAACCTTTTATCACATTTTTACTACAAAAGTAACTTGCTTTATTTAGGGGAAAGATATTTTGTAGACTTGTTTGCTTTTAATTAGTAGACTTTTTCTCTTTTTGGTAAGTGATCTGAGCTCTACAGATCATTGTTTAAGTGAAAAAAAAACAATAAAATTGAGTTAAATAACAAACAAAACAATACATTGTTTGTGAATTCAAATACTCACAAATACACAAGCTCCTCACTCTCAAGGCCATTAACACACTCATTCCAATAGCCAATAAAGACAAGCCTGAAACCTTTAGCCTGAAAAGCATAATGACTAATGCCGCTTCTATGGCAGTAAACAGGAAAAGAGACTATCAGCGTCTGTTTACATCTGGTCACTTTATGTGTGTGTGTTTTTTTTTTTTATTATTCTCATCGAATAACTATCCAATATGGTAGACAGGTGTGATTGTCCTCCAATACACCTCAGAGATGGATATAAAAACTCAGAAACTGCTTCAGGATGTGGTCTGCGATACACTCTAGATAAAATTGTAAAGGTCTAAATGCATCTTGTTTTTAAAACTATAAAACACAGACTTTAAGGAATGTTTGTTTTGATTATTATTATTTATCATTACTTTTGACCATTCATTTATCAATAAAATATTAGTTAATACGAAATCACAGCATTAACAACAGAGACACATCACACAACATATCTCTGTTTGTGTTTTGTTTTTGGGAGAGTAGGTTCTACAAAGGAATTGTAAACACTTTACAGTTTTGAATTGTCTTGTACGTATCTAAATGGAACCCACTGTGTACTTGACGTTTAGAACATGAAGTGCAAAGCCTCCTATTTCCTACATTTAAAATCACTTGTACGCAGAATAAAATGTATAGCTTACGTCTCTGTTAGAAAGAATAATTATTAAAATGCATTGTTTCTGATGTGTTAGTTGATGTAATGTAACTAAATTTGCATATATCATGGTACTAGTTAAAGATAGTCATCTCCGTTTAATGGAGATGCATTAATGTAGTCATGCGTTAAAAGAAACATTTTCACAAATCAGATTGTAGGATATTTGTTATTTTGATCTTCTGATTCATCATGGAGCTGAACATTTAAGATGATTGGATTCTCCAGTATTTTCTCTTTAAAAATTCACAAAATAACAGATGCCATGCAACAAAACTGTACACTTTCTAGTCTGAGAAGCAGATTTGCAAGGAAGCAAGTTGTTCTGCTGTCTCAGTTACCCATCATAAGCCCCCCTCTCTGCCCTCCCCTTCACTTCTTCAACCAGAGCTCAGGTCACTTACACTCCACACAGAATGTTCATGCTCTTCATATGGTGTCTCTTGTGAATCTATCATTGTAACTTGTCATGTTTGGTATCATTTTAAGAGGGATTGGTTGGTAAATGGTCTCAATACAATTTTATTTTTTTCCCCCTAAATAACAGTTTTTAGCATAACAAAACTATTAAAGTTGTATGTTCAATTGGGATGAGGTCAATGACAACTGACAGGGTTTGTAGATTTGTAAAGTGTTTTTAATAAAGAAAAAAATCTAAGAAGCAAATGAATGACTTATTCTTTTACAGAACTCACAGAAATCAACAATCAGTCCAATAAAAAAATGGGATGAAATACTTTTTATTCACTGTATTTTTGTTAGATAAAATACTGATAATGTACGTTTCTGGTATAATAAAACACAATTCTTGGTTTACAAGTATCCAGTTTTCAATTTCTTCTTGTTGTAGCAGAACTATTCCTTTTAGTTACATTTTTATACTTAGTACATTACCCAACATTTATAAATGGCCTTTCACACTGAGCATGAATACAATAAAGTTAACAAATCGTCAATTAATTGTCCTTCTACACTGAACACAAAACAACTTTTTCAAACACAAATTACTTTTAGCAAACTCATGTCTCCCCACTAGGTGGAGCATCAAACTGTTTAAATGATATGCTTTTTGACTACATAGAGAACAAACACCAAAATGTTGGCACATAGAAACACAGAGCACACAATCTGAATAGCAGCAGAACCAGAAACATAAACTATCTATTATTTTAATAACTTTAATTAAATATTTAATTTTATATATATATATCAAACACACTTTTACAGAACACTTCTTTTTTTGGCAGCTAGACTGGTTGTCAATACAGCTATTTGTGCTTTAGTGCCACCAGTTATAGACTTTTGTGCCTATTTTATTTTGGGGCAGAGGAAAAATAATCACAAATAGTCAAATTGCATTGATTGTGCCCTTTGTGAACGTCTCCAAAATATGCTCTGGCTTCTTAACTTTACCTGATGAACTTAAGGTGTAAAGTACCATTCAAACGTTTTTTTTTAATGGTGTTACAATTGTGTTAAATGTTTATAAAAAATTTAAACAACTGCTTTGTTTATTGTTTGCAGTTTCAAATTAAATTATAACTCCAGTCAGTTATTATTGCTTTTATTATTATTACAATCAATTAAATTATTATTATTATTATTATTATTATTATTATTATTAATAGAGTGATTTCTGAAGAATGATGTGACTGAAGGCTGGAGTAATGAAGCTGAAAATTCATTAAAATCACTGAATAAATGATTAAATTATACTTTTGAACTTTTTTTTTTTTTTTTTTGAGTAATGAAATTTTATCATTTATAAATGCAGCTTTGGTGAGCAGGATAAGCTTATTTGAAAACACTGAAAAATCATACTGATCCTTAAACTTTTGACCGGTAGTGTTTATAAGATATAAAATAATTCTCTAAACTTTAATGACTATCAAGATCACCTGCGATCTAACCTTCATAGATCTCTGGAGAACATTCACATTTACAGGGACTACAATCGTGTCTCAATATGAACTACAAGTCCTGTCATGCGCTACACACCAACACACCTGCTCCAAGTCTTGATTACACTCCCACAATTGATGCTGCTCATATACTGATGACACCACACATATGACTCACTTTGAGACTTTCATTGAGTCTTGTAAAGTTAACACCCTCTACAAAGCGTTTCCTGGTATAGTTTCCACATATTCAAACCCAATCCCAACGCCTGACCATCTGCCGGTTATCTGAGGATGCTTCCGATTTGCCTTGTTTGTACCAGTTTGCACCTGTTGTTGATAATGATTGTAAATATAACCTGCATACGGATCCTCACTTTGTTGTTACTTACCCCCTGTGCTTACAATGACAGTACTTCAGAAAGTAGTAATATTAATAATAGATTATCATCACCGAAGATTTGATTTACACTTTGGAAAAATAAATTTAGTTATTAATACATTGAAAACTATGCTTGTATTGGACTGTGAATAGGATGGATGCTGTTTTTAGCTTTATAGATGTTGTTGTCATTATATTATGAAATTAAACGACATTTTTAAGGGAATGACAGATGTGATTTGAAAGTGATGGTCTGAATAACGAAAAATGTATTCTTTGGAAAACCAAAATGCTGCTTTAGTGGTCCTTCAGTATTTACATTAGCTTATATGAGCATGTTGTCTTCACTATTAATATAATGGAATACAACAAAATGCTTTTAGAAATTGTAAAGTACATTGCAAAGTGTAGTATTTTGCAATAACATTTTTTATGAGGTGCAGGAATAAGATTTATTCTTAGAGGTATTACTTACAGTGAAATGTGAAATGCTTTGTTTGTTGCATATTGCAAATGAAGACTATAATTTTTAAATATAGACGGTAAATCTAAAACCTGCTTGGAATAAATTTCCAAAAAATAAAAAAATTGTTAGTTTGTTAGTCAGTTTGTTAAGAAACTAATTTTAGCATTATTGAGACATGAGATCTATTAGGGATAGGATTGCAGAAAAAAGCTGTGAATATGTTTATTTTATTTTTTTTAATACATAGTGCCACTGGTTGTATAACAACAACAGAAAAAAAGGCCACACTTTATTTTGCTTGTCGGTTAGTTGAATTTAAGTTACATTGCATCTACATGCAAACTAATTCTCATTAGATTATAAGTAGACTGTTTTGTTGGGGTTAGTTAGGGTTAGGCTTGGTGTAAGTTGACATGCACTTGCAAAGTTTCTTATAATCAGTTAAATGTCTGTTGAAGGAGCAGTATCAACAGATTTTAAGCAGACAGTCTACGTATACTCAAATGAAGTGGTATCAAAAAAACAAGATGGTTATGTGTGGAAGATGTCTGACAGAATGCTGCTCTCACAGGTTTTGATGGCTTTATGACACGCAAGCAACCGTTTCGTGAGTTTAGTTGGCACATCTGCACTGATGTTATCAACAGGTTTTTTATGTGGTTGCTACCACTGTTTTTATGATTACCATTCCTTCTGAATGTGCCCATGAATTTTTGTATTTTTATGACTTCTATGAAGGAGTGTGGTTGTTTTATTGCATTTTTCAGTTTGTGATGCTGACTTTTTGTACAGTGTGGGCTATGGTATGGCTACGTTTTGTGTTTGGTATTTTGTCTTCTTTAAGTTTAGTGAAAGAGAAGGAAACTGGTGTGGTGTCATATATTTAACACTGATATTTTCCTGTACTGTAATATCTTTTTATCATTATGATATATAATTCTATTATCCCACATAAATGTTTTTTGTTGCATTTTAGCTGTGATATAAAATGAACATGACCTGTTTCATGTATACCTTTATTTCTAAAAGTGTATTAGTTGTTGTCACAACTTTATACATGCAGCGAAGATTAAAATTAACAAGGGCAACTTACATTTTCATAGACTTCGAAGTCACTGGTTTTAGTAATAGCAAAGCAATGGTGTGTATGCTGTATTCATACTCTCAAAGTTCCTAGTTTGTTGTTTAAAGCTCTTAATTAAATACACTGTAAAACGCAACAGTCAACTTTATCAAATGACATGAGTGTAGTTAACTCAAAATTGACTGAAAGTAAAACCTTCTCATCACTTCAACTTACATGGAGTAAGTTCAAAGTACTCATATAGATTCGTTTTTTTAACTTAAATGGTTTGTAGCAATCCGTTTCCTCAAATATAATCTTTTCATTTTGCAGTTCTATAAATGACATTACGAAAGTAAAAGTAGTAATATGCAAGCTAGCACTGCATATCTGAGAGTCAGGTGCTGAGAATGTGGAAATATGTTCATTACTGCAAATCAATCTCATATCCGCTTTGACACATCTGTTCATATTTTAAAGGTTCTCACTCGTTGATGGCTTTCGCTACAAATATAATCGTACACACACCATTTCCAGAGTTCAGTGCTGTAGTGCTGCTGGATGATCTGCAAGTAATGTACTACAACTCGGTCACACGACAGGCTGTCCATCGCCTTCACGATGATTCAACACATGATGGTGAAGAGAGTAGTGATGCTGATATTTCGTGACATGTTCAACGACATGAAAGATCGAGCATTTTATCTTAAGGAGCACCTAAATCACACATACGGTAAGTAATTTGCCCCTTATACCTTTACTAAAAGATAATTAAAGGGATAGCTCCATTAAACTTTTCTCACCATTTATTTGTTCCAAACCAGTTTGAGTTTCTTTCTTCTGATAAGAAAATCAGTAGATGTTATGAATAATGCTGGATCAGCCATTGACATAATAAAAAAACCAGTTGGCTATTTCTTTGTGCTCAACTGAAGAAAGAAAATCACACAGATTTGAAAGTGGAATAAAGTTTGGATTATTGCACAGTATGTACAATTTTTTTTCTCTAGAACAATGTTATATATTTTGCTGACTTACATGATTCCAAATTTTTCTAAGAATGTTCAAATATATAGAAATTTTATACAGTAGATTATGCTGTGTGTCAGGCCCGTGCAGAGACCGTCCAAAGGGCATGTGCAGGATAAATTTTTTGAAGGGGGGTATGGCAAGTCGAAGGTATCACACATACACTATTAATCAATCGCGTTTACAATTAAAACGCCACATTAAACGGCGCTAATACCATTTCAAACACTAAAACGGCGTTAAAAACTGCGTTTTTTACAGGTTTACGCGCGTTACTTGCGGCGTTTGCAATCAGAACGGCGTTTTTAGCGGCGTTTGAAATGGTATTAGCACCGTTTAATGCGGCATTTAATTGTAAACGCGATTGATTAATAGTGTATTTGTGATGCCTTCGGCTTGCCATAGCGGGACCCAGGGTGTGCCGCGTCGCGGGGGTACTTTTGATCATTTTGGAAGGGCACTTTCTATCCAAGACTAAAAAGGGCATGTGCTCTGCACAGGTTGAGCCCTATGTGTGCACGTGCCTGCTGTGTGTTGACACGCCAAACACCCTAGAAAACAGGGGCTTTATATGTGTTTTATTAGACTGCACAGAGCAGCATTATAACCATATATAACCCTGTTTAGTATGATTAAATAGTGTTCCTTCTTCACGACCAAAAGAAGCAGAATCATTTAAATGTGCCATAATAACAGTTTTGACGCTTTATTATAATTTTTATCATTTTTTTTTTGCTGGGTTATGTTACTCTTTCATCCACAATTGCTTCATTGTTCTCTTTCTCTTTGAAGGTTCTCAGCTATAATCTGCTTCATACTACAATGACAATAAGTTTTTAGTACTTTAGCTAATCTGTGAACATTATTTCTGCTAAAGTACAGTAGGATGAAATAATAATTTCCCAACCAGTAACGCCCTCTAGCTGCGAAAATTACACACTGTGCCTTTAATTATGCAGAATAATTTAGTCAATATGCCATTGTTGTAGTTTTATTGTAGTTGCAACAGTGATAAACTACATTTAGCCTATGATAACTACTGTATAGTCATTTATTGTATAATAAATTAAGGTTGGACTGTTGTGAAAGTCATGTTTTAAATAAATAGTGAAGACTAGTAAGTATTTTGGACTAATGCTTTGATCATTTTAAAGGTGTACATGCTCATCAGAGGCTTGCTGAATGTTAATTGATTACCGATGACAAACCAGGCTTACTCCAGACATGGGATGCGTTTGATCAGCAAAACAAAGAGGAGTTCATTTTCAATGTGGAGAAAAATAACTTCCAGATTGAATTGCCTTGGATGATATGGGACCCAGGAACGGATTGGCTAATCGGGAGGACCGGGAGAATTCCTAGTGGGCCGGTCCGTTTTTTGGCCGCGAGGGCCGGTGTCCCTAGCTCCAGAATCTGTTGCTCTCAGCAGTCACACTTTTTAAATTAATTAATTTATTTACTTGACCACAGTCTTCTTATTCATTATTTTATTTAATTTTTCTTTATATATATATATATATATATATATATATATATATATATATATATATATATATATATATATATATATATATAAAACCAGCCTGCAGGTTAATGATGATATAACTCAGATGAGTCACTCTTCAATATGTAGCTGTTGTGGTCCAGTGGATAGCACGTTAGAATATGATGCTGACGACCCAGGTTTGATCCTCATCTGAGTATGTTATTTCTTTTCATTTTTATTGTTAAGACATATAATACTGTTAGGGTTTTTGAACATTTTAAGTTATAAAGCAGCTGTTTTCTCAAAAAAAGACGTGATAGTGTAATTAGAAACTGAATTGGAAATGACCTTATTTTAATATAGTCAGTCGTGAACTGAGGTGGGCCGGTCAGAGGCTTAAAACTCCAGGGCTGAAAAGGAGTCTCACTCCGGCCCTGATGGGACCATTTACAATTTCTTCATATGAAGTTTTTATATATGAATGTGTATCATCCTATTTGCATAAAGATTTTGCAGGGCTACCTGCAAAGTAAAAAAAACAATGTGATGAGAAAAGGTGAATGAACGGACATGGTTTTTACACACTAAGCAGTGTAGTGTGTGGCTTGGTGTGATTAATATTATTCTATCTTCATTGTCTGTAGTGAAACCCAGAGTGAGACTCATGAAGAAGAAACTATCAGACTGTCAAGGGCTTTAGATAAGCTGTCTGGCTACTGGTTTTTACCCACGTCACATTAACCTGACCCTGTTCAGAGATGCTGAGCCTGTGGATGATGATCAGATCACAGGAGGAGAGATTCTGCCCAATAGAGATGGGACGTACCAGATGAGGAAGAGTTTGATCATCAGTGAAGAAGAGCTGCAGAAAGGACATCAATACAACTGCACAGTGAAACACCTCAATTTGGACAACAAACTGGACATCATGTTTGGTAAGACAAACAAATAACACTATAGGACAACAAGAATCACATTCAAGATTATTTCCTTTATATACAATAAGTGCTTGTATAGAATAAGAAGCCTTCTAAAAAGCAAACCTTTAAAACTAAATTATTTTCTTTCTTTTCTTTTTTAAATCCATCTAAATTCCAGATGTCTCTGAATATGACCCCAGATCCTTCAGTGTGCCTGTAGTGATCAGTGTGCTGATGTTCATATGTGTGTTTGTTCTCATCATAACGGCACTCATCATGTGGAAGAGGAGACGAGATACTGGTACATTGTCTGTAAAATTAAAAATAGTATACAAGGAATAATTCACCCAAAATTAGTATTTACTCGAGTGACTCCAAACCAAGTGGCCCCAAAGTTTCTTTATCTGTTGGACGCTATATTTTAATAACACTGAGTTTCATAGTAGGAAAAGCAAATGCTATGGATGTCAAAGGGTGCAGTTTTCCAGCTTTTATCAAAAAAGTTTTTTTGGTGTTGAACAGTAAAAATATATTCAAACAGGTTTGAAACAGCTTTGGGTAAAGTATCCCTTTAACTTAATTCATGTTTTTGTAGTGTCTTTGTATATCTCCTGGTTTAACAGTCCCATTTGAATTTAGGTCAAAGCGCTGGAAAGTCACAGAGCGATTACTCCTCTACTCCATGTAAGTATATTTCATGATGTAATGTTATTCGTCAACATCTTATATATTTTGAACATTTCAACAAAATGTTTTCCTTTTCTCTATTTCAGCTTCTTCGCAGGATGAAACATGAAAAGTATTATATTTAGATGTAATTGTTATGATGTCCTTCAATTAAAATTTTACTGAAATTAAAAGAGAATGTACATTTGTACAGTGCTCAGCATAACTGAGCACAGCCCATTTTGAAAATGAGTATTTTTATCCATTTCTCAGTGAATATAGGCAATGTATTTTGGTACATTTAAACAAAACAAATATATTAAACATATTTAGAAATTGTAAGATAATACAATTAAATTCAAGCTAAATAGTGCAAAAATAAAAGAAATAGCAATCTACAAAATTTCAACAACAACATTTTTTTTTTTTTGCTTCTCTTGATTTTTCCTCTTTTTAAGTTTGTCTTTAATATTTTTCTATGGATATAAATGTGGTTGTACTTGTTTTTGGACCGTTATCATAAGCTATTTTGTTAGATAAGCTCCAGATTTGGCTTCAGTACTGACCAATCTAATATATATGCACAAAAATAATATTGTGTAGCTTCCTATTAAAAATATGAATTTGTGATGTGTGAGAGGTGTACTTATATATGCTGAGCATTGTAGTTTTCAGTGCCATAAGGAGGCAGTAAGTCCTAATTGATAAGTAGAAAAAAATAAGAAGATGCCTGTTGACAAATACAACTTGCTATAGATTGACGTCTGTTCTCTCAACTTCAGGCTACTTCTACTTAAAGGTGATGATACTTAAGCGCAAGCTTAAATCAAATGCTGTGCCTTTGACTTTACCTATATGGAGTCTAACTAAATATCAATTGAAATCTGGAGAAAGATTCTGGAGAAAGTAGTATTCAATTAAGTCCTGGACTTTCTTACTCAAAACAATCTCATGGACAACAAGCAATCCGGCTTTAAGAAAGGCCACTCAACTGAGACTGCCCTGCTGTCGGTCGTGGAGGCTCTCAGACTGGCTAAAGCAGACTCAAAATCATCTGTCCTCATCTTGCTGGATTTGTCAGCTGCTTTTGACACTGTAAACCACCAGATCCTGCTATCTACGATTGAGTCACTGGGCGTTGTGGGCACTGTTATTCAATGGTTCAGATCTTACCTCTCTGACAGGTCATTCAGGGTGTCTTGGAGGGGAGAGGTGTCCAACCTACAGCATCTAAACACAGGGGTACCTCAAGGCTCTGTTCTTGGGCCACTTCTCTTCTTCATCTACATGACATCTCTAGGACCAGTCATCCAGAAACATGGATTCTCCTACCACTGCTATGCTGATGATACCCAGCTATACCTCTCTTTTCATCCTGATGATCCCTCGGTTCCAGCTCGCATCTCAGCCTAACTGTTGGATATTTCACACTGGATGAAAGATCATCATCTTCAGCTTAACATCACAAAAACGGAAATGCTTGTAGTTTCTGCCAACCCGACTCTACACCATAACTTTTCAATCCAGATGGATAGAGCAACCATTACTGCATTCAAAATGGTGAAAAGCCTTGGAGTAATGATTGATGACCAACTAAACTTCTCTGACCACATTTCTAGAACTGCTCGATCGTGCAGATTCGCACTCTATAACATCAGAAAAATCCGACCCTTCTTATCTGAACATGCAGCTCAACTCCTTGTTCAAGCTCTTGTTCTCTCCAAACTGGATTACTGCAACTCTCTACTAGCGGGGCTTCCAGCTAACTCTATCAAGCCTCTTCAGCTGCTCCAGAACGCAGCAGCACGAGTGGTCTTCAATGAACCTAAAAGAGCACATGTCACTCCGCTGCTCATCCGTTTGCACTGGCTGCCAGTTGCTGGTCGCATCAAATTCAAAGCTCTGATGTTTGCCTACAAAGCGACTTCTGGCTTTGCTCCTTCTTATCTGCTCTCACCTCTGCAGATCTATGTGCCCTCCAGAAACTTGCGTTCTGTGAATAAACGTCGCCTCGTGGTTCCATCCCAAAGAGGAAAGAAATCACTTTCCCGAACGCTCGCGTTCAATCTGCCCAGTTGGTGGAATGAACTCCCTCACTGCATCAGAACGGCAGAGTCACTCGCTGTTTTCAAGAAACGACTAAAAACTCAACTATTTAAGGCTGATTTATACTTCTGCGTCAAACACCGGCGTATGCTACGGCGCTGACGCATAGCCCTTCGCCGTGGCCATCGCCGTCACTGACGTGCACCTCTCAAAAAATGTAACTACACGTCGCAACGACGCGTAGCGCAAGCTCTGTGATTGGTCGGCTTAGTAGCACTGACGAGTCTGGGCGGGACCGAGAGCCGCACGAATGGCGCGACGCCGCGCAAGCGATTGTTTACAAGTGTGAAGTACCGTGAAGGAGCTCCGGATGGAAGGTCTTGTTTTGTGTTTACCTCATAGTTAAAGTTGTTGCACGTCCGCCGGTTCCTGCCTCAAAATGAGCGAGTTTGAGCCACTTGTACATCCCGGAAGTGTTCAGGAAAAGCAAAAAAGTAGTGAAGAAACTCGACACAGAGGAACATTAACACCTCACTGCCAACTAGCGTTTCGGAAGTGTTAATGCAGACCGACAGAGACAGCGCGCAGAAGTATAAATGCACAGCTACGCACGTTGCATGCGCCGTGGGTTAGGCCGGTGACCTGACGCAGAAGTATAAATCAGGCTTTAGTCTCCACTTCACTTCCTAATCTGCAACTGCCTCTCTGGATATTCCACTAACTGTACAAAAAATAAATAAATAAATAAATAAAATAAAAAATTTACTATTACTTTCCATCTTAAGCCCCATTCACACGGGGCGCCAGCGTCAACGCTTCCCATTCACTTTGAATGGGTGACGTCAGGCGTTGCCAAACTGCATTGTGGATCCGTTGGCGCCGCTTCAGAGGTGTTGCTCGCTGCAGAAGTTGGGACCAGCTCAACTTTTCAAGTGCCGACGGAAGCATCAGCCAATCAGATTGCTGTATGCAAATACACCAGCTAGACAGTGGCCTATTTCTGACTGAATTTCTTTGGCTGACGCTTCTATGACGATCGTTTCAGACCCAACTTCAGACACGCCTTCCGTCAAGCATTGACGCTGAAGCCCCGTGTGAATGGGGCGTTAGACTTTACAGACCTGAAACTTGCCTATAGCACTTATTAATTGTTGCTCTTATAGTTGTGTAAATTGCTTCCTTGTCCTCATTTGTAAGTCGCTTTGGATAAAAGCGTCTGCTAAATGACTAAATGTAATTGTAAATGTAAATCCCCACTAATAAAAACAGCAGAGATAGAAACAATGCCACTGTGGTAGGATGTAAACATGTTGTTTCTCACTATATTGGAGGTATTTATAAATGTAAAGTATAATAAAGGCTTACGTCACTTCTCTTGTTGCCCTTCAACTGAATAATTATGACTGAAATTTACCATAGGACCAGTATTTTCTGAATTGTTTTGCTAAAAATAGCATCAGGCAGCACCTGTTTCTGTGCAACCATTTGACATCATGCACACCTAAAATAATGGTGCCCACTTTAAAATGAACAAACTTCTTAAACTGTAAATGTTTTTTGGGGTTTCTATGACATATTTCAGTAAGGGAGTCTTCCAAGTTGTAAAGAGATGGTTCAACTAAGAATAAAAATTCTCACAAATAAAAAGACTCACACTTAAATGTTTCCAAACTATTATTAGTTTCTTTCTTGTGTTTAAAACTAAATGACTGATGACAGATTTTTCAGTTTTGGATTAAAACCTTTACTACTTTTTAAAGTGCATTTTATATCAAACAATAAGAGGTTACATATAATCTTGCACTAAAATCTACTTTGTGGCTGTTGTGTAATGAAGACCTTTTCTTTTAATGTCATAGGGGATTGTGAACACACCTAAAGTGTTACTGACACCGCTCGATATTCCTTTGAATATTTGATTTCACTTTCCTGTTGAGACAAAGCACAGAAAGCATGGAAAATTTAATCATTAGAAAATGACTGCAAGAATTATGGCTAAGTAGTAAAACAGTCCTAAAGTCATGATCAGATGTAGATGTGTGAATACCAGGGGTGCAGAAATAGATAGATATGGCAGTTGTATTTTTTCTAATAGCACAACTAGTTTTTAAAGATTAAAACATAAAAGGTTTAGGCAGTATTCTGTTTTTATGTGTCATTTTTTCTTGTCATAAGGTTTTAATGTCAACAATACATTCCATTTTTTTGTAAAATAGTATATTTTATTTGTCCTCAAGGAAATACACAGTCAGCTTAACAAAAACAACTAACTCCATGCTTCATTATAATAGGGGTTGAATGTACAGCATGAAAATCATCAGTCTGAACATTGAGCCTAGTGCTACTTCACACTGAATGTTACCTCATTTACCTCTACAAACTGATAATGGTCGGATAATTACAGTATTTGAACCATGCCAATGATATTCCAGTAAAATCCTCATTTTTGAGCTTTTCCAAATGAATGTTGCTGTCATTATCAAAAAAAGGTTTAGTAACTGTAATAAAGAGATGCATTCATGATCAGATCACAGGAGCAAGTCATAGCTTTTTTTAGTGTCTGTTGTGTTTAAAAGATATAAATTTTTTGGTACATGTCCTATAATGTGTTTCACTATTTCTTTTCATTTGTTTATTATAAAATATTAATTATAATTTAGGTTTTTTTCCATTAAATGAGGCAGCTTTTATCAGTTTACTCCAGTATATGTTTGTGTTATGTGGCTTTTAAGTTCAGGTAAGCTGTGCAAAAAACAAAAATGGAAAATCTAAAAAGACACTCTTCCTGCCTTCAGTTAAATATCTCTTGCTTAAAATATGATATAAAAAAGCTGCTATTCCTTTTATATCACTGACATCTAGTGGAAGGAAATTAAACTTTCAGAAAGACCTTTAGAAATTTTTCAGGATTTACATTTCCGATCCTTGAAAGTAATGAGATTTATTCCCTTACCGTTAATTAATATGTTAAAAGAGATCCTAGTTCATTCCACTGCCACATCAAAAATGATGGATATTAAAGTAGGTGGGTTAAATTTTGTGGACAAGAAATGTACAAATACTTTTATTAGAAAGTGTCTTATACAGGAATGCTATCCTGGTAATATTAAAATAATTTATATCCAATTATATATAATCCAACCTTTTAATAAGAACTTAGTTTTAAAAATTAGAAGCAAATATTTGACATGTGCTCCTCCAAAATACAAAGAAATACATTGACAATTATGGATGATATTTACCCTGCAAAGGAGTTTCTGAGAAAAAGATTTGTGAATTGTAATGTTTGCCAATTCTGCAAAGATATTTAAACTGTTGAACATCTTTTTCTTCATTGTAATTTGGTTAATACTCTCTGGCCTGAGGTGTATAACTGGACAAAATCCTTCTATTTGTTGTGAAATTTGGAGTACATTTGGACAGCTAAGATGATGACTTAACTGTAACTTATTTAATAATTTTACTTCAATTCTTCATCCACAAATGCAAGATTTTGAAAACAGCTGCCCAATTGTGTTCAAATATCTTCTATGTAGAATCTTTAGAAATAATGAAAGGTGAGAAGGCTAAACAATTGTATGATTTGTTTCTAGAATATGGTTTTATTTAACCCTTACAGAGTTTCTGTTTGATTTCTGCACGGTATTTTGTTCTTTTTTTTTTTTTTTTGTTAAGTTATTTTGTAAATTTTTTTCTGTTGTTGTTTGTTTGTTTATTTGTATGTTTTTTGTTGTTGTTGTTGTTTTGTCTAATTTTATTGATTTGTATTTGATTCACTGTATATTTGACATGTCTCAGTCAGCTTGTGCAAGATTATATTTGGATTGAGTTTGGCCAAATTGTTGTTTTTAAAGGCAA
The DNA here is from genome assembly GCF_049306965.1 of Danio rerio. Taxonomy (NCBI): domain Eukaryota; kingdom Metazoa; phylum Chordata; class Actinopteri; order Cypriniformes; family Danionidae; genus Danio; species Danio rerio. Next base: position 54,132,661 of record NC_133183.1, read on the forward strand.
AAAAAAAAAACATTTCAGATCCTAACTAACTCTCAAATAAAGAATCTGTGTGTTCATGTGTTTATGATACAATTATGAAAAGAAAACAATAAAAATATCAAATATTCCGCACGTAAAGAGTTTTCTGTAAAATAAGAAAACTTTTATTAATGTATTTGTGAGTGCATAACGTTTGTGAGCATGGCTGTCTTGAATTTAGATTCTTTAAAAAAATCTAAATATGTTGCAAAGCTTAAGGAGATAAAGCATTAAACTATTGCTTTTTACAAATAGTTTGTTATGTTGAATACAATGGTATGTCTCTTGTTCTTGCAGTGTCATTGGACAAACCTGGCAAACAGGACAACTAAAGGACATTTAGGTAACACTTTACAATAACACTATGGGCTAATAATGAGTTAATGCATGCTCTAATCATCAACTAACTTTAACTACAGCATGAGTCACACGAGTTCATGTGTGAATAACAGCTACCTTAATTACTTGTTAAAACATGTTTTTTGTTAATTAATGTTTTAATTACCTCATTAGTTTATGCTTAATTAAACCATCATGAACTCATAAAATGTTAATGTATAAGTATGTTGAGACTTTACTTGGAGGGGCACATCATCATTAACCCATTTTTAACTGCTCACGAACTTCTTGTATGGCCATAGTACAGAGGTGCCCAAACTTTTACGTATGAAGGGCCAAAAAACAAATATCGTTCATCTATTTATGTATAAATGTTTCCCAGTACTGGTTTGTAGTAAAACATCTGTTGCGTGAAACATGTGCTGGATAAGTTGGCAGTTTATTCCGCTGTGGCGACATCAAATTAATAATGGGACTTACCCGAAAAGAAAATTAATGAATGAATTAAACATAATACTAAAATAATAAAATACTTATAATAATAAAAACATTTCTTTAAATAGTATTAACTAATACAGTACAATTTATGAATTATACCTTATTACAATAAAAAACAAACAATTTACATAAACATAAACAACAGCAGAGTTCAATGCTGAGTTCACTGGTCAATCAGTATCTGCCTTTGCATATTTGGTCACTGATGTCTGTCAGGTGACATGTAAGTACATTTTAAAAATCTGATTTATTTACAACATTTAATCGAAATATTTATTTTCAGTTAGTATTTGTAGCTTAGCAATAAAAAAAACAACCAACCAACCAACCAAACAAACAAACAAAAAGGTTACATTACAGTATATTAGAAATTACAGTCCCTAAACCATCGTCAACCATTCTCCCTCTCTTCTCAGATGGGATGGTGTACCAAATAAAAGGTTATCATTGGCCAGCTTTGGCCCGCGGGCCCTAGTTTGGGCATCTCTGATGTAATGTGTTTAGCCTTTGCTGAATAACAATAGAAAAGTGTGCTATCAACATCAACAGTCTGAACAGGCATTCAGGAGTGGTTAGGATGAGTTAATGGCGATGTGCCCCTCCAAGTCAGATACATGAACAGCTCGTGAGTTCATGTTGGTTACATTTAGCTTAAACTTAAAGTTAATAATCACATTAATTGACAACTTGTACTAACAAGTAATTAAAGTAGCCATTATTCACACATGAAGTCATGTGACTCATGTTGTAATGTTAGCTGATTAGCACATTTTTAGCACATGCCCTAACTCTTCATTAGTACATAATAAATAATGTTTAGTTTACATATTAATACATCATTCATGTACTGTTATTGTAAAGAGTTGCTGACATTTCCTACATGATATTTTCTTCACCTGACACTGTTTATGAAATCTGACAAAAGTCTGTTCAGCTTTCCTTTTGAGACAAAGCACACTATGAAACATAATCCTTGAGACCAGTAAAGACCTTTGCCCATTGAAAGAAGAATGCATTGTGAGTTAACCCCACCAGTCTAATACCCACCAACTGTCATTAATGAAACTTGCAGGTCATATTTTGAGGCTGAATTTACTTCATTTGGATTTTTATAGTCCAAACAAGAAGGGGAAATTGACCTGTACTGCTTTTCTAAGCAGCAAATCACGACACACGCAGTAGGTGGCAGTACTGTATGCAACTCACCAGTGCAGTGTACAATACTAGAAACCAAGAAGAACAACAACATACAGCTGAGCAGACAACGAAGACAACTAAGTATAAGATGATGCTTTTGGAAACACACATGCGCCGTTTTACTATTTTTTAATCCACATGGATTGAATGTTTTTGAGAATGTTTTGTTTTGTTTGTTTGTTGCCATTTATTGGCGTCGTTAATGCCGGTAAGTTTACTAACTATCATCCATATGTTGTGCAGTGTGCACGGTGAAGTCTGTTATTTCATCACGCAATGCTATCTTATTTTGCGTTTGTTTTTGGTGAGTTTTTTTTAGTTATGTTGAATGCTTCACTTATAAATAATGGTTATAACCTATTGTGTTTAATAGTATTGATATAACTGAGGTAAAGCTGTTTATTTTCACATTCTGACTTTCTCCTTAATATCATTTCAGAAAAGCAGTCTTCAAAGTTTATAAATAGTCGACACAAAACATTATGGCAGCTAATGAATATAAAAGTTCAACATTGTTCACAGTCAAATAAATAGGGCTAATGTTGTTTTGAAGTCATACTTACATCTGGTTTCAGACTAAATATTCAAAGTATCATGGTAAACACTATAGGGAGCATGTCACAAGTTGTCATTGAACGAATGTGCGAATATAAAACCAACTTTACGTCAATTAATGTTTTGTCTATTTATAAATTGCAAAGATTGCGTTTCTGGCATTATATTATTAAATAGAAAGTATTAATGCGTGAATATAAAATCAACCTTACATCAATACAATATAGAGTATCCCACATCATATAAAGCTGTTTTTGTTGTTGTTTATGATTTTTTAACTGCTTATAATTTGTTTGACAGAACTTTCAAAAAAAAAAAAAACATTTTTGTTTCTCAAGAGTGTTTCCGAATTCATATTCATGAAGTAAAATGGGCCTTATTGTCAGTAGAAAACATAAAGTTGAGATTCTTCATGATCGTAAAATTATGACAGGTGTTGTGTGATTAGGCATGGGCTGGTATAAAATTCTCACAGTATCATAACCTTGGATAAAAAAATAAAAAATCATGGTTTCATGGTATTGTAATTACTGTTCTAAAATATATTCTTTTTAAATGTCTGGGTAAAAAACTAAAACTTTCCGCACTTTGAACACACAATATTTTAGTTTGAGAAGCATTTAAAATATATATTAAATGTAAACATCAGGCTAATTAATTCATATAAATCATTATCTTTTGCTGTTTTCATTAGTTTCAAAAACACAAATTTTCTTACAATTTAAAACGCCATCTTTAGATGTCATTTCTGCTAGAGTTACTGTTGTCCTAAAAAAATTTTTTTTTAAATCCTATATATACTGTAGAAACGATATAGCTGAAAAATTTGGCGGTTTTAAAACCTTCTCTTTTCCAAACCGCGGTATACCTTGAAAATAATTATCATCCTATGCATAGTGCCTATGCATGAAACTATGCTCTGGGTTCTAATGCTGTCACGCTGTCAGATTTTTGCAAAAATATTAAATCATACTATGTACAGTCATGCTTTTTTATAATTTTTTTTTTAAACCTTAGCTTATAAAGCATGCATTTGTGTTTTCACAGGCTTGTGTTAAAGCATTTGTGTTTTCACAGGCTCTCACTCACTGATGGCTTTGGCAACATACATAGTTGGACAGACACCATTTCCTGAGTTCAGTGTTGTGGTGATGTTGGATGACCTGCAGCTAGCATATTATGACTCAATCGGCTGGAAAACGATCTATCGCTCTGGCAGTGATTCAAAATATTACGATGAAGAACAAAGTGATGCTGGTATTGTGTTTCGAGATATGTTTTATGACATGAAAGATCGAGCCTTTTATCTAAAAGATCACCAAAATCACACTGATGGTAAGTGTTATTGACTTAATATGAGAATTATCACAAAACAGTGAGAGATGTACAATGACATAATACAGTATAAGTAATCATTTATTTTCTTTTTTTTTTTCGATTTAAAGGTGTACATGTGCATCAGAGACTCGTTGGCTGTGAGTTGTTAAACAATGAAAAAACTGGTCCACTTCATTACTGGGATGCTTTTGGTGGACAAAATATGGAAGAGTTTATTTTTGACACCGAAAAACATACTATTCAGGTCAAAATGCCATGGGTGATAACATGGGACCAACTCAAGAGGCTTCATGAAAACTTCATGTACGACAATGTGTATCATCCTATTTGCATCAAAACTTTGCGAAGGTACCTGAATATGGAAAAGAAGAATGTGATGAGAAAAGGTAAAAGAAACACCCAGATCAACTCAAGTATAATTCAAATGATGAAGCATAATAGACTTATATAGTCACACCAGAATCTTTTCACACACCTTTAACATATATATATATATATATATATATGTATAGACACACACACACACAGTTCAAGTCTGAATTTTTAGCCCCCCTTTTGATTTTTTTTCTTTTTTAAATATTTCCCCAAATATTTCAATTGTTGTTTAACAGAGCAAGGAAATTTTCACAGTATGTCTGATAATATTTTTTCTTCTGGAGAAAGTCTTATTTGTTTTATTTCGGTTAGAATAAAAGCAGATTTAAATTTTTTTAAAAGCCATTTTAAAGATAAAATTATTAGTACCTTTAAGCTATATTTTTTAGATAGTCTACAGAACAAACGATCATTATACAACAACTTGCCTAATTACCCTAACCTGCCCAGTTAACAAGCGTCTTAAAAAATATCTAGTCAAATGTTATTTACTGTCATGTATGTGTGTGCGTGTGTGTGTGTTTGTATATATATATATATATATATATATATATATATATATATATATATATATATATATATATATATATATAWAAATATATATATATATATATAAATATAAATAAATATATATATATATATATATATATATATATATATATATATATATATAAACTGTGTCAGGTTAACTTGGATAGAATTTCAGTATGTTATGGATTAAAATCAACCAAAATATTTCAGATGACAATATTTACAAAACTGTTAATACTCTGTTGGTGCCTCAATGACAGCTTGTAGCCTTTGTAACCAAGATCATTCAAATCTGAACTTCAGTATTTTCCATTCAGACTTTTGGTCTATTGTATGAAACATTTTTGCCTTTATGTTAGTGTTTACATTTCTGTACTTATTTAATTCATAAAGATGAACTGTAGTGCACTCACTAGAAGAAAATATATAATAAACTATAATAAAATACATAGTATAATATATATATATATATATATATATATATATATATATATATATATATATGTATATATATATATATATATATATATATATATATATATATATATATATATATATATATATATATATAAACAGTGGGTAAAATAAAAATTAAATGCACAACAAAAAAAATCTAAAGGTGTTTAGATTATTTCCTACATGCTTAGATTAGAAATTAAGCTATATGCAATAAAATGAAATTACTCAGGGAAAAGTATTATAACACATGAAGAAATAGAGGTGTAAAAAGGGCATGGAAAGCCCAGAAAACAGCTGAAATCTCTAAATTTTTAGAAAGCATAAAGAAATCAAATGAAGCTGCCAGAATGGCTCAGGGAATCCCCTGACCTGAGATTAAAAGAAATTAGTGGTAAAATTCATAGAAGAGACCCACCGACATCTCAACATTTGATGACTCTGTTGAAGTCTGGTGGAAAACATTACACCTAAGCAATGCAATGACTCATTCTACATCAAAAGATGTCTAGACGCTGTAATTACCCCAAAAAAGGATTTTATACAAAGTTTTAAATACATTTAAGTAATTTAGAACTATTTCTTTGTCTTTCTGTTATTACACATTAGATTTTAGCTGTGCTTGGATTGTGTGGGCTTTTACCGAAAAATCTGGCTCAATATTAACAGTCAACAGCTCCTTTAGAAATATATTTACCAGAAAAAAAACATAAGGGGTTCAATGCTTATTTTACCCCCTGTATGTAAGAATGAACCCAACAGTATGAATTATTATTTGTTTTCTGTAGTGAAACCCAGAGTCAGACTCATGCAGAAGAAACTATCAGATTCTCAAGGGCTTCAGATCAGCTGTCTGGCCACTGGTTTTTACCCGCGTCACATTAATCTGACCCTGTTCAGAGATGCAGAACTTGTGGATGATGATCAGATCACAGGAGGAGAGATTCTGCCCAATGGAGACGGGACGTACCAGATGAGGAAGAGTTTGATCGTAAGTGAAGAAGAGCTGCAGAAAGGACATAAATACAACTGCACCGCAAACTACCTCAATCTGGACAACAAAATGGACATTGTGTTTGGTAAAAAAAAAAACAGTCTAATAACCAAAATGCCAATCTGATTATGAAAGAAATGTCTGGTTACATTACTGTGTCTAACTTGCTGGTTGTTTTACTTCTGTTTTTTTATTCTCAATGTACTTTTAGATGTGGCTGAAAGTGACCCAGGATCCTTCAGTGTGTCAGTAGTGATGGGTGTGCTGGTGTTCGTGGGTTTGTCTGTTCTCAGTATAACTGCACTCATCATGAGGAGAAAAAGACGGGATACTGGTAAATGTTCTATGGGAAAGCAATAAAACTGCATCTGGTATTTAATAATAGTAAAGCAATTGCAAAAAAAAAAAAAAAAGTATTTTATTGAAAAAGTCATGCTCTGATTTATTATAACCGCTTCTTCTTATTTCAGGTTCAGTTTCTGGGACGTCACAGAATCAGTACGTTTATGCACAAAGTGAGTAAATAAAATCTTTAAACTGAATTTCACTGCTCTAATTGATTATGAAAGAAATATTTTTTGTGATTGTTTACTTTTCCAACAGTCATTTTAGCAGCACAAACGATTAATAATAAATTTACTTATATTTTACATTGTAGGGATAATTTACAGTTTAACCCAAAGAATGGGCAGTCTGTCAGATGAAGAAGAGCCGGAGTCAGAGATTGAAATAAATAAATGTATAAATATAAGTGTGTTTACCTAATTGGTTAAAACACAGATAGACTAGGAACATTTGCGTGCGTACAATTCTGAACAATATCTTAAGCATATAAATGTCAGACATCCACTAGAATGTTTAGAGCTGACCCCAGACCTGTGAAAAGGATCCACAATCAAGTAGAACGCACACACTTAAAGTACAATCTGTTTCTTACCCAAGGTTAAGTGTACTCTCAGCTGTCTTTATCAAAACTGGTTAAAAACCGCTAGAATCTACATTCAGGCAGTTATATCCTTACAACACAAAGTCTATCTTGAATAAAGAGTAGAATCACTTTAAACAGAATTAACACATAATAATATCAAAATCACTTTAGACAGTATTAACACATAGCAATTCAAATAGGAAAACAGTTGTACAGTTGTTTTCAATCATCAAGCCCTTCAGTTCCACTCGATGTCTCCATGACCTCTGACATAATTTGTTGGCTCCTGAAAATAGTCACAAAGAGACAGGCAAATACACTGATCATTCTTTTATTAAGCAATGTGTTAACTTTATTCATTATTCAAATAATCATATTAATAAAGTAATGAGAAAAAGGATAAATGTTGATCCATGCTGGGATAGATTGGAAGGCAGAAACCTGAACCATCAACATGCAGTCTTGTGAACTGATTTATTTGCTCTTTTCCAGCTTCGGTGCAAGATGCGACATGAACAAGGATCTCAAATCACCTCCAGTTCTGAAGCAGTATACTCACAGTATTATGTCTCCTGTGGATGTCAGACTTTGGGAACAGTTTTAGAAGGAAAACTTTATGAAATCATGAAAATTTCAACTCTGACACACTGCAGTAAGTGTGAATAAACCAGTGACTCAGGAGTTTTCTGCCAAAAAGTAATGTTAAACTGAATTTTATTATGAGCTATTCTTCAATTTTGCTCCTATGAATCAAATCACTTTTGTTGTCACATCATTAGCAGCACGTAAGCTATGATGAGTGAAAAGCTTAGGTGCTGGCTCCAGACAGTTCAAAATACAGGTAGTGCAAATACAACGACAATGCAAATGTTACGGTCCCTAACTTAAATATGTCTCGTGACCCAAAGAAAACGTAACATAAATAATCAACGGCAAAAGTGCTCCAGCTAAATTATTTATTAACATAACATAACCAGCAAAACAATCTAAATTGACAAGAGATGGGTAGCCCAACAACATAATAAAGAACAACCAAACAAACTTAAGGGAGGTTGGAGCTCCCCACTCCAAACAAGTATCAAAAGGAAAGCATAAAGGAGATTACAACAATAAAGCCGTCAAAAACTATGGTGGCGTGGGGGAATGAGGTGCCGGTAGAAGTCCGCTTCCGTTTGTTTTAAAGGCCTGATGCCACCAGATCAACCAATAGAAAACTTAAAAGGGAAAAAGACAAACAAGATCAATTGGAAGTAATTATTAAGTGCAGGCGTGAACGCCACACGCAACACCTCCACCCCCAACATGGTGACTGGTAAACAAAACAAAAATACACAAATAAACACCACCCATCGCCATAAGGTAATATGTGACATTGCATCGGCCAGCACATTATCTTTACCGACAACATGTTTCATGTCCAAGTTAAAGGCTTGGACAAACAAAGCCCATCTCATTAAGCGTCGGTTAGAATTACGCATTCTATGACTAAAGATAACAGGTTGTGATCAGTGTAGACTGTTACTTAATAAGATGAAGATCCAATATAAACTTCAAAATTGTTAAGGGCCAAAATCAGCGCCAGAGCTTCTTTTTTTAATTGTGGAGTATGCTTTTTGATGTTTTTGGATTTTTTTTTAAAAGTAGCACACTGGGTGCTCAACTCCATCAAGCCCATCCTGCAATAGCACAGCGCCTGCCCCTACATCACTAGCATCAATAGCCAATTTGAATGTACGGTCGTACACTGGAGCCGCCAAGACGGGTGCATGCATTAAAAGGTGTTTAAGTGACTCAAAAGAATGTTGACGTTCTGGTGACCATTTAAAAACCGACTTCGGACTTAATAGGTCAGTGAGAGGAGAACCTGCTCTCGAAAAGTTTTTACAAAAATTACAGTAATATTCCATCATTCCCAGAAAGCACTGTAATTCGCGACGTGTGGAAGGGACTGGGAATGCCGTGATAGCCTAAATCTTGGCATGTACTAGTTTTACCATGCCACTGCCCACAATCTTACCCAAGTAGACTACCATTGCTTTTGCAAAATCACATTTGGCCAAGTTAACCGTTAAATTGGCATCAGTCAGTTTCTCAAAAACCTGTGTCAACTGATGGATGTGTTCTTGCCACGTTGTTGAATGAACAACGATATCATCTAGATACACCTCACTTCCTGGCACTCCCCCAATACAGATAAAGCACATAAAATGACAGTGCAAAATACAACAGCATACTCCTCAAAAAATAACAAATAAATAAAATACAGGACAATGTAAAATTGACAGCACTATGTACAATGAATAGGTGTCCACATAGTTGTAGCCAGTATTGTTTCAAGTATGGATTGGTTTAAGTGCAGTGCATGCTACATATTGATGGTGTGCAGTGAGGGGTATGGAAGTCTGTGTGAGGTGTGTTACGTGTTCATTAGCCTGATAGTCTGAGGGAAGAAGCTTTCCTTCAGCCGGCTGATGCGTGGTCGGATGCAGCGGAACCGTCTGCTTAAGGGTAGCAAAGAGAATAGTCTATGGCTTGGGTGGCTGGAGTCTCTGATAATTCTCTTGGCTTTCCTCATGCACCGCCTGGTGTAGATGTCCTGGAGGGATGGAAGCTCACCTGCTGCTACGCATCTAGCAGTTTGCACAATAATGTAGGTCTTTGCGACTGCTGCTGGTGCTATTTCCATACAAGGTGGTGATACAGCCAGACAGGATGCTCTCCACAGTGTAGGTGTAGATTGAGCGGAGGATGTAGGGGCTCATTCCAAACCTCCTGAGATGCCTGAGGAATAAGGCATTGTTATGCCTTCTTCAGCATTGCGTCTGTGTAAGCAGTCCATGTCAAATCCTTAGCAATGTGGAAGAGTATTAAATGACTTTTTCTTTGTCATCCAGTGTATTCATTCTAACATTTGTGCTCTAAAATATCATAATTTGGGTTCCGAAGATTAACAAATGTCTCTGGGGACTGGCGCAGCACAAGAATGAATAGCTAATAATAGAATTAAAATTTTTGGATGAACTTACCCTTTCATTATTCCTTAGTATTGTGAACAAAGACCTTTTGATTTAGTACAGTATTAAACAAACAAAAAAGACAAGCTCAATATAATGCATCACATTAGTTTTGAAAACTGTATTATTTATTGTGTACAGTGACAATAAAAATCATTCTATACTATTCTAAAACCATTAGTCATTCTTGCACTTTCTATTTCCTCATATCTGTTTAATTCTGAATTAATTTAGTTCTTATATATTTTGCCCAATCTTAATTACAAATAAATATATTTAGCAAGCCACAGAACTTTGCACACCCTGTACTGGGTTTGTGACATCATTTACTTCCGCATTCTTTAAAATTTAAAAACCTGTACTGGCCCAATACCCTATAAATGTGTTCCCATTATGAGATTAATAGAGAGATTTTTCTTATAATTACTGACATGCACCAACACAATTATTTACAGCAACATAGAACACACAGAACCTAAAAGGTACACTTTCAAATTTGAGTAAAAAAAAAAAATGCGTAGGGGTTTATTATAACAGAGATAACATATACAATTATTTGAATCACTTTTAACAGTGTTTCATAAAAGTCCAAAGGGTCTCTTTACAATGATACCCAACTTTTGCATTTACTCCTCTGCATGTGGATTTGGGAAGCTTTTAAATTGGGTTGGCAAAATCCAGACGGAAAGCCAAAAATAGCACTTGATTAAATAAAATAAAATATTTTAAAGTAATAACATATTAATGTAATAAAATAAATTGAGATTAAATAAAATAATTTGGAATAGTTCACTTAATTTATTTATAAGTTAATAAAACTTTTCAAATAAACTTTTGATAACTTTGAAACAGCAAAAATAGTAGTTTTGTGTAGTTTTTTAAGAGAAGCACATAGCAGGTGATGATACTTGTAAAATATACTTAAAAAAATAAAGAAATCATGTTACGGGAACTATTAAATCACACCATATATACTTTTCTCTGTGTATCAACAGGTTTCCACTTTAACATACTGTAGATAGTTCAGTATTGCACTGATAAGGTAAAGTGGCTTATATGATTAACAGTTCTTTAGGGAAAACCATAGTATTGCTAGGTCTATTTCTTGACATGTATAACATCATGAATCATCATGCAATGCATGCAAAGGAGCAAAAAAAGCAAGCATAAGGAATGTAGCCTACTTAGTATTCTAATCAGAAAACAGCGTTTTTTTGTTTTTTTGTTTTTTTAAACCAGTAAATCATGTTACTTGTTCTTGAACCAAACACTTTTCTGGTTTCAGGAAACTGATGACTGAAACAGATTTACAGAAAGATTAAATAGTGTCTGTATTTTGAGTTATATGGATTATTTTGTATTAGAATTATGCTGTATTTCGTTTATCTGTTGTCCTGTTTGACAGCCATCAAAGCTGGTAGGTAATTTTAAATAAACATTATTTAGTGGTATTCCAAAATATATATACAGTAAGTGAACAATTGAACGTACTCAGATTTTAAAAAGCCACCATGTTTTATTGATATATGCTTAAATTTGATTTCTCATTTTGTTTTTGCTCATTTGCTTACTGGATAAAGTATATTTATACTATAACAAGCAGATGGCCTTCTTATAAGGCAGAGTGAATGTGTTATTCCACATATATACAGAATATAACAAAAATAGCATATAACAATATCTTTGTTACATAAAAATGAGATTTGTATGCTCATACAAAATATAAAGTAAAATTAGAATTGCCCTGTTTTTAAAACACTACTTGATGCTTTTAGGAAAACTAATTTGTTAAAAATGTTATATATGCTTTATAGATTTTTAGCTTAATCTGTCTTAAATAAAACTCATAAATATGTGAGTCAGTTTAGCTCCCGTTTCTTTGAGAGTTAAAAAACATAAAGGCAAAATGAAATTGATATTAATGGCTTCTGACAATACACTTATTTACATTAGTTTTACCTTTTTATCAACAACTTTGACAAATAATTATCAGTGCAATTGTGTGAAGCATGAGCTTTCATAAAATGTATTTTTACCAAGTGCAACATCTTGTTAACATGAACAGCATTTCCTTGTTGTTAGGGACATATTTGTAGTTTATGTTATGTTTAGGCTTACAATTGAGGTTAGCTTGCTCCCGCATTATTATTCATCATTTATTTTTTTCTTCTGATTTTAGGATTTTTTTATGGGTAGGATTAGGTTTGTTCAGCTTCTTCGTTAATTATATTTTGTTATATTGTGTTCATTACATATTTTTTCTTTTTTATTAAACAGAGACATACATTAAATATATATATATAAGTTGAAGTCAGAATTATTAGCCCACCTGAATTATAAGCGCCCCTGTTTATTTTTTTCCCCAATTTCTGTTTATTGGAGGCAAGATTGTTTCAGCACATTTCTATGCATGATAGTTTTAAAAACTTATATCTAATAACTGACTAATTTTATCTTTGCCATGATGACAGTAAATAATATTAGACTAGATATTTTTTAAGACACTTCTATACAGCTTAAAGTGACATTTAAAGGCTTAACTAGGTCAATAAGGTGAACTAGGCAGGTTAGGGTAATTAGGGAAGTTATTCTATAAAAATGGTTTGTTCTGTAGACTATCGAGAAAAAAAATAGCTTGAAGAGGCTAATAATTTTGTCCCAAAACTGTTTTTTAAAAAATTAAAAACTGCTTTTATTCTAGCCGAAATAAAACAAATAAGACTTTCTCCAGAAGAAAAAATATTATCAGACAATCTATGAAAATTTCCTTGCTCTATTAAACATCATTTGGGAAACATTTAAAAAAGAGAGAGAAAAAAAAAAGAAAAAACAAAAGGGTGCTAATAAATTTGACTTTAACTGTGTGTGTGTGTGTGTGTGTATGTGTGTGTGTGTGTGTGTGTGTGTGTGTGTGTGTGTGTGTGTGTGTGTGTGTATATTTATTTATTTATTTATTTATTTTTTGCAGAGATGACAACTATGTGTCAGTTAGACATTGAAATTTCCTACTTTCTACACTTTTAAAATACATCATACCAAAATCATAAAAAATATGAAGTATTAAATAAATAACATTGTATGGAATGTAATCTTACTGGTAAAGACAAAGTAAAAAGTGATTAGTAGCTTTACTTAAATGGGACATTTAATTTTTTTTTACTTTTGTAGATTGTCTTAGTCTTTAGTGTTTATGCTGTGTCTGCTAGCTCAGACAAGATGAAAAGGAAAAATGCATCTATAGTTTTTTCCTTATATAAACTGAGTAATTTTATGTGTCATAATTGACTCATTTCAATTCCCTGCCTGTTTAAAAAAATCCCTGTTTTCCCTAAAATGTGTGTTCTTTTTCCACCTGCCTTATATCTGAAAACATACAAACAGAAGTTTGTAAACCTGTGTTTATTGCATGCAAAGCACCTGATATTTGTTATGATTTATTTAAATATATTTTTCACTTTTATTGGAGTTTAATGTGTTGAACTTATTTTTTATGTATTTTACTAAATTTTATTTTTCTATTTTATTATTTTTTTTATTTATATTGTTTATTACTATTAGTCGTATTTATTTATTTTTGCATATGCATATCTTTATGGCTTTGTCAGGGATAGGGTGGGTGTTCTTTGGTTGGTGTTTGGTTACTAATACACTATGTATTGCATTTTTTAATGTTTTGAATCAATAAAAAGTATCTGCAGAGAAAAAAGAAAAAAGAAAAGATGAGGCAACACAAAATTGATAAAGTTTTATATATAAAGGGAATATGTCAGGGCTACATTTCAAGAATTATGTGCCTTGGAGTACATAATAAAAACATTTAATGTAAAGCAAATGCTTCAGGCTGGTCCCGCTGACCCCTTACGTCTATACTGTATGTATACAGCTTTTTTTCAGATTGACTGGTTTGCTTTGGAGTTTGTTTTAAACGGCATCAGATTTTGGAGGCGTAGTGGGCTGCGGTTTGAGCCAAATGAAGGCTGGTTACAAAAACCAGTTAAAACAAAGCCCAAAACAAAGAGCAGTGTTATAACATGGTTATACTTTCTCTATTACTTTGTATCGGTTGGGTTATTAATCATGACAAGTCGACCAGCTTCTCTCACGCTTACTCTAGTGGATTTGTGATAACAAAAACTGCAAGAAAATGTAGCCCTGGGCACATATCTCCAATGAGCCAGTGTTGAAGGTTGGCACTTTTTATAGTAAATTCTACAAACTTTTGTAAAAGCAATGGGTTTTAATTTTGGGGGTCTAATTTGTGCGTATAAGTCTCATTTTTGACCATTAAAATATTGATCTTGTCTTCAGGTTCTTATTTACTGATGACTTTTACAACATATATAGTTGGAGAGATTCTAATTCCAGGGTTTAGCGTTGTTCTGTTGTTGGATGATCTGCAGATATTATAGGATATTATGAATCAACCACTTGGAGTGTTATGAATGACTCAGAGGGTTTTGAAGTACCATGATGATAAAAACAACAATGCTGGTCTTATATTTTGTGCTATGTATAACTATGTATAACAAGATGAGGAAGACTTTGATCAAAAGTGAAGAAGGGCTGAGTGAAGGACATCAATACAACTACACAGTGAAACACCTTGACTGGACAACAGAATGGACATTATGTTTGGTAAAGTAAAACTTGTTTCCTGCAAATTCAGATATTGATAAATATAGGGATGTAACGGTATTGTAAATACCGTCATACCGCAATATGAATTTTTTTCGATATTACCGTAGTCGCATGACTCAGTAAAACTATAGGTCTTCTGAGAAAATTTGCTCAGGCGAATGAAGCGAACGGGAGGTACCGGAAACTACAATTCCCATCAGCCCAGGCTTGGCCATAATCCCTTGCGGTCTGTTGTCGCTACAGATCCAGTAATGCGGAAATGGAGTGTGCTGCTAGAAGCGGGGATCAAAAAGAGCTGGAAAACCCTAAAGCGGGTGTTGTCACCGCGCGCGTACTGAATATTGGTGTTGTCGCGCGAGTTCTTATCAACTGTGTTGTCGCGCGCGTACTGAATAGCGGTGTTGTCGCACGAGTTCTTATCAGCTGTGTTGTCGCGCGCGTACTGTAAAGCGGGGACGGAGGGTATGTCGCGTCGCAGGGGCACTTTTGATCATTTTGGAAGGGAACTTTCTATCCAAGACTAAAAAGGGCATGTGCACTGCACAGGTTGAGCACTGTGTGTGCACGTGCCTGCAAGTTGGGGAATACAACTAATAATCAGTCATGGGGACTGCAGAAACACAGCACACTGTTCAGATTGATGCAGACATGAGATCTCTATCTCACTCATGGTTTGTCCTCTCAAGTGGGGGAAAGACAATGCACAACGTTACCCACTGCTGTCAACCTGGGCCAAGTCATATCTCTCTTGTCCCAGAAACCTCAGTCCCAAATGAGAGGGTTTTTTTCTGTTGCAGGGGACATTGTAAATACCCAAAGATACCAGCTTTTACCAGATTATATTTATATGATCATTTTCCTTAAAACCCATCTCTATCTAAGTAAGTGAGTGATTAAATGTTGAATGTGATGAGTTTTCAACACTACTAAATTGAAACTTTATTTTTTTACATGGTTTAATATTTTTTTGTTATTAAAATTGAAGTTCCTGTTTCAAAGCTTACAGATAGATGACTAATTTGTATGTCATTGACACTTTTGGCACTTTTTTGGAGTATTTTCATAAGTTTTGTTTTTTCCTGTAAATGATTCAATAAATACCGTACCGTGACATTGATACCGAGGTATTACCGTACCGTGAAATTCTGATACCGTTACATCCCTAGATAAATATGACAGCAGACACCATGGGTGGACTGAGACAAAAATTCAGCCCTGGCACTGTAGCCACACCAGCCCACATTACCACACTGACACAGTCCCAATCACGGACACGCACATTCTCTACTTATATTGGTGTACAGACGGTGAAAAAATATAAGCAGAGCTATTTAAACACTTAATTTATGTGACTGTAACAAAAACAACCTGTTTATAACAAATTTATACATACAGTAAAAGATGCTACTTATGATAGGAGTAACCTGTGAATGTGTATTAATATTACTGACATGATAACTAAGTTTTGAAGCATGAATGAAATGTTTTGGGTGAGTAATCACATTTGGCAGATATGCTATAATCATGTTCTGAAGTTCCAGCAAACCATTTTGACATTCGCACTCACAGTTCCAACCCTAATCAAACACAGCTGATCCAAATAATCAAGCTATTCAAGATTACCATAGTCTTTTAGGCAGCTGTGAGTTGAAGGTGGTTGGAGATAAACTATGCAAAGCTGCAGCCCTCCAGGAATTGAGTTTGAGACCACTGGTTTAGAGAATATTAAGACTGTAATGTAATGTGTATTTATGTAGCGCCTTTATTGTGTATGGCTATACACCCAATGCGCTTTACAATCATAAGGGGGGGGGTCACTTACACACCACCACCAGTGTGCAGCATCCACTTGGATGATGCGACGGTAGCCACAGGACAGCGGCGCCAGTGCTTCACCAACCACCAGCTATTAGTGGAGTGAAGAGACAGTGATAGAGCCAATTCGGTGGATGGGGATGATTGGGAGGCCATGATCGTAAGGGCTGATTGAGGGATTTTCTATCATTTCTATATTAATGTGTTGATCGTTTTCTTTATTAATGTCTGTGTTAATGTGTGTGTTGCACTGCTGGAGCGAAGTTTAATCCCTGTGCTCCCTGTGCTCTTCTGGATGCACTTGTGCGGAGCAGAGCCGCTGCCCTGTGAATTGAGGAGTGACAGTCAAACTCTGAGCAAACAATCTGACTGATGAGGACAAGAGCTCAAGTTCACAGCAACCGTGAGCTTGGAAACCCCAGTTACCACATTAGTGGGGCAGTGCCTAATGTGGTGTCTCGGGATCCCAAGCAGCTTCATGGCCATGAATATCAGAACCAAGAAAATCAGCTCAGACATTTCTCTCAAAGCAAACCTGTCAGTATCTGAACGCTCACCTGCTGGAGTAGTAGCACAGGCTGGACTGGTACATCACCGCTTTCAGCTTGTTCTCCTCTGACGCCTTTGCCTCAGCCAGATTCTCAGTCTGTTTCACAGGCATTTGCACATTTAAATCTTTTTCACCCTCAACCCTTCAAACAATCTCAAATCTCCCAAATAAGACTGTGTGTGTGTGTGTGTGTGTGTGTGTGTGTATTGTGTGCTTTACATTGCGTTTTGCTATTCTGCTATTCATTTCTTCAATACCTTCAACAACTGCTCCAGTGAGAGGAGTGAGGGATCACCTCTTGGTGAAGATTCACCCCATCGTCCAGCCTGGGGTCCGTACTTCGTACCTCGCTTAAATGATCTAAGATTGTTTGGCAGATCCTGGATCTTTTAATCTTGATAACTGATCTCTCGCTAATTTGGTTCTTCAAACAATTTCGTGAATCAGATTAGAATGTCTGGATGAACTGATCTGAGATCGCTGCGTGTGTTGTGAAGGACAGATCTATCGATCCTTGAAATCATGATCAGCGATGCAACGATTGGCTGACGGCATAGCAGCGTAATGACATCATCTGATTAATATTCAATTATCCATGTAAGCAAAATTAGCCTACATCAAATTAGCAGTTAACGGTTTGTTAAATATGACACGCAATAACTTTACACATTTGTTATGAGCGGTAGGCTTTACACGTTCATGTTTCAAGAGTATTCATCGTATTTCTATGTATATCAGTGTATTTGGTTCTACATTTAGAGAGGATTTTCCTTATTATAGTAGCCGTTTTTTTAATCATTGTAAAGAATAACTGGTTGTTTACAAAAGCATTTTGATATTGGTAAAGGCGTCTGAAACTTTTGAGAAGCATCAAATCACTAGCATATTAACTATCAAAACATGTTTATTAGTGCATAAATATATTATTGCTTTTAAGTCACATATTGTGCATTTCTATTATACAAAATTTGTACTAAAGCGATCTAAAAAGTTCATATCATTTTCTCTTTGCACCACCAGGTGGCAGTCTTTGTACTTTCATTTCAAAGGTACAGATTGCATAAGTTTTATTAATATGTATAACTTTATTTTATTAATATATATATAAGCAGGTTCAATTCATATAAACAGGATCGGCTCAGTTCAAGCAAAGATAATACAGAAAGTATGTTTCGAATTCTGATATTTTCTTACAGTAGTAGTTACACTTGGGACAATGGTAAATATTTTTTTTTAACTATGTTATATATAAAGACTCGGGTGAGTCGATGATTCAGTGATTGATTCAACTGTCCGTTCATCCTATTCGCTTCTTTGGCTGAATGAATCGCTCAATTTTTACTCAAATAAAGTGGCCTCTTGCTGCCACCTATTGGGGGTTTGCTTTTTTGTTTTTAAAAGTACTTTGAAACTTTTTAAAGGCACCTTTAAGTTCTTTTTGCACAATAGGTCGTTTCTGTGTGTTCAACATGGTTTGAAACTCCTTTAGCTCATGATTTTCTTGATGCATTTGAAATTTTCAATGAAAATCCATTCATATTCACATTTGATCTTTATTATGCCTAAAAATCAACACAATATCAAAGTTGTTTTATCCAAATCCAAAGTTTAATTCAAAACTTTATGATAGAACCATATTTACTTTACAGTAGCCCATATATATATATATATATATATATATATATATATATATATATATATATATATATATATATATATATATATATATATAGGGTTCATTGCTAAGGATTTTTCCAACTGGGCCGATCAGGCCAGTGGTTGAGATTTTTACTTGCCCTGGCAAAATTTTCACTGGCCCCACCAAAAAAAAAAATGTTAATAGCTATTTCTTAGCAACATATTTTAAATAATGTGGCAAAATAATATCTGTGTATCTAGAATGTTTCCCAGAGATGGGTTGCGGCTGGAAGGGCATCCGCTACATAAAAAAACGTGCTGGATAAGTTGGCGGTTTATTCCGCTGTGGCGACCCCGGAATAATAAAGCGACTAAGCGGACAAGAAAATAAATGAATGAATCAAGAACTTAAACATTTTAAAAATGTTAATAAACGTATAATGAGCAACATTCAAGATTTTATGCAAATGGAAAAGCAGTATGGAAAATGTGCTGGTATTTTATTGCAATTCTAAATTATTTTTTATAAAAATGGCTTGCCAAACTGACAACTATTTATTTTTATTTTTCCAGTTTCTTAGTTTTTTACACATGTAATTGTCTGCTTTAAATTTTCTTTTAGCCTCATAGTTTGATGTTGCTGCCATGTTGCCATCTTTTCGCTGTACTTGTTGTGACCAGGTGTATGGAAAAAAATAATGTGCTCATTGTTACTGGCCAATAGGGGCCAGTGAAAACCTGAAAACCTTTTAAATGATTAACTGCTCATTTCTGGACAAAATATGGAAAATAACTGTAAATGATCTAACCTTTGTTTTCGAGAAACTAATCAGAGTGTCTGAAATCTCAACACACACCCTCATTCACTAGTCCCTAAATTAGTGGATTAGTTAGTCCACTAGACAGCTTGAATGACCACAAATGACTGAATTCAGACACTGATGAACACCTGCTGTTAACAAGCACAATCACTGAAGCAAAGAACAAGAAATAAAACTATACAGTAACAACATTACAACAAAACAACTCAATTAAAACAGAGGATTAAACAACTCCATTAAACAAAAGCATTAGCAGCTTCACTGATTACAGTTTGTCTTTATTTCTCTCATATCTGCAAGAGTATTTGATAATTAACAGAGGTTTATATATTTTTATTGAAAATTTTTTATTTGACCTCAGCATTATGGAGATCAGAGGCTGCTTTAGTTTGACATTTAATCCTTTACTCTTTCATTTTAATGTTTCTCTAGCTGTTATAACTGTTTCTGAAACTAGCTAGAAAGGCAAAGAGAAACGTATAAGTACTGAATTATTACTGATACAATTTCTAGTATTTTATAAGTTGAATCATAAAAAACAGCTTTTATTTGATATTGTATGAGTCAGTACTGCAATTTTACTTGGAGGGTCAACAATTATCAAGAATTTAATAATTTAATTAGTTTCATGCACAAAACCTTGCAAGCTCCAGCATTACATTAAGGACACACAGACATCAAAAATCAGGGTATGAACCTCAACCATGGTTGCTAGAAAAATCCATAATTCATTCATGCTGCAATGCATGCTGGGTGCCAGCATAGTACAAACCTCCTAGCATGCATTGCAGCATGAATGAATTATGCAGTTTAAAGTTCTTTACATCTTTCTTAGCCTTTATTTTATGTTGTTCTTGTGGAGTAATATTTCGGTGTTTTTTAATGTTCTGGGTTGATTTTTATTTTTTGATTGTCACCAGTGTTGAGAATAAAAGGGTAATTGCTGATGTCTGTGTGTTTTTAAATTTTGCAGTAGTTCAAACATTCTCATTGTAAATGGTGCATTAAGGCATGTTAAACAATCATTGATGCTGTCGGTCAAGTGGTTTCATTTACATGTGATACTCGTTTCTCACTTATAACTACAAAAAATTCAAAGTGTGCACAAGTTAATCTAGACCAGATTAAAATTAAATAAAATTAAATAAATTAAAACAATTAAATAAAGAAAAATAATGCATACAAATATTTCTTTGAGCAACAATAATCATGAGACTCTTTTATCATGGGTTTATAGCTATTTTTATTTGTCAACAGGCATCTTCCCATTCTCATGAGTTTAATATGCAGTCTCAATATTCATATTTCATCTTGCGAAGAAGCTGAAATAAAGGAAATTATTATTTTTAGGCTGTCTTGTCCAAACTTAACCTTAGAGAACAGATATGATGGTGAATTTTACATCATAATACCTACATATAGTCGGGGAGTAATCACACTTTTCAGAGCCTCGTCCTAGATTACATGGATGAAATTAAACCAAAAGATTTAGAGAGAAACTACAACAGCATATACTATGTTAAGTTTTTCTACACTGTAAAAAATCCAACTTGAAAAACTTTACTTTATTTATTTATTTTTGTTTATTTCGTTGGTTTGGCAAAATTCAGTAAAAATGTGTGAACAGCTACATTTAACCTGTTTACTTAACCGAAATCAAAATTTTCTTCATTAAGTTAAAAAGATTCGTTTGAGAGCAAATTTTTGCAAGTTCACCCTAAAAAGCGTCTGCCAACTTGCTACTTTATGTTAAATTAATCTCAGACCTCCTCACTTGAAAAAAATAAAGGTTGCAGTATTTCTAACGACGAAAGCTGCAGAAAGGCTTTTAATTTGTACTTAATTTGTTAATTTGGACTGTTAATTTGTATTAACTGTTGTAAAGTTTTTTTTCCTAACAGAATTACAATCAAATAATAAATCAAAATTCATTCTTAAATGAGAAATCAAATGAGTTTGAAATTTATTTTCATAAACAACTCAGTAAAATCCTGTAATATTTAAATGACAAATCAAATGCTCAAACTATAATTTAATTGGAGGAACCAGTTTCTGGTTCTTCTGATTACACACATGCTCATGATGGAAGCTCATGATGGACTGATTACTTGGACTATAAAGACATCTCATTCACACAGACTCTTTGCTGAGTCTTGTTTTTCCCTGCATTTTCCCCCGTTTGTCCTGTACTTTTCCTGTCCATGTTTTGATCCTTGTATTGTTATTGTCCTGTCCTGTTTTTAATTCAGTGTCTAATAAATGTTTTGTTAACATTTTTCTTTTTTCTTTTTTTTTCAATTAAACTTGTTTGTTTGTTCTGATAATGTATTATTTCTTAGAACTATTTTCCAAAAGAGTTTTTGTTAACTCAACTTCAGACTATGTAACCAATGTTTTTTAAAAGTTTACACAAGAAAAAACTAAAGGAAATTAGGATTATGAGTTTTTTGTTCACTAAACTTCAGACATTCCAGTTCTGCCGACAAAAATGTTCAGTTAGCACAACTTAAAAGTTTTGTTACAGAGTAGTTCACCTCTCCAAATAACTAATAATGTTAATTAACCCAACTACAGTTTTTTTTTTTTTTTTTTTTTTGTATTACTGACAAATAATTTTAGGCCGGTACAGCTGATTTCTTCAAAAATTGAGTGAACAAGAAAAAGTGAAAGGAAGTAAGGATTGTGTGTTTTTTTTTTTTTTTGTACTGGCTTAAATTTTTTTACAGTGTAAAATAACTGAAGTTTGACTTTTCTTTTGGATTTACTGAAAAAGTTACCAGTATCTTGTCTCTTCCTCCTCATAATGAGTTTAGTTATGATGAAGACAGACACACACATGAACACCAGCACACTGATCACCACAGACACACTGAAGCATCCTGGGACAGTTCCAGACACATCTAGAATTGGGGTTAAAAAACAACCGTTGTTGCATTAAACTTCATATATTAAATAAGGTGTCTTGAATCTAACATCTTATTTTTTTACGGTACAGTTTTGTTAGTTTGATGTTTTGAACAAAATTATTTACCAAACACAATGTCCAGTTTGTTGTCCAGATTGAGGTGTTTCATTGTGCAGGTGTATTCATGTCCTTCATCCAGTTCTTCTTTACTAACAATCAAACTCTTCCTCATCTGGTACATCCCGTCTCCATTGGGCAAAATCTCTCCTCCTATGATCTGATCATCATCTACAGGCTCAGCATCTCTGAACAGGGTCAGGTTAATGTGACGCGGGTAAAAACCAGTGGCCAGACAGCTGATCTGAAGCCCTTGAGAATCTGGAAGTTTCTTCTTCATGAGTCTGACTCTGGGTTTCACTACAGACAAGAATGAGAATGATTGATTTGATCACATCACTCAATCACTTCTGAAATATTGATTCCTAAATTATTCAGTCAAAAATTTATTGTTAGTAATAAAATAATCTATTTAATAAGGCTTATTCTCTCACCTTTTCTCATCACACTGTTTTTTTCCACATTCAGGTACCTTCTTAAAACTTTAATGCAAACAGGATAATAAATATTTTCATGTACAATCCTTTTCTGTTGTATCATAACTTGGTCCCATGTTCTAAACCATTGGTTTTTCAGCTGGAATTCATGATTGTATATGTTAAAGGTGAACTTCTCTATAGTTTTTCCATCATGAGCATCCCATAAATGATAGATTCCAGGTTTATCATTGAACAATTCACATCCAACAATTCTTTGAAGGACAGTTATACCTATAAATGAAAACAAAAATGTGTACACCTTTAAATAAATAGAAAAATATTGTACTTCAACATATTACAACTTAAAATATTAAGTAAATATTTGTATATGTAAAATGATTGTAAATGTTACACAGTGAAATACATAAAGACTGCATCAAATATAATGTGTGCTGTTTTAATACTAATCGTTCTCACCATCAGTGTGATTTAGCTGATTTTTTAGATGCAAGACTCTGTATTTCATTTCATCATACGTATCATGGAATACAGCATCAGCATCACTTTGGTCTTCATCATAGTATTTTGAATCACTTGGGCTGCGATGGAAAACCCTCCATGTATCTGAGTCATAATAAATTATTTGCACATCATCTAACATGACTACAACACTTAACTCTGGAAATGGTGTCTGTCCATCCACATATGTTGCTAATACCAGAAGTGAGTGAAAACCTGTGGATACATGAAGGCAAATAAATATTAGTCAAACTAAACCAATAATAAAATAAATCTAAAAAAAATTTGATATTTAAATAAAATAAGGGGGAAAACGCAAACAGTTCTAAAGAAACTAAAGTACTGTATGTGATTTTGTGTAATATACCCATGTAATCCTTTCATCTTCTTTCCCCTCAAGGTTTAAAGGACACGTCAGATAGAGTAGTTTTTTTATGATTATTATATTTTTTAAGGTGTTTTGAATTTAGTTAAATTCACAAGAAAACACACAGGTAGTTTGTTATGTATTCTCTTAGTCTAAAAGTCTTTCATCCAGTGTGTGTGTTTTAATTAGCTTTTTTGTCATATAAAATATCTAGCCTCACACTTTTCAGGACACACCACCAGATCAAATTTAAAAAATATATATAAAATTTTAATCATTGTAGAAAAACAGAAAATCTTTCCCATTTTTCAAATAGGCTAAAAACATGTCAAATAACAAATAAGTGTCCATCTTTAAAACAAGTTGTTTAAGTCTAAAGAGGAAAAAAATCTTCATATGACAGCACACTAATTGACATGATGTCATCATTAACATTTCTCAGCATCAAAATCTAAACTAATTTTAGCCCAAATTCATTCATTTATTCGGCTGAGTCCCTTATTTATCAGGGGTCACCACAGCGCAGTGAATCACCAACTATTCCAACATATGTTTTAAACAGCGCATGCCACAATGCAGTACTGGGAAAAACCCATACACTCATTCATACACACTCATACACTACGGCCAATTTAGTTTATTCAATTCACCTATACCACGTCTTAGGACTGTGGAAACCAGAGCACCCAGAGGAAACCCACGCGAACACTGGGAAAAACATGAAAACTCCACACAGAAATGCCAACTGGCCCACCAGAGGCTCCAACCAGGGCTGTCGCAGTGAGGCAACAGTCCTTTTTTTTGTATATATACTTTTTACTTTATTGTAGTAATATTTCACCTTTTTAAATGTTATTTAGTCTCTTATCAAGACTTTATTCGATGTTGCTAATGTGCTGTCATAGGGTATATGCCGAGCTAGTGTTTTTCCCATGCTGATAAACTTCTGTTAACCTTTATTGTGATTTTTCCCCATTTTATACGGTTCCCTTTACAGCATCGATGTTGTAATATAATTAAAATACATTCAGTCAAACAGACTCTGTCATTCATTTAGTTGCTCAAGCGTAAAACGAGACAAAAAGTCGTTTACTTGCACACGCCCATCAGAATCGGCAGGATAGCGCAGAAGCGCCATTGAGTAAAATAAATGCTCATTTTATATAGACATGGTGGGGGAAAATGTAATTTAATGCAGTGCTTTTTGTACAATCTGGGACCCACTTTATATCGTATACTCAGCCAGTGGAGATCGATGACTTTTAAAGAAAACAGACCTTTAATGTTCAAATTTTTGCATTCGCATACATACACACCTCATTTAAACCCATAGCTAATAGGGGCTCTTTTTATTCCTGGTCCATATCTGACACACATAAATGTACTTTTTGTAGACTGGAAGTGCCCAATAATATTTTATGTAACGGATAATAAAGAAAATCTTACAGTGAAATAAGATAAACACACTTGAGAATAAGTGTTTTAAGTGTTTGTATTTGGGAGACCAATAAATGTGAATAAAAGGCAAAACTTACCTGCATCAGTGAATGTTAAACATGACAACAGATACAAAAGAAAGAGCATTGTCTTCATGAAAAATTTCTTGTGCTTTAAAATAAAGATGTCGTGTATTTTATTCTTCCTGTAGATCTCATTTCAGCCACTGTAAACAACAAACGTATGTAACCTACTTGACCTGATTTACCAGTTTTACCCAAAACAAGCTCTGATTTAGTGCTTTGTGAGCGGTGAATATGGCTTCAGTGCAAGTATCAGTTGTTGATGAAGTACTGAGTCATTGTGTCCAGAACATGCTACTAACATATTTACTATAGATGTCTTGTCAAATTATTTTTTTCAGTTTTTTTTATTATTTTATATTGAATTACTTATTTTAGGTTGTTTGAGAATTGATCAAGTATAGATCCAGTATTTTCTCAACCGTTTTCTGCTGCATATCAACTTTTGTAATTGCTACTTTGTGTATTAAATTTTGTTGTTAAATAAATAATATTGTAAATAAGAATAATATTTAATAGAATATTTACAATTAAGAAATGGTCTGGGCAGCGCGGTGAAGGGAAAGCAGGGGCAGACTGGGACAAAAAATCTGCCCTGGCACGGTAGCCACACCAGCCCACGGACACACACATTCACTACATATATTGGTGTACAGATGGTGAAATAATATAAGCACCATATGTAATAGATATTTAAACATTTAATGTATGTGAACAAAAACAACCCATTTATAACAAATTTATACATACATTTAATTCATTCATTAATTTTCTTTTCAGCTTAGTCCCTTTATTAATCTGTGGTCGCCACAGCAAAATGAACCGCATATGTTTTATATATGAACAGCATATGTTTTGTGAATACACACAAATTTACTACGGAAAATTTAGCCTACCTTATCCAACATGGAAGGAACATGCAAACTCCACACAGAAATGACAACTGACCCAGCCAGGATTCAAACCAGCAACTTTCTTGCTGTGAAGTGACAGCGCTATCCACTGTGCCACTGCATCTTTCTCTGACCTTTTTGGCACAGCTTTTCCCTTTTTACCGTCCATCTCTGACAATTAGCTCGTGTTGCACTTATTGTTTGCTTGACATTCTAGCCAAATTTTGATTACGTCTGCGTAACCTCTGATTAGGTCAGATTGAGTCGGCCCATCTCAAAACCATAAAACTTAAAACCACTGCCGATTGGGCTAACATTTTTTATTATTATTACTATTATCATCATCATATCCACATCTTGCAAGAGATAAAATCTGCCTGCATGTAAAAAGAATATATAAAAAAAAAATAAAAAAAAAATAACTGACCAGCCCACATTTAAAAAGTGGTCCGGCCTACTCTCCATTGGTTTGTTTAAAAAATAGGTTTAAACCCAAATCGACTAACTTATGGGGTTTCACTAGCAGATGTTTGATCTCCCTGAGCTTCACTCACTAAACTAGACTTCAACTAAAAGCTTTACCAGGGTGTATATAGCAGTCAGAGAATGAAATTCAGTAACTTTCAAGACTTTTTAAAGACTCTTTCCATACATGTTAAGCCCTCATCGCCACTTTAAGTTTCACCTGTAAGACTGGCGACATTTTAATATACAGTATATTTACTAAGTACCGATAAAACAAGCTAATCATAAACTAAAACATAATTCATAAACTGAATAAAAATGCTAATTAGCGCCTAAAGAACTCCAGGATTTGATCGATTTCGAAAAATACACAGCAGCCCAATATTATAAAATTCAGGCAAACAACTCATACAAAATTCATACAACTCATACAACAATTCAAAAAATTCATACAACTATACATTGTAGAATCAAAAATGATACACAATTTAATACCTTGTAAAAAAGCATTTAAGACTTTTTAATTCTTTTTAAGACACACAGACACCCTGTTTACATTCTGTGCAGGACAGTACACTGGTACTCCTGCTCCATGTTTGTTCATCATTTCTATATTAATGTGTTGATCGTTTTCTTTATTGATGTCTGTGTTGCACTGCTGGAGTGAAGGTTAACCAGTCCACACAGTTCATGCAGCTATAATCTTTATTATCTTTTATTAATAAACTATGTACAATATTTAAACGTTGGCTCCAGGTCTCTTGGATGAAGGTCTCTCAGCGACGTTGTCTCTTCTGGTCGCCGCGCGTCTCTGGTGGAGATGCGGAGCGGGACCGTTTCCCTCCTGCGTCCCGGACCGAAGATGCTGCACCTGCTGAGGACGAGGAGGGCAAAGGCTTGGTCTGGCAGGAGAAGGACGGCCTCTTTCTCTTCTCAGCAGCTTAGGCCTCACTGAACAGATCGAGCGCAAACACACACAAGCAAACATGTGAGATTTGGAAAAAAACTAGAACATGCGGCTATGCCAAGTACAGTTTACTCACGCGTCTATGATGGGAATAACGTATCTGCCACTGCCGTCTATCATGACTCCCTTTCGGTCTGGGTCGTCCACCTCCAACAGGAAGCTGCGGGGAATCCCTGTGCTCTTCCGGATGCGCTTGTGCGGAGCAGAGCCACTGTCCTGTGAATTGAGGAGTGACAGTCAAACTCTGAGCAAACAATCTGACTGATGAGCACAAGAGCTCAGGTTCACAGCAACCGTGAGCTTGGAAACCCAGTTACCACATTAGTGGGGCAGTGCCTAATGTGGTGTCCCGGGATCCCAACCAGCTTTATGGCCTCACTAGTGAATATCAGAACCATGAGAATCAGCTCAGACATTTCTCACAAAGCAAACCTGTCAGTATCTGAATGCTCACCTGCTGGAGTAGTAGCACAGGCTGGACTGGTACATCACCGCTTTCAGCTTGTTCTCCTCTGACGCCTTTACCTCAGCCAGATTCTCAGTCTGTTTCACAGGCATTTGCACATTTGAATCTTTTTTACCCTCAACCCTTTAAACAATCTCAAATCTCCCTAAGAAGCAGAATGTGTGTGTGTGTGTGTGTGTGTGTATATTGTGTGCTTTACATTGCATTTTGCTATTGTGCTATTCATTTGTTCAATACCTTCAACAACTGCTCCAGTGAGAGGAGTGAAGGAAAACCTCTTGGTGAAGATTCACCCCATCGTCCAGCTTGATGTCTGCAAAACAAAGGAGCTTGTGTGACTAAAACACCAGGGACAGACCAGGAGTCTTCATATAACCAGATTATTTATTTAAAACACATAATTGTTTTCTTCTTAATAAGTAAAAACATTGCTAAAAATAACTATAATGATTAATATAAAAATAGCAGAACAGTTGACCATAACTATGATGTATAACATGAATAACAGCGTTTCCAAAGACGAACGATTCAGGCCTTCGCAAAGAAGATTCGGGTGAGTCGATGATTCAGTGATTGATTCAACAGTCCGATCATCCTATTCGCTTCACGGGCTGAATGAATCGCTCAATGTTTCACTCAAATAAAGCGGCCTCTTGCTGCCACCTATTGGGGATTTACTTTTTTGTTTTTAAAAGTACTTTGACACTTTTTTAAAGGCATCTTAAAGTTTATTTTGCACAAAAGCTCATCTGTGTGTTCAAAATGGTTTGAAACTCCTTTAGCTCATGATTTTCAATGCAAATCCATTTGTATTTAAGTTGTTTTATCCAAATCCAAAGTTTAATTCAAAACTTTATGATAGAACAATATTAACTTATTTACTATACAAGAGCCTATATATATATATATACATACATATATACAGGGTTTAACGCTAAGGATTTTTTCTACTGGGCCGATCAGGCCAGTGGTTGAGATTTTTACTTGCCCTGCCAAAATTTTCACTGGCCCCACCAAAAAAAAAAAAAAAAAAAAAAAAAGCTAATAGCTATTACTTATATAATATTGTCTGTGAATCTAGAATTTAGATGACCGTGCCGCAGTAGGTAGTACTGACGCCTCACAGCAACAAGGTCGCTAGTTTGAGCCTCAGCATTTCTTGCCGCATGTGGGTTTCCTCCAGGTGCTCTGATTTCCCCCACAGTCCAAAGACATGTGGTACGGGTGAATTGGGTAGGCTAAATTGTTCGTAGTGTATGAGTGTGTGTGTGTGTGTGGATGGATGTTTCCCAGAGATGGGTTGCAGCTGGAAGGGCATCCGCTGCATAAAAAATGTGCTGGATAAGTTGGCGGTTTATTCCGCTGTGGCAACCCCGGATTAATAAAGAGGGTAAGCCAACAAGAAAATTAATGAATGAATCTAGAATTTTAAAATTTTAAAAATGTTAATAAATGTATAATGAGCAAAATTTAAGATTTTATGCAAACGAAAGAGCAGTATGAAAAATGTGCTGGTATTTTATTGCAATTCTTAATTATTTTTTATAAAAATGCTTTTTATTGTTATTTTTCCAGTTTCTTAATTTTTTACACATGTAATTGTCTGCTTGTAATACTTTAGAAACAGACATTTTCTTTTAGCCTCATAAGTTTTATGTTGCTGCCATGTTGCCATTTTTTCGCTGTACTTGTTGTGACCAGGTCATGGAAAAAAATCACGTGCTCGTTACTGGCCAATAGGGGCCAGTAACAATCCTGTCAACTGTCCCGAGCTTCTTTTAAGGCCGACCCCGGGCCACCGGGCAGTCCTTGTCACCGCTGGTCAGCAGAGGCCGCCATCCCCGGACTTCTAGCATTACATCATCCACTTAGACTGATTGTGCAGACACCTGATCTGAATCACGTTAACGACCCACGCCACCTATATAAGCCACACTCTAACGGAGACAGTGGTCGACGGAGAAGAGGCTTACCGGATCCACGAGATCTTGAGATCCAGACGCCGGGGCGGACAACTTCAGTATCTCATCGACTGGGAGGGGTACGGCCCGGAGGAAAGATCTTGGATCAACCGTAAGGACATTCTCGACCCAACTCTGTTGAATGAGTTCCACTTGCAACATCCGGAGATGCCGGCCCCTCGCCCCCATGGAAGACCCCGGCGTCGGGATTCTTCTCACTTCAGGAGCCGTTCGTTGGAGGGGGGCTCTGTCACCGACTCGGTGCCAGTCATTCCCCTCGCTGGTCAGCAGAGGCCACCATCCCCGGACTTCTAGCATTACATCATCCACTTAGACTGATTGTGCAGACACCTGATCTGAATCACGTTAACGACCCACGCCACCTATATAAGCCACACTCTAACCACTGTTCAGTGCGAAGTCTTGTTTAGCCCCGGCCAGCATTACTGAGCGTTATTTCCTGCCTGATCTCCTGTGTATCACCCCGGACTGTTCTGACTCTGAGTTGCCTTCTGCCTGCCCACGACCCTTGCTTGTCACACGGATTCTGAACCACGCTGCCTGCCCTCGACCCACGCCTGCTATAAGGACTCTGAACCATGCCGCCTGCCACTGATCTAAGCCTGGTAAATCACTCTGTGTCTGTCAGTCGCCAACCCAACGACCTTGATTGATTACTGTTGATGTGTGTTCGCGCTGTAGTGCGTATTGGATGTTTGTGCTTGATTGTGATCAATAAATACTGCAAAATGGATCCCTCCGTGTCAGTCTCCCCGTTACAGTCCTTATTGTTGAGCCCTATATATATATATATATATATATATATATATATATATATATATATATATATATATATATATATATATATATATATATATATATATATATATATATATACACACACACACATATATATAAATATACAGGGCTCAACAATAAGGACTGTAACGGGGGGATAAATAAATAATTACATATATATATATATATATATATATATATATATATATATATATATATATATATATATATATATATATAAATGTAATTATTTATTTATTTATTTATTTATTTTTCTTATTTACCCATGCAGTGACTTTAAGGCATAAATACTACACTGTAAAAAATGTCTGTGATTTTACCAGTAAAAGTCTGTAAAATCTACAGTGAAAACCTTTTCAATGATTAACAGCTCATTTCTGGACAAAATACGGAAAATAACTGTAACAGATCAAACCTTTGTATTTTAGAAACTAATCAAAGTGTCTGAAATCTCAACACACACCCTCATTCACTAGTCCCTAAATTAGTGGATTAGTTTAGTCCACTAGACAGCTTGAATGACCACAAATGTCTAAATTCAGACACTGATGAACACCTGCTGTTAACAAGCACAACTTGAAGAAATTTGTATGTACTGAATGGTTACTGATATAATTTCTAGTATTTTATAAGTTGAATAATAAAAAACAGCTTTTATTTGATATTGTATGGGTCAATACTGCAAGTTTACATGGAGGGTCAACAAACAATTATCGAGAATTTAATAATTTAATTAGTTTCATGCACAAACCCTTGAGAGCTCCAGCAGCACATTTAAGACACACAGACATCAAGAACCAGGGTATGAACCTCAACCATGGTTGCTAAAAAAATCCATAATTCATTTATGCTGCAATGCATGCTGGGTGCCAGCATAGTACAAACCTCCCAGCATGCATTGCAGAATGAATGAATTATGCAGCTTAAAGTTCTTTACTTCTTTCTTTGCTTTTATTTTATGTTGTTCTTGTGGAGTAATATTTCAGTATGTTTTATATTGTTCTGGGTTGATTTTTATTTTCTGATTGTCACCAGTGTTGATAATAAAAGGGTAATTGCTGATTTCTAAGTGTTTTTAAATTTTGCAGTAGTTCAAACATTTTCCTTGTAAATGGTGCATTAAGGCATGTTAAACAGTCATTGATGCTGTCGGTCAAGTGGTTTCATTTACATGTGTTACTCGTTTCTCACTTATAACTACAAAATATTTAAAGTGTGCACAAGTTAATCTAGACCAAGAGTTAGAGATACAATTAAATAAAGAAAAAAATATAAGCAACTATTTCTTTGAGCAACAATAATCAGGAGACCATTTCATGATGGGTTTATAGCAATTTTTATTTGTCAACAGGCGTCTTCCCATTCTCATGAGTTTAATATGCAGTCTCACTATTCATGTTTCATCTTGCGAAGAGGCTGAAATAAAGGAAATAATTTTTTTGTTGATTTGTCCAAACCTAACCTTAAAGAACAGATATGATGGTGAATTTTACATCATAATACCTACATGGAGTCGGGGAGTAATCACACTTTTCAGAGCCTCGTCCTAAATTACATGGTTAAAGTTAAACCAAAAGATTTAGAGAGAAACTACATCAGCATAAATTATGTTAAGTATTTCTACACTGTAAAAAAATCCAACTTGAAAAACGTTAAAATTATTTTATTTATTTATTTATTTATTTATTTATTTATTTATTTATTTATTTATTTATTTATTTATTTATTTGTTTGTTTGTTTGTTTTCTTGGTTTGGCAAAATTCTGTAAAAATGTCTGAACACCTACATTTAACCTGTTTACTTAACTAATATCAAAAATTTCTTCATTAAGTTAAAAAAAATTAGTTTAAGAGCAAAATATTGCAAGTTCACCCAAACAAAGTCTAGTTTATCTCAGACCTCCTCACTTGAAAAAAATAAAGGTTGCAGTATTTCTAATCCTCACAAAAAGCTCCAGAAAGACTTTTAATGTGAATTTTCATCTTATATTTACCTAGCTCGCTTTACAAAAAAAAAACTCTTAGCACATGTGGACTGTTAATTTGTATTAACTGTTGTGTATATATATTTATATATGGATGTCAGAATTACAATCAAATTATGAATTAAAATGCATTCTCAAATGAGAAATCAAATGTGTTTGATATTTAACTTTCATAAACAACTCAGTAAAATCCTGTAATAATTAAATGACAAATTAAATGCTCAAAATATAATTTAATTGGAGAAACCAGTTTCTGGTTCTCCTGACACACAAGCTCATGATGGAAGCTCATGATGGACTGATTACTTGCACTATAAAGACACCTCATTCACACAGACTCTTTACTGAGTCTTGTTTTTCCCCTGCATTTTCCCCTGTTTGTCCTGTCATGTTTTGATCCTTGTATTGTTATTGTCCTGTCCTGTTTTAATTCAGTGACTAGTATTTTTTTTTTTATAACATTTGTCTCTGGTTTAGTTTTTTTTTTCCTTCAATTAAACTTGTTTGTTTGTTCTGATAATGTATTTTTTTCTTAGAAGAACTAA
This sequence comes from Danio rerio, assembly GCF_049306965.1. Lineage (NCBI taxonomy): Eukaryota > Metazoa > Chordata > Actinopteri > Cypriniformes > Danionidae > Danio > Danio rerio. The sequence goes on from NC_133183.1 coordinate 54,166,314, forward strand.
TTTCCAAAAGAGTTTCTTGTTCTTCAACTTCAGACATTTATACGGAACCCCAAGGAAGTTCGACTTAATTTTTTTTCTGCTCTATTCATTCTTTCCCTAAAAAACAATTCAAGACTTCACACTTAGCTGATGATTGATAATAAAGCTAGTTTGGCGTGCTGTCCCGGGAGAGAGCCCTGAGCTTATAAGAACTCCTGTGAAGATTAAGCTAGGGGGACTTCGTGGGAGTCTGAACTAAGGGAGTGAGGGCCTATGCGGAAGGAAGAAAAGGATAGTGGATGACTCAACACTAGAAGAAAGAAAGATAGCAGTAAACTTATGCTGAAGGAAGAAAATTAGCGGAGGAACTCAACGATGTGAAAGGAGGGGGAGAGGGGGGGAAGTGGGAGTAAAAGGTTGGGGGGGGTAGCAGAAGCGCTCGGCTCTGTAATAAAGAAAAGAAGGGGCACCTAAATGCCGGAAGGGAGATAGAAAGAGGGACGGAAGAACTCAACGTCAGAAAGAAGAAAAGTTAGGAGTTTTTTTTGTTTGTTTTTTTTCTTACTCTAGTGGCCGGGAGGGAAAGTGATTGACTCCTGCAGGAGTCGAAGCTCAGGGTAACTCCTGCGTGAGTTAGAGCTGCGGGGGCAATACTCTTGCTGTAGTCTGGGAAAATGAGGGGGTGGTGAAGACTCTAGCGAGAGGTGGCCGTGGCATGATTCCTGCGGGAATCGAAGCTCGTTTTAGTCACTCCTGCGGGAGTTAGAGCTGGGGAATGATGGCCTATGGAAAAGAGAGAGAGTAGCGGAGGAACTCAACGCCAGAAGAAAGATAGTATTGCGACTGAACTGGTCGCTAAAGAGAAAAGAAGCGGAGGAACTCACGCTGAAAAGATAAGCGGGGAGGGGGGGTAGGGAAAGATGGGAAATGAAAAAGGGGATCAGAAAAAGGGGGGATGGAGAGCGGAATTACTCAGCGCTGAAAATAGAAAAAGAATGGGCTATTAAATACTGGAAGGGAGAAAGAGGGGCTGAGGATCTTGAGGCCGGAAAAGGTAAAGGGGTGGGGGGGAACTAGTGGCTGGGATGGGCAGTGAGACCCCTGCGGGGGTCGAAGCTCGGGGCCATCCCTGCGGGGACCCGTGGGGGGGGGGGGCAGGGTGTAGCAAGAGATGGGAGGAAGGAGGGGGCGGTGAGGGCTCTTGCTAGCAAGTGGCTGCTAAGGGTTGGGCTGAGGATTGGCTCGGCAGGACCCCTGCGGGGGTAGAGGTTGAGAGTAACTCCAGAGAGTTGGAGCGGGGGAGGGCAGGAAATGAGGGGGAAGCGGAGTATAGCTCGTGCTTGAGAGAGGAGAATATGAAAGGTAGCTAAGAGGCTACTTAGAGGGAAAATAGGAGGAAATAGCAGAGTCGTGCTCATGCCCTTGAGCTCCAGTGGTTGGGTGTCAGCTGGAGAGGATCAGCTGGGCTTCCTTGAGATGGTAGTGGCTGAGGCGAATGTATGATTTGAAGGCTTCGGAAGACCATCGTCCGGGGATCTGAATCTGTCCTTGGGAGAACCCATGGTGGGCTGCTGTGGTGGCTGCCCGAATTCTGAATGAGTGGCTGGAGAATGGTTCTGGGGGGAATCCTGAGGCGGAGTACTTCTTTTAGGTGTTTTTGAAACCAAAAAACGTGTTACTGGACGGTTAGCCTCATCAGTAAAGAGGGGGGTGAGAGAGTTGGGCTCTTGGGTTCTCGTAAATGTAAAGGCTAAAAAGGGGTTGGAAAGCGCAATGAGTCAAAATGTAAATGTAGTACCCCCTCTGGATTTGGTCTGTTTTGCTTTGCTTGACAAAGAATGAAAGAGTTTCTTTATTCGTCAAAATCAGATCAGATACGGTGGGGTGGATGGTGGGGTTAAAGTTAGATGTTATGGTTAGTTCAGAACATCTTAGGAGGCCAAAATGCCAGGGTGTACATAGCGTTGAGGGTGCGGGCTGTGTGTTTGGAAAGGTATCCGTAGCGTAGTGTGATAAAGCGGGTGGCTTTGGGCAATATCATTTCTGGATAGTGTTGGACTGGTGTTGGATGGGGATCTGCCTCTGGAGCCAGTCGCCAAAACTTCTAGAAAAAGAAAAGAGACAGAGTCAGTTTTGAGCTGATACATGTTCAGCAACTATACAAAAGTTTAGTCCAAGTTTAGCGCCTTAATGGCATGAGAACGCCCCTTAAAGATGCATTGAACAGCCGATTCAGTGTACGAGGATGCTAGATGCGGCCCATTCATAGCCCCGCTAGATAGCCGCGGAGATGATGGGATATAGTTCAAAAGGTGATGATTGTTGGTTCTGAGGATTTCGAGAATTTGGGGGGACCATAGTGAAGTGAACCCATGCCCTTGGTAATATCCCCCGAAACCAACTAAAGGGGCTCAATTAAGAAATTAGATCAAATATTGTGGGGTGGATTGAGAGATTGAAATTTGAGGTTAGTTCAGAACATCTCAAAATCGAAAGGCTAGTGTGAACATGTCACACACATGCTGTGTGAGTGGAATGTATCTTTTATGAAGAGTGTGAATGTATTTGGAATGGGTGTGGAGTGTAATAGGTTGGATGGGGGTCAGCTTCTGGAGCCGGTAGTCATGATTTCTGAAATTGAAAAACAAACAGAATTAGAAATCAAATCTTTACAACATCATACATGTATGACAGACATGAAATAGTTAATGCTTGGCCCGATAGCTTCGTTGACACGATGTGTAAGGATGGTAGGGGTGGGCGTTCGTCCCCCCACGGCATGGCAGATGGATGGAGAGCTGAGGATATGGGGTGTGGCTTGTCTGGTAGTCCTGGAAAACTGTTACCTCTTGAAGACTGAGCAGGTGAAGTGATAGTGAAGTTTAAAGTTCTATTTATAACAGTCAAGTGGGAATTTTGTTTCTTTACCTTTTTTTTATTAATTTATTTATTTAATTAATTTATATTATTATTATTATTATTATTATTTATTTATTTATTTATTTTTATTTTTTATATATATATATCAATTGCCAACATCAAACTTTATAAGACTTAAAAGCGATGTCACCACTTAGTAAAACTGTAAATGGAATGTTAGTAATGGCTTTTCTTTAATCTATGAATAAGATTTTGTTGTAATCTTAACTTTACTTAATTCACAAGCGTGTCTGGCAAAATTAATTCATAAGGTCTTAGCAAGAGAGTCGAGAGAGAGGGCGGGACCATCTCTAGTTATTTAGAGCTCATTGGATGGTGACGCTTCTCCTTACAGCTATTGGCTTAGGAGTTTTAGTCAGGCAATGCAAAAGGTGCAAAAAGCCCGGCGGCCATTTTGTTGATCAAAATCAACATTGTATATGACAAGAGCTGCTGCTCTGCTGAACATATCCCAGCAAACAAGCTGTTAAATGATGGATCGCATATGTACTGCTAGGAGAAGGTGAGGGTTCAGTTTCATTGCAATTGACCTTATTCCAAAATGCGGAAGTGCGCCTGTTTTCGCGATTGTCTTAGTTTCAGTCGCCTATGGGAGAAATGACAAGGAATAATAAACAGCAAAAAACGGTCAAACTACTTGCTCTACAAACAAATGTTTGCATGACTATACTAATACTTACCGCAGGTATTATTTGATAATTCGGTTGTTTATTTCACTGATTTGGCAACCGTCAAACATCATCAGGGAAACGGTTTGAATTTCCGCTTAGTAAAAAAACATTAGTGTGCCATTTGGGACAACACTACAAACATATACTATCCTGTTGAGTGTGTAAGTGCATAAGTACATAGTGCATGAGTGTATAGTGTGCCATTTGGGACGCAGCTTATGAATTCGGACATACTACTCGGCTTGCATACTGATTTTGGCGTACCATATAGTATGGAAGTATGCGGTTTCGGACACAGCCCGGTGTTCATCCTTCCCTCTTCAGTTTTGGAGTTTTTTGTTTTCTTTTCTTTATATTAATGTATCATTTCACTTAATTTTTGATTAAATAAATTTAAGTTGATTTGATTTTCTGGTTTGGAACTTTATTTGGTTTTTGTTGCTACTTTCTGGAGCCAGGAGGTTGCAACATTAACTATAATACTCGAGTACAGTAGGCTGTGGTGTTTAAACAATGCTCTGTTGGCACTAAAGCGCCTAAAGTGTGTCAAGAAAACACAACCACAATTTATTTTTTCATTTTTGTTTGTGACCTTGATTCTCAGACTAGCCCCTATATGTCACCAATAACCTAGTTCAAAGTCACTTAAATGCATGAAGCTGCAGTCATTTAATTGGCTAATTAGATATTTACATAGCAAGCGTTTGACTAACTGTACCTGAAAGTGGCCAAAATGTTACTTGTGGTAAAGAAGCAGAACCATCTAGTGGTTAACAAAGGAACTAAAACAGAGTTCCTCATGCCTTCAACCCAGACCATGTCCCATAGAGACTGTTCTGTCACAGAATAGCTGCACAGCCAATTGGATGAGGTAAGTGATTAAATAAAGCTTGTTTGAATAATAGGTTGTACCATTTCTAACAAAACTCTACTGACATGCCGTCGAGTGGCATTTTCTGCTACCTGCACTTACTGTTTGTGATGTACAATGGAGGCATTGTTAAGAATCACACTCATCTGTGTTTGTGTGCAAGCTAAAGGTGAGTGAACCAAGCATAAAATCATTTTAGCATTGAAGACTTAGTTCATCCAAATTTAAAATGCTGTCATCATTTACTCTTCCTTACTCTTCTCTTTCAAGTGGCTTCAATCCTTTAAGAGATTATTTCTTCTGCTTGACACAAGAGAAGGTATCTTGAACAAAGCTGAAATCCTGTTACCATTGACTGCTGTAGTATTTGTTTTTACTAATAAGGAAGTCAGTGCTCACAGATTTTCAACTTTCCACAAAATGTCTTCTTTTGTGTTTAAGGGTTAGAACCACTTTAGTGTGAGTACATAGAGAGTAAAGTTTCATTTTGGAGTGAACTATCCATTTAAAGCTGCTTGCTTTTCAGTAACACATAACTAATGATACCGTAAATGATTTCACACTTGTTAAATGAGATTTCATAGATAATCAAGTTGATAAATAAGATTATACTCATGTATGCTTCATGTAAATATATTAAAAATGCTATTCCTTAACAAAAATAATAATACTCAGACCTGTAAACCTGTTTTTTTTTTTTTTTTAGATTATCATAAATATGGACTGATTGGGGCGTGTGGTGATGCAGATCAGGAAGATTTTATTGTCCAGTTTGATGATGAACAGTTGGCACACGTGGACTTCAAAGAGCAGAAAGATGTTATTACATTACCTGAATTTGCTGGTCAGGCTGTGCTTCCGCCAATATATGTGGATGCTAAAAGGGCAGAATTCAATTGCAAAGCCTACCTGGCTGTGCTTAGAGAGGTGTATGCCAGTTCACCTGAAGTACTTGGTAAGACAAAAATAGGGATAAAAATGAGTCACACTTTATGATAAGTTTGCAATATTTACTAACATGAGCTAGGAATAATACAGCAACAGATTCTTGTTTGTTAATATCAGTTAATGCACCGTGAGTTAACAAGAAGTAACAAAAAAAAAAAAAAAAACGTTTATTAACTATCATTACAAAAGATGAATCAATACTGTTATAAATATTCTTCATCATTTGTTTGTGATAGTAAATACGATAACTTATACAATCTTATTATAAAGTCTTAACAAAAAAATGTTTTAGTAAAATGTTTAAAATGGTGGTTGATCTAATCTTTGCCAGAACCTCCCTGGAGCTCAATTTATCCTAAAAGTGATCCACAATTAAATCTCAAGAACACTCTGATCTGTCATGTGACTGGATTCTTCCCTCCGCCGGTCAGAGTCTTGTGGACCAAGAACAATGTGAATGTGACAGACGGATCAACCATCAGCAGATATTACCCTAACAAAGATGGCACAATGAATGTCTTTTCTCGACTGAGCTTCATTCCTGAGGAAGGCGACATTTATAGCTGTTCAGTGGAGCACAAAGCTCTTCAGCAACCTCAGACCAGAACATGGGGTGAGTGTTTATTCAACATTCACATATAATCACGAATAAAACACATGAATTTCCCAAATGTTTGTGTGTGTTGTGTGCAGATGTGGAGGTAAAGCAGCCCAGCATTGGTCCATCAGTGTTCTGTGGAGTTGGTCTTGCTCTCGGGCTACTGGGTTTTGCTACTGGGGTCTTTTTCACTGCAAAGGGAAACAACTGTAACTAATAATTATCCTGAAGCAGACAAAGTGGTGCACACATAAATTGTACATACTGTATAAACTCATGTGATGAACAGAAAACAATTCTTTATTCATTGTAAAGTGCAAGGGCAAAAGAGTTTAGAGGTTTCTCTGAGCAATCTACTGGAATCATTGGTCTAGTACCTTAGAAGTGACTAATATTAAAATTCTAGAAGTCTCACGTGACGGCATAGGGAAGTTTGTGACAAATGCAGAACATATTCTGCTGAATGCATACTGTAAATATAAATGTTGTAAAATGACACATATTTTTCAATCAGACAGTAAATAGATATTATTTTAATATGCAAATATTGCTTTAGTTTGATATTTGATGTATTGTCAGGTGTTTCAGAGAGACATCTTGTTTACCAGAATATACTTAATGCTGTAATTTAAAAAAATATATATTCAAAGAATGAGCAAGAACCTAACCAGTCAGTCTTCAAATCTATCTTGTTTCCTTAGCCTGATTCACAGTATAAGCATGCGATAATGCTTTCCAATTTGAGCGGCAGATTTCCATCTTTGTTGTCTCATTGTACAGAAGGACTTATATAGACAGATAAAGGCTACTGTGACCCTATGTAAGGGTCATTAACAGCCTTTTCTCACAGCAGCTGGAATAAATAAACTTATCAATATGAATATTGGATGGTATGACAATTAGAAATGATAGACTGTGTAGATAAGTTGCAATTCTACACGTAACGTTAAACACACTATGACATGCTGATGTTGTTAACAGTAACCAGAAGCATTGTATAGAAGAGAAGTATAGCTAATAACATAAAAATACCAATACCAATTTGCATGGTTTAATGTACTAAGCAATTAATCAGATATTAACACATAACAGAGCGATGTGAAATGACATATCTGCCAAAAATGTTGTTTGTTTAGATTACTTTTTGCGAAGAAAATCCTTTTGGGTTAAAAAGTATTACCAAGAAAATGTATTTGTTCTTTTAATGTGTACAGTATCCACACAGCTACACATACTCCTTGAAACATCAGACTTATTAGCATTGAAGAGCTTCACCGTAAAGACCTTGTCAAGATGATCTTTCTGCTTTTTACAGCAGGTTTCTAAAAGTAATGGAGACCAAAATACTTGTAGACTGCCGTTTTAAAGAATTGAAATTCACATTTTTGGCACATACATACAGTCCTTTTTGGGGGGTGAGAGGGTATCCTGTACACCTGTATTTGGAAAAACCCAAATAACCAAACAAATGATCAGTTCATTTACCTCCAAGTCTATTTGCCAGCAATAACCACAGAACTTTCGCTTCAGTGTTGTTCAGCTACGCAGCTGTGAAAAGTCTCACAGTGTGTTACTTGATCACATGTTGTTTTGTGGGTCAGTCATACTCATGAACTGGATTTTCCAGTTTGATGAATTGAGATGCCAATTTAGACTGGGATTAGTTTACTGCAACTGCACTGGGTCTCATTCCATCTAAGAAAACAACACTGAATTACAGTGTATGATCTTTCAATATCCCTAACATACAGTATAAACTTTTAAGTTAATACTTGAAGTTAAATAAACAAGACTTGTGCTGGGATGATTTCCTGCACATGAGTCAGTTTGTTTTGAGTTAAACTACATTGCTTTCACAAGCAGTGACTCGGTTTTACATAGACAATATTATCTTTACTCTGGGATTACCCCTCTTAATTAATACACTGACTTATCATTTAAATAGTAACTCAAAACTCTTACAAGGTCACAGACAGTAGACTTTAATTGGGCATATAGCCCACTCCAGTAAATGGAGACACAAAATTTCTGTTCAACGTTACTGAGAATAAAGTTGTTGCTGCAAGCACTAAATATGGTGAATTATTAAAATCAAAATCCTTAATAGTTACATGAGCAGGTGAAGAAATTAAATCTCAAATTACGAGCAAATTTTTCCCCCAGACTTATGTGACCAGTTCTGTAAAACTTTATAACCTGTCTCTTTGTTTCACTGTACGTTTCTTGTCTTTTTTTTTACTTTAATATTGCATTGTGGATATTAAATGGAATAAAATAAATAGCGATGCCATCCACACAATATAAGTGCTGATCTTTCATTTTCGCTACAGTTGAAATAAACACCCTCATCGACACATCAACACCATCACAAACCTCACAAAGCTTACACCAAGGCATGTGACTTCGGAGTCATAACTGAACAAAATAATAATAATAATAATAATAATACATATGTATCCACATCCGAATTTACTTCGGCTTAAGAATTGTACACATCAAAAGTCAACAGAGCAGAGATCAAGGTCCTATAATGCAGTTGCATAAATAAACTAAGTTTTGACTAAACAGCTTGACAAATTTTGTAATGGCTACTTTGTGTATTAAATATTATTGTTTAAGAAATAATACTGTAAATAATAATATTTAATAGTGTATTTACAACTAAATGGTCTGGAAATGGTCTGTGTGTTAGTGCTGAAAGATTTTGAATAAGCACCAAATGCGAAATAAACTAATGAAATGTTTTCAAAATTTAAAGTGATGTTTGATTATTTTTAGGATTAACCCTTTTAATGCACCATCATGGTTTCAAGAGGGTCGAAAATGTCATGATTTGGGGTCCAATTATGAAAAAAGGATTGACCTGAAAGATAAATGTCGTATCATATTCAGGTTATCACTCTCAAAATCTTATAATACTCTGCATAACAGAACCTGATTTTAGCAAACGGGGCCTCTCTTGGGCTCATTGAAGACCAGACAAGCTGCAACATTTCGTTCTGGGAGTAGATGAGCATGTCATCTGTGTAGACTATGGCCAACTTGTGAAGTTGCTCACAATACCTCAGCTTATTCATTACCATTAAAATTAAACGTTTCCAGCAGAATATGACACTTTAAAAAACTCCATCAGCACTGGTAACTATGAAAAACATGACTGAGCACTAATAGTGTACTCAACACTTTACACTGACATTTGAAGGATAACCTGACATTAAAGATTGAAGTAAGAACGCTGAAAAAAACATCAGATTTTAGCCTAGAAGAGTTTTTCTTTTCCTAAATTAAAGCAAAACTTCATAATATTATGTTAATGAATTAATTAGTGTGTGTTGCACTACTGGAGTGAAGGTTAACCAGTCCACCAGTTCATGCAGCTATAATCTTTATTATCTTTTATTAATAAACTATGTACAATATTTACACGTTGACTCCATGTCTCTTGGATGAAGGTCTCTCAGCGACGTGGTCTCTTCTAGTCACAGTGCGTCTCTGGTGGAGATAGGGAGTGGGTTCCAGGACCGAAGATGCCGCACCTGCTGAGGACGAGGAGGGCAAAGGCTCGGTCTGGCAGGAGAAGGACGGCCTCTTTCTCTTCTCAGCAGCATAGGCCTCACTGAACAGATCGAGCACAAACACACACAAGCAGACATCATGTGGAGATTTGGACATGTGGCTATGCCAAGTACAGTTTACTCACGCGTCTATGATGGGAATGACGAATCTGCCGCTGCCATCTATTATGACTCCATTTCGGTCTGGGTCGCCCACCTCCAACAGGAAGCTGCGGGAAATCCCTGTGCTCTTCCGGATGCACTTGTGCGGAGCAGAGCCGCTGCCCTGTGAATTGAGGAGTGACAGTCAAACTCTGAGCAAACAATCTGACTGATGAGGACAAGAGCTCAAGTTCACAGCAACCGTGAGCTTGGAAAACCCAGTTACCACATTAGTGGGGCAGTGCCTAATGTGGTGTCCCGGGATCCCAAGCAGCTTCATGGCCTCACTAGTGAATATCAGAACCATGAGAATCAGCTCAGACATTTCTCACAAAGCAAACCTGTCAGTATCTGAACGCTCACCTGCTGGAGTAGTAGCACAGGCTGGACTGGTACATCACCGCTTGCACATTTGAATCTTTTTCACCCTCAACCCTTCAAACAATCTCAAATCTCCCTAAGAAGCTGAGTTTGTGTAGGTGTGTGTGTTTGTTTTTATTACATGGTGGGGACCTCAGCATGTTAGCACACTCACAATGTGGGGACCAAAAACATGGTGGGGACCAAAGTCCCGGTCCCCACTATGTTTTGCCTTTAAAATACTCAGGAGGCGTTGCTGATATGCCTAGTGCAGTTTTTTTCATTGATCCCCACCTTGACCATTCACCTGACTTGAGTGTGTAAGTGTGTATCGCTGTGCTGCTCTATATAGCGCTCATGTAGTCGGATTGCGGTACTGCACCCTTAAGCACACCTGCCGCGATTTACACATTGCGTACAGCACGTGGGCAAATTGGAACATCAAATGAAGCAATCCGACTTTAATCAACTTATTTAAGATACATCAATAAATAAATCAAGGTTTGTAGGCAAGTTAGACTGTTTTTCCTTATCATAATATAATAAAATTGGTTATGTGATGAGTGTTTCGGTCGTATATTTATGTCGTGGTTCAAAATGTATCAGGCAAAGTTAATTTTATTTTAAACGAATTTTTGCATGTTTCAATCGATGTTGTTTCAACGTAGGTATTTCTAAAACACGTACAACATAAACTGTCGTTGGGTATGTGATTCAGCTTGTTTACATGAGTATATATTTTGCGTGCTAATGTGCTAACTCTCTGACACCGGGTGATGTGTGGATCAAAGGCCAGAGTGCATGAGCCGCGGCCTGACGGTCACCAAAACCCTGAGCCACAAAATGAATAGACGGAGGATTAAACCTTTACACGATGCCGAGAAACACATCACCAGCTCCACCGACAAGATCCATTCTTTGTAAACTAAATATATAGATGATTACAAAGGTAAGATTTCATGGTTCTTGTATTGTGCTTTAATAAATTAAGTGAAATAGTTAAATGTGCAATTGCTTTGCAACATCTAAGCCTTTTCATATATTATTTCATCAAATAATATTATTATACACTATTATATAGGTTGCTGTAATAATACTGAGGTTAAATTTTAAACATGTGTGACCTTCTGCTCCTAGAAATGTAGTTTATGTTAGTTCTATAAAGTTTTAAACAGTTACTAATTTAAGGTTAAAAATAATAACATCACCAAATTTAAAATATGCCTTAAAGTACATAAATATGCATTGTGTGTGTTTTATTTTTTATTTATCAGCAGTCAACTTTTGAAGTGGATCAAAAAAGTTCATTAAAATTGCCCTAAGAAAAGAACAGGTGCTTAATAGATTTAGAACATCTTTTATGAAAGGTTTTGATCCACTTCAAAATAATTACTTTGTATATAATTCACACACAGAGAGGATGCTAATGTGAGATTTTTGAACCCTAACTTATGTTTTATTTATATTTTTCGTAAAGTTTATTTGTCTACGTTTATGAGAGGAAGTTTTGTAGTTGAATACAGGGGAGATGATAGATTTGTGGAAGCAGAGTATAGACGGGATCGCAATCAAAATACCGTATTTATGTTTGACTTTACATGGCAAAATAAGAAGTGGTGATAAGTGTTTTCACCTTTCAAATTTACATATATATTTAGTTAATTGTGTTTGTATCATATTTTAGATTTTTGATATTGTTATGAGAGAGAATAATTAAAATTTGCTTTTTTTATTAATTTTTTTGCAGCATTGATGCCTGTCATGAGGATGAAATCCTCGGTCGGCTGGTAAATGATGACAATCTGCACCCCAACTGCACTGTCAAAAAGATTGTGGTTCAGGGAAAACCTCAGTTGTGCCTTTTTGCAGCCAGGGATATTTTCCCTGGAGAGGAAATTACACAAGACTACGGAGCATGTGATTGGCCTTGGAGAAAGGTTTGACAATTTGACCAACTAATACATACTGCTTGATACATTCAGCAATGCTTAGAGTTTTTCATGTTAAGATTAAGGGTACATAAAGAGTCATTCATATGTGTATGTAATGTTAATGTAATTAATTTTTCTAAAATAGCACTGTCACGTTTAGCGTGATCAAAACAGGAACAAAAACAAAAAGGTGCGGATCCAAGTGCAGATTTATTTACAGTGAAACAAACAAGGTGATCAAAAATACAAAGTAACAAACAAATGACAAACCAGAAACTAAAACAGAGACAAGGCTCAGAAACAATAACACTACAAACTAGACTTAGGCAAAAATACAAAAACACGGATCAGGAACAACAAACTATGAATACAAGACTTACTGTGGAACTAGGAACAAGCGAGACATAGAAGACCAGAAAGACAAACGACGCGATGACAAACAAAGGTGGAATGGTTGAATATATAGTCCAGATAATCAATGGTAACACAGAACAGATGAGATGACCGGTCAGTGTAAGTGTTCCGGTGTATGCGCATGGTATGTATGAGAATGAGAACGCTTCAGTGCCTACAAAGTCCTAGTGCACTACAGCGGCCTCAGGGTGGTCACTGACGGATGTGACATTACCCCCCTCTAAAGAGCGGCTTCCAGACGCTCCCAGGGAGGGGGGGGGGGGTGCAGAGCGGAGCAAGAACAAAGGGAGGGATGGTAGGGCCAAATCAGGGCAAGTCTGTGGTTCAGGCGCCCCGGCAGGAAGCCAGGGTGCGGCCGGGGAATCCGTCCCATACAGTGGGAAGGACCACCAGGGAGGGGTGGGAGGGATGACCAATGGATGATCCTGCAGGAAACACAAGGCAGGGGTTCTTAGGAGAGTAGACTGTAGGCAGCTGGACTGGAGCCGGCGAGACTGGAGGCCGCTGGACTGGAGCCGGCGGGACTGGAGGCCACTGGACTGGAGCCAGCTGGACTGGAGCCGGCGGACTGGAGGCAGCTGGACTGGAGGCAGCTGGACTGGAGTCGGCAGAGCAAGGAGCCCGAGTGAGGTCGGCAGAGCAAAGAGCCGGGCTGGAACCGGCAGGGCATGGAGCCGGACTGGGGCCAGCAGGGCAAAACGTCTGGGAGGTGCCGCCAGGGCAAGACGTCTGAATGGCGTTGGTAATGCCAGGAACCGGGCTGGGACCGGCAGGGCGAGGAGGGCTGTAGCCGACACTGGCGGGCGGTCTGGGGCTGGAGCTGACACTGGCGGGCGCTCTGGGACTGGAGCCGACACTGGCGGGCGCTCTGGGGCTGGAGCCAACACTGGCGGGCGCTCTGGAGCTGACACTGGCGGGTGCTCTAGGGCTGGAGCCGACACTGGCGGGCGCTCTGGGGCTGGAGCCTCAATAGAGGGATTACCTTGTTTTATTATCATTATTAAATTATCTGCTGGATCCATAGTGATCGCATCATTGTGGATGTGACAAGCACTTTCTAAATGATTTTTTTAAAGATAAAATTAGGTCGGTAACACGTGAAGCGGTGTTCATGAGACTGTCATGAAACCTTTATAATGATGAAATTTGTCATGAATGTGAATGAGATTTTTTGCATGCTTATGTCAACTGTCATCAAGTATCACTCTCAGTTTTGACATTTTAAACTCTAAAATGACATTTTTTCTAATAACAACTTCAAATACACAAATAAACTGTGGCTGTTATGAGCATAAAGTATTAAAAATGTTATACTAGGTTTCGTCAGTCAATTAATTGTTTCATGTGGATTTAGTTGCACTCTTGTTTGGACCAAGCAAATATTTTATAAACAAGGTTTTTCCTGTTTTTTTTTTTTTTTTTTTCTAATTCTCTGTTCACATGAAAATGCAAAAATGCGTTGTGATGCATGTTAAGGGCGAACTTTGAGCCAACAGCTAGTGATAATGACACATGTTGAGTTCACACTAAATGGGGAATTAATTATTTGTAGGAGTAAATTGTAAATTGACCGTTGAGTTCTACTTTCTAACTAATATTGTAAAATCTCTGTCTTTGAGCTAGTTCGCTTGGTTTGCTGAAGGCTACGGGTTGCGGGTCAAGACAACAGTCTCACTCCAGAGAATGATCTAAATCTTCATTTATTGATTGTTTTACAATGCACAATGCAATTATCTAACTAACCCCTATCATCATCAACTCTTTCTCCCCTCTGCCACTTTCCGAAACTCCGCAAGAAACTTTGGATCAGCCCATTTCACGCTGATCGGCGGGGGTGACTGGAAGAGTCCAAGTCGCGAGAGGAATAATTTCTACAGCCGCCCCCAAATTCACCGGGTGAATTTGCTATAGAGACATGAGATAACAGTCAAGTGTAAGTCTCAAACTTATCTGGGAGTGGGGGCAGGCAGATTAATTAAGCTACAGGCCGAATGTAGGTTTTGTCCTTCACTTGAATTTTGGCCGATCTAGTTCGTTCATCATTCCCAGGAAAGATTTGCACAACCCTTCCCACTGGCCACAGGGCACGTGGCAATTGTTGATCTACAATCATTACAGCGTCTTCAATTTGAAGTTTTGCCCCCTCAGTTTTCCATTTTTGTCTTATTTGAAGGTTTGATAGGTAGTAGCGAATGAAGTGTTTCCAAAAGTGGTCAGCTAGGAGTTGACTGTGTTTCCATTTCCTGCGGCTTAAGAGCTCAGTATCGTGATACATGACTTGTGGTAATGAAGCGTCTCGCCGCCCCATCAAAAGGATGTTTGAAGTTATTGGATCTGGATCACTGATGTCTGAAGAAGTATAGGCGATGGGCTTTGAGTTGAGAATCCCCTCTATCTCTATTAGCACTGTTCTTAATATTTCTTCACTGACTGTCTGGGTGCCGAGTGTGACTTGAAGGGCAGACTTTAAGGAGCGTATCTCTCTCTCTCCCAACATCCGCCAAAGTGGGGCGCGCTCGGTGGGTTGAAGAGAAATCGGATCTGTTGGCTGGCAAGGTGGGTTTGAAGTTCAGGATGAAGAGCTGTGAAGGACTCTTTAAGCTCTCTTTCACCTCCTTTAAAATTGGTCCCCTGATCTGCTAAGAGCTCGAAAGGTTTGCCACGTCTAGAAATGAACCTCCTAAGGGCCATTAGGAAGGAGTCAGTGTCAATACTAGTGAGTATGTCGAGGTGAACTGCACGTGAAGTCAGACACTTAAAGATGATTCCCCATCTCTTTTCATTTCTACGTCCCACCTTTATAGTATACGGCCCAAAACAGTCCACACCTGTGGAATAGAAGACTGGCTTATGAGTCCACAATCTTGCTGGGGGAGATCTGCCATTCTAGGTGGAGTTGGTTTTCCTCGCCATCTTTGACACTCGAGGCATTGATATTGGTGCTTTTTGACTGCTGCTCGTCTCCTTAGCACCCAGTACTTTCGTCTGAGCTCTGCAAACACCCTGTCTGGCCCTGGGTGATGCAACCTATCATCATAGTCTTTAATTATCAGTTTAGTAGTGGGGTGCTGAGAGTCGAGGACGATAGGATGTATGGCATCCTCTTCTAGTTGGCTGTGTCGACGAAGCCGGCCACCCACTCGTATCAGACCGGTTGCAGGATCAAATTCAGCTGCGAGACATAGCAGTCGACTGGTTTTTGGCAATTGTTTACCTGATCTTAAGCATGTTAAGTCTTCACCAAAGCAGTCAGATTGAACTTGGCAGAGGACTGCCAATTCTGCCTCTTTGTAATCATCTGCTGTTGGTACTTTGTCGGGGTGAATGTTGGCTTTCAACAGGTCTATGAAGTTGGAGTGTGGCTGCTGATCTGAGTTAGTTGGAGGGGAGGTAAGAAAAAAGTTGCATTTCAAAAAGTTGCATTTCTCAGTTCGTTGTCAGGGTCAGTGCATGTTAGTGACGGCATCTCTGGCCAGTAATTAGATGTTTGGTTGAGAAATTTTGGCCCCTGGTACCATCTGCTTTCGCAGCCTATTTCACAAACAGTTTTGCCCTTTGTGAGGTCATCTGCGGGATTTTCCTGTGATGGCACATACCTCCATGCATAATTTTCGGTGAGCTCCTGTATCTCTGCCACTCTGGTGCCCACAAACACCTTAAAACAACATGATTGAGACAGTACCCAATTGAGCACAGTGGTTGTGTCAGACCACAATGTGATGCTCTAAAAAGGTAGAGTTAGTTCTGTTCTCAACACCTTCGCAAGCTGTGCACCCATCAAAGCTGCGCATAGCTCTAAGCAAGGGATGCTTTGCTGTTTTTTAGGAGCCACTCGGGATCTTGCAGTGACAAAGGCTACTTCTACCCTGCCCTCTTGGTTTTCAGTTCGCAAGTATCCTACAGAACCGTAAGCCTGTTCTGAGGAGTCGCAGAAAATATGGATTTGCCTTGAACTGGTGGGGTGATCAAGCTCTTTGGTACTGTAACAACGTGGCCAGCTGATGTACTGTAAGTCATTTAGCTCGTTTTCCGAGGCTTTCCATGAACTCAATAGCTCATCTGGCAATCGTGGGTCATCCCATTCTCGTTTTTTGTCCCATAATCTTTGCACAATTACTTTGGCTCTTGTGGTATATGGAACAATGTAACCAAGCGGGTCATACTGACTGGCTAGAACGTGATAGATGCTTCACATAGTGGGTACTGGGTTGGAGGTTTGATGGGGTTTGTAGGAAAGCCTTCACTGAGCCATCGAATAATGCTTTGTGACTGAGCTTCAGTAGGTAGGTGGCTAATGACTGATGGTTCGTTGCTTGCCCATTGTCTTAACTCAAAGCCTCCTGAGCTTAATACATTGCCTTAATACATAGCCTGTCTACACAATCCTTCGCCTCTTCCTTCACAGCAAAACTTTGAAGACAGTTATCAACGTAGAATGATTTCTCCATTGATATCTGCGGGCCCATTGCCTCATTGTTGTCCTGAATCTGACACAAGAAGTGCTTCTTCCAGCTTCAAGTGGTCAGTAAGGATCTGATTTCAGATATCCATCAGATACACTTTCCCACTCATCTCTCACAATCCGCTGTCCATGCTCTGAATCCTGACTGATCGGAGGAGACACTCTACCAGATCCCTCCGGTGGTGAGAGCCTGCAACTTTGTGTAGAAGCAGGGAGTGGTTGTTGATGGGCTATTGGGGCAACAAGCTCCTAATCAGCCAGATAAGCTGGTCGCTGCACTCTTCTCCTTAGGCGCACAACAGGTGTTTCTGGTTGAGACATTTCCATAGCAAGTCAGCGATCCGGCTCGAAGGACCATGTAAAATCTCTGTCTTTGAACTAGTTCGTTTGGTTTGCTGAAGGCTACGGGTTGCGTGTCAAGACAACAGTCTCACTCCAGAGAATGATCTAAATCTTCATTTATTGATTGGCATCAACTTGCTTGTTTGTGTGTGTATGGGTGTGTGGTTCTGCAATAGAAAAAAATATAAAATGAATAAACATATAAAAGTACAATATAACATTAATAAAAGTTACATTATAAATGAATATACATTTACAATAAATGAAACATACAGCATAAACACAATGGGTTAACCAGAGGAGCAATTGGTGTCAATGCTGGTCGATACATTGGCTATGTATGTGCGTTGGGCACCAGCTGCGCACGTAAACACCCCTGCTGTGCGAGCTGACTCATGAAGCGGCAAACAGCATTACAGAGCATGCGCTACCTAAAGTGTGTGTGTTGGCCACGAGCTGCGCACGTGAACACCCCTGCTACACAAGCTGACTTGTGAAGTGGTAACAGCGCATGCGCTACCTAAGGTGTGTGCGTTAATAGCGTATGATTACAGATAAAATTTATCGGCAGGAATAATATAGATATAAGAAATGATAATTGTAAACATAAACATATGTGTGTACATCTAAATAGGCAATCTTTACAGTGGTTCGGTACAGTTTATAAACAAACAAATAGGTATGAACTTTCACTAAACTAAGCATTGAACATTCTGTTTTACTTACCTTTTAGATGTAAGCACACACACCATCAATGAACTTCTCAAATTGAAATACTTCTTGTCCTCTAACTATTTACAATGCACAGCTTTAATTATCAAACTAACCCCTATCATCATCAACTCTTTCTCCCCTCTGCCACTTTCCGAAACTCCGCAAGAAACTTTGGATCAGCCCATTTCACGCTGATCGGCGGGGGTGACTGGAAGAGTCCAAGTCGCGGGGGGAATAATTTCTACAAATATGTTTGTTTTTCACTGAAGGATGACCATACGACTGCAGAAGAGAACTGCTCTGTTTCAGTAGGAGTCCCACATCTCTCTGAGGCATGCATGCTTAATTTGTGAGTGTACGCACTAGTGTAACATTATGGGGACCAGAGCCACGTTAGAAAAGCTGTGTAGCACACTTTGTCCTGAATACACACACACAGTAAGGTCTGACATAGTGGGGACCATGACCAGTGTTTCCTCTAGGATTTTTTCGAGCTGTGGCGGCAGACTCTGTTGGGCATTTTACACAGATCTACTACTACATGAGGCGTTATTTCATTGACAAATGTCGTGGGCGCCTACGAGCATGTCAGTCTCTGCTTGAGCGCCGAAATCCTCTGTTCGTGCACAAAACTTCTTGCGCGTCTCAAATATACGCTGCTAAAGTGCAGATTTTCTTGCACGCCCTCAAATAAACGCGGCTGAAGTGTGATTTAGTGCGTTTATGTACCGAGTATGTCTCCCAACATTTATTAGATTTAGGAACATTTATGATTGCCTCCGATAGACTTTGTGGAGGGGACTGCGGCATTAATGCATCCTAAAGTAAAGTGAAACAGCTATAAACTCCAGCAAGATAAAGTCATTATATGAAGAGCCACAGACCTTTATCTATAAATAAAGTATAAATATGGAAACTGTGTTTATCATAACTGAAAGCTACACCGTGTTTGCTGGTCTCTCATCACGCACCTGTCAGTCAGTCAGCACCTTAAAGAGTTAAACAGAACGCACATCATCATTATCAATATTATTATTATCATCATTATCATTATTATCATCCTCATCATTATTATTATTATCATTATTATTAACATTATCATTATTATTATTATTCGTAGCATACTTAATTGTAATTAGCGTAATAAAAATTAAATATAGAAATGAAATGGTGGGTGTGGCTTAATTTGTGAGCGTACGCACTTGTGTAACATTGTTGGGACCAGAGCCCAACCCTTGAGTTTTACTGTCTAACTAAAAAATAAATGTTTATATATAGCTTTTATTGAAGGATGATAATATGACTGCACAAGAGTTTCCATTGAGGTCTAAAGGCCTAAAATTTCACTTTTTAAATTTTAGACTTAAGTCTTAAATTGGCTGTTCTAGGTCTCAAATATTTCTGCACATGTCATATTTAACGCTACATCTAATTTCATTTAAATTCTTTGTTGTTATTGTTGTTTGGTTTTCGTGGTGCTGTAGTTCTTTATTTCACTAGTCCAAATGTAATTTGCATTACACTTCGTTTGAGCTGAATATGAATCACTTTGAACAGAATTTGTCTGAAAGGGTACACCTGTAAACACATCTTAACGATCTGTCCAAGCGTGATCATCATAGAAATTAGATTGTGATCTAAAGAATTAGATTGTGCATATTTAAAAAGCAGTAAAATGTAAAACACCATCAAAGCATGTACTTTTTTTTCTGGATTAGTTGAGATTTGTTTTTTCTGAGAAAAAACAAGTTCTTGTGTTGTGTGTGGTTTTTTTTTTGTTTGTTTGTTTGTTTTTAAGATGCAACCCTCAAGCCATGAAGAATGTACAAAATCATTATCATTCAATGCAGTGTGGAATGTCAGAGTAAGTGTTTTGTATTTTTCATTATCTTTTTTTTTTAAAGGGTAACTGAAAGTAATAGTCATTGTCTTTAAGGCTAGAGAGAAGAGTTTGGAGCACTCAGACTCATATGAAGATGAAGTCAGTGAGGAGGAGTATGTCCCGGACACTGAAGAGAGTTCAGATTGCAGTTCGAGCTTTAGTGATTTACCAATAGGAAATACAGAAGTGCAGCCAATCAGGTGGACTTTAGATAAGAGCAGGAAAAAGGGCAGATCTTAAAACACCAGTGAAACAGAGAGCTCCCAGAGTCATGCCACATCCTCAGGTCCTGACATTTCAGTCATTATTCCAGCTATAACTAAAAAAAGTAATGGAGCAAGAGTTTACAACTAGAAACAACACTGTTTTTGTGGCTGTGCTCAAGCAAAAATTGCTAGACACCTGGAGCGTAAACATTGCAAGGAGGTAGAAGTAGCAAACTCTTAAATGCCATGAATCAAGACCAAGTGGCACTTGAAGCAAGAAATGACTGGTGCATTTTAGAGCTGGGGAAGCATCTTTATAACAAGTATGAATCAAGAGTTAAAATGCATGAGCACATTCGTCAGAAAATGAGAGAGCTTGGAAGGCTCCTAATATCTGCAAGAGAGGTATCAGCTGTTACATCTATTAAAGAGCTCATCCATCCCAAAAACTTTATGCATACAATTAATGCAGTTAAAAGAACAGCTGGATACAATGAGGAGAAGGATATGTATGGAACAGATAGTATTGCTGTAAAACTAGGACATAGCTTGAGTAATATGTTAAGCTATGCTTATAGAGAGCCATTCTACCATCTGTGGAGATGAAGAGGCAGCAAAGAATGCACAGAGTTTTCAGCAACTGTATCAGTCCTGATGGCCTGAGTACATTTCTGCAACAGCCCGGTGAACACTGGAGGAAGCCAATTGGAACTGCACACTTCTGCTTCCATTCACTGAAGATGTTAAACGTCTACACTTGTATCTTGATGAGCAGGAAAAAATAAATTGCAAAATCTTGTCAAAACAGCCCTTATCTCAACATTGGTCAAAATTAGCCAAGGTTACGCTAACTCAAGTTATGCTTTTCAGTCGAAGACGAGAAGGTGAAGTATCACAGATGCCTTTGACTGCGTACACATCCAGCAACCAATCAGTTGAACATCCAGATATTAACATGGCCCTCTCAGAAGTGGAAATTAAACTGTGTCAGTACTTCAAGAGAATAGAGATCAGAGGCAAAAGAGGCAGAAAGGTCCCTATATACACCAGTTCTTGATATACACCATTTACCCAATCGCATAAATGGTTAACTATATGCCATAAACAAAACGATTTCATTTTTAATAATAACTGTTTGACTTTTTTTTTTTAATAGGTTAAAGAAAAGATTGAAATTAAAAAGAAATGCTTTATGCTGTTAAGAAGCAATGTGCTCACACTGACAGGTCAAATCTACTTTCTCCCTTTCAAGTTTAAAGCAAATTTGAATGCCAAAGGATTTTAGACGTGCATATAAAATAGCCTATGTAATATATTAACATTAACAAATTAACAAAATAATTAGCAAATGAGAAATAAATGACAGAAAAGTTGATTATTAAAAAGCCATTCTCTAAAAATTATCATGATTGCAAGATTAAAACGAGTAGATTATTATTTTTTTTAAATAAGGCCAATGCGTTGATTTAACCATTACTATTGGTGTAGTCTAGGGATGCACCGATATCACTTTTTTTTACAAACTGATAAGAGTGAGTATTTTAATTTATGTACTTGCCGATACAGAGTATGATACTTAATATATATGGATTCAATGAAGTTTAGCAAGGATGAACACAACGATGCAAGGATGAACACAAATCTTTAACAGAGGGCTGTTCCAAGCCTAAATATGCGCACATTGTTGATAACCCTGCAAATTCAGAACTTCTCTATAAATAAGCAAGGACATTTTAAAGGACTAGTTTATCCTGACATGTGGGGTGGAGGAACTACTTTTTCAGTGAAGAACCCCATTTCTTTGCGTAAATTATATTGTTTTACACACATACACACACACACATTAAAGAAAAAATGCAATATTAGCTTTGGTAAAAACATGCACTCGTATTCTATATTAATTGAAATATATGTAAACTGCACATATAGGACCTGTGTTTCCTTTACTAATATTATTGACCATTACATATTCTATTCTAAAACATCAAATCACTAACTGTCACGGTTATGGATCTGTCTGCTCTTTTATGATGTGTCTGCGCGGTGTGAGAGTTTATCTGTATCTGCGGTGCTTGTATCACTAGTGTGTGTGCGCTTGTTTCTATGTTTGTGTGAGAGTCGCGTGTCTGTCAGTGTTATTGTTTTCATGTCATCAGCTGGGCGGTCACATGATCGCTGTCTCCGGTAGTCGCTGCTTAGCACCGCTCAGTTGATAATCAATGCACCACAGGTGTAGTGCATTACTGCGCCTATAAATGTTCAGCGTTCCTGTCTCACTTTGTCAGTTCATTGTTAGTTCACGGTCTTCTGTGTCTCTGTCAGGCTCTCCTCACTGTGTTTGCTGGTGGTGAGTGGATTGGGTGATATCCTTGTTGCTGCTACAATATGTTTCCTGTTTCCATCGGAGATGATTGTTAGATCCTCGTTGTTGTTGTTTTTCCATGAACATTTTATCAGCGCTGCCGATCTCTCTTAGTTTGTTCACTCCTTTATTCTCGGATCCTTGTTCTCTAGCCACTCATCTACTTATCTGTTTTTTTTGTGTGATAAATCCATTAAAAGACTTGCATTTGGGTTCCACGTCTCTTGTATGACCGTGACAGAATGAACTGACCAGTTATGGACCCAGCAAGTTTTTCACTGTTTCGGCTCGTTTGGATCATCAAGAAAAACAGATGACGACCACCAGTCAAGCTATTTAGGTTCTAGTCAACCAGATTTCCAAGCTGACCACACATCTCCAGAAACTCCGCTCGGGACCCAACGCCGAGTCCACTCTGACTGCTCCTCCCACTAACACAATAGTAAGTCCTGTGTTTAATGAGGCTCTTTGCTCCGCCGAGCCGCGACTTCCTCCGCCACTGAGTTATGCGGGCGAACCTCATTTATGTCGAGCCTTTTTGGTCAAATGCTCGCTTTACATATCACTACAGCCCTCGTCGTTTCCCAGCGAGGAGAGCTAGGTGGCTTTTATTATTAAACTGCTGTCAGGTAAAGCGGCTCAATGGGGAACCACTGTATGGGAGAAAGAACATTCTTGTTGTAAAACATTCAAAGCTTTTTCAGATGAACTCAGAGCCATGTTTGATCGAGCGGCTTCGGGGAGAGAGGCATCCAGGAGGCTTGCGGAGCTCCGTCAGGAGGATTTGAGTGTGGCGGAGTTGTAAGTGGAACATGGAGGCTCAGCGAGATATGTTTTTTCACAGACTCACTAATCACATCAAGGACGAGATCTACGTCATGGAGTTACCCGAGACCCTAGATGACCTCATCGACTTGGCCATCAAAGTGGACAACCGCCTACAACGGAGAGGTTTGCGCAAGGAGCCCCGCCCACAACATCCGATCTCAAGGACCCGCTCTCCCGAGATGAAGCTCTCTGTATCTGAACCAGAGCTCAAGCAGAAGGGCAGATGTCATCTTACTGTGGAGGAGCGAGATCGCCGCCGTACGGAGGGGTTATGTATATACTGTGGAGTTGCAGGACATTTTGTGGCTTTTTGCCCCACCAAGAGTAAGAAGTCGACCATGGGTAAGAGTTTATTGGTGGGGGAGATTATGGGTAAAAAGGAGTCCCATAACACAACAACTTTACCCATAACTTTGGGTTTTAATTCCTACACTCATATTGGTCACGCGCTCATTGACTCTGGAGCGGAGGGAAACTTTATTGACTCCAAATTGGCTAATACTTTAAAAATCCCTGTTTCTCCACTTTCTTCACCCATTGCTGTGCACGCCCTTAGTGGCCTGTCTCTTCCAACCATCACACATATCACTGCTCCAATAAAACTCATTTCTTCTGGTAACCACACTGAGACTATTAAATTTTTTTTAACAGATGCTATCGGTACCCCTGTCATTTTGGGTCATCCTTGGTTAGTGTTACATTGACCTCACATTAATTGGGGTCACAATGCCATGTTTTCCTGGAACGAGAGCTGTCATGAGTCCTGTTTATTGTCTGCTTGTTCTACTGTTTCTCGTTCTGTGTTTCAGGAGGAGCAGATAGATCTTTCAAACGTGCCTCGTGAGTACCATTACCTAAAGGGAGTGTTCAGTAAGTCCCGGGCTGCTTCTTTACCTCCTAATCGTCCCTATGATTGTGCTATAGACTTATTGACAGGTGCGTCTCTGCTTAAGGGCAAGTTATATTCACTGTCTGTTCCAGAGAGGGAGGCCATGGAGAAATATATTTCTGATTCTCTAGCAGCCAAGATCATCCGTCCGTCTTCTTCACCGGCGGGGGCGGGATTTTTTTTGTGAAAAAGAAGGATGGTTCCCTTCATCCCTGCATTGATTATCGGGGGCTGAACAGCATCACGTTTAAGAATACTTATCCTTTGCCGTTGATGTCTTCAGCCTTTGAACGTCTGCAGGGGGCGAACTTTTCACAAAACTAGATCTCCGTAATGCTTATCATTTGGTTCGCATAAGACCCAGGGATGAGTGGAAAACAGCGTTTAACACACTCTGAGGGCATTTTGAGTACTGCGTTCTGCCCTTCGGCCTTTCCAACGCTCCGGCTGTTTTCCAGACACTCGTCAATGACGTGTTGAGAGATATGATAGATCCGTTTATCTATGTCCACCTGGATGACATTCTGATTTTTTCTCACTCTCTGAGACATGAGACATGCGGCGAGAGCGAATACCGCCCAAGCGGTTGATATACGCCACCGCCGCCGTGCTGTCCGTTCTGACCAGCACGTGTTGCTGCTCCAGCACCGGAAAAAAACGGTGGAGAGCAAGGAACACTGCCAACAGCTCCAGGCGATATGCTAATGCAACTGGGTTCCTTTCCACAGTTCCGCCGCTGCATGCCCGCAACGCACAGCCCCCCAGCCCGTGTTGGAAGCGTCTGTTGAAACGACAACAAGACTGGACGCCTGTCCTAGAGGCACTCAGGTCTGTAGGAACGAGGGGTCGCTCCAAGGGCTGAGGGCGCGGCGACACATCGCAGTAACAGAGACTCTGTGTGCGCGCGCGTGCCATGTGCGTCTGGGGACTCGATCCTGAAGCCAGTGCTGGAGTGGTCTTATATAGAGTAATACGCGCGGCGTGAAGGGGCTGCGGATGCCATATGCCCCAGGAGCCTCTGAAATAGTTTCAGTGGGACCACTATTTTACTGTCGAGTTTTAACGAGTTTTAGCCAGGGGTGGTGCTCCTAGACCACTAGTGTGGACATCGTCCTCCCCAACGCACACGCAGCGGACTTAGTGGTCCGAAGAGCATAGTCGGATGCGGTGCGAAGCTCCAAAGCCTGGGTTGGACCCACCCTCATGCAGCTCGGCCAGCGCCTGCGCTTGGTAGCGCTGGTAGGTGGCTATCGCATGCAAGGCGAAGCAGCCTGGCCCACAGCCTTGTAAGCTCTAGCTCCGAGGGAGGCAGATAACTTACAGGCTTTGGATGGGAGACGAGGCGGACCCCGCCAAGAAGAGGCGCCAAGCGGACAAGGATTGACCTCAATCATGCTCTCAACCTGAGGAATCGCCACATACCCCCTGGCCACACCACCGTCAAGAGTGATGAGGGTGGAGGGACACGCAGCATGAGCAGAAAAAAGTGCCCTTCAAGACCGCGTGAGCCTACTGTGCACCTCCGGGAAGAAGGGGACGAAAGGCTTCGAAGGCTTCGCCTTCTGGTCCTCTACGTATCACCCATCTAATCGGTCCGGGCGCGGAGCTGGGGGATGAACCAACTCCAACCCCACGGCCGAAGCAGCCCGGGAATGTACGGCTAACATGTCCGCCTTAGGATCAGTTTTGACAGTGCTCACCTGCCCAGAGGGGGCGAGCGGGTCTGGATCTTCGTCGGACATTGAAAGCCCATCCGATGCCGATGGACGTCTGATCTCCGGTGTCAGCAAACGTGAGAGATTCCATCTGGTTAGACGGATCACTCCCACTGCCCGAAGCCTGGATGGAGCACCTGGAGGAGCAGGAGGTCCCAGACCCCTTTTATTATCTCCCGCTGGGACCCTCAGATCTGCCGGAGTGCCCACTGCAGAGCAGGGGACAGCAGGGGTGGTTCATGAACCGCCCGCGAGCACCACATTAACATGTTGGACCCCCAAACATGTAATGCAGTGATCGTGTCCATCATCCGGAGCCAGGAAGCATCCGCATCCAGAAAAGCACAGTCGGAGTGGCATCCTGAAAAGGACGTTCTGCACGACTGTGTTGCTCTTTTAGGAAAAATTGCAACTTATACGCACCGCTCTGGAGGACCGGACCCAAAGAACGCCAGGCAAGGGAGAATCCCAGCTCAACCATCTGCCGCCGCGTATACCCACTCTGGACCAGGAGACACTTGTTCGCTCGGAAGTCGCTGTATTCAGCAAGAGGAACCCTCATCGACTCGATCAGAAAAGTCTCTGAAGCGAAAAGGATATGCTGGGTTAATTGGCAATGAAGCACACGTGCGCAAGCTTACGCTGCCAATTCATTGGCATTCATTGGCCTGTTTCATACTCTTTCAGACAGGTGGCTTCTGAACCGAATCCTCCCAATTCATGGATTTTCTAAATCAAATCCACCAATAGCATTGGAGTTCCCCACCCGAAGGGGAACAGGTCTTTTCTTTTAGTTTCCTCAGCAGAATCATCCAACTTTGTAATGTTAGCATAATCATGACAGTCCGTTGCTACTTAACCACGGGAGACAGCTATAAGTATTTGATTGTACTGTATATTTAGAGGGTTGCAGCTGTATGTTTTGTATAAAGGAATGATGGAGTGTGGTGTGAATTAAATAATTAATCATATATACAGGCTAAATTAGTCTGTGTGTCAGTATTAAGTTTATTGTTATTATGAGTAGAAAATATGATGATGATGATGATGATGATTAATATTATTGTAATGCCATGGTCCATGTTACTGCAGTGTGGAGCTATTGAGCTATTGTAGAGGAGCGTGTTTCAAAAACTGGAGGCGGAGGTTGAGAGAGAAGTAGTTGTTGACAAAGTAGCCGCTTGTCTGGACTGATCCAAAACCACTCTTACCAATGAACTCAGGAAGCAACTGTCTACATTTCACTTAAAGGAATTGTGCATATCCTGCAATGGACAAACAGAAAGGTATTTTACTTTTTTGTTAGTATTATGTAGCAGAGTATAACATATTTTACATGAGCCATATTTGATCCTCTTGAAAACGACTATTTCTTATTTTATTTTTAATAATTAATAAGTTTTGGTACTTAAGATTAACTAAAGATGTATACTTTGAATTGTATTATCCAGTTATTGAATCAACTTACGATGTACAGAGTTGCTGTCTATATAAGCTGCCTGGGATGAAATCACTGTTAGTAATCACTAATCGTATAAGATCTCCTTTATGTAGACCTCCTGACTTAAGTAATTGGTGTTGTTTTTTAGTGCACACAGTAATCAGCTGTTTTAAGCAAAAAACAAACAAACAAGGAATTAGTTACAAATTGTGACTCATTTTAATTACTAAATCTTGGAAAGAAAATAGCAATAATTCAACAAATGCTTCATTTTTGCTATTCGCATCTGGCCACTATTAATAATTCTAATACACTTAATTCATAAACCACGAACAAACCCTTATGCTATAAGTTTACATGGCAACACAGGCAGGTGTGCATGCACAAAACATCTGTTGGCAGGTTTGTTGCAATATTAAAATTATTACAAGTATTACATGTAAGATGCCTGAGTCAGCATTTCATGAAGCGTAGATTTGTGTACATTACTAAACTATCCGACTGTCTACTAATACATTTAGACATTTGCTCATTAAGAAATCATGATAAAGCAACGTTTACATCGTTAAATAATAAAAATATATAGTATTTATACAATATTTATAATAATAATTAAATGTCATCCTGTTGCTCTTATGGTGTTTTTTGTTGACCGATAAAATTATGTGACAGTATTACTTATTTCAAAGTGGCTAAGTAAGTTGAAGTGTCCAAATCTTTCTCAATGGTTAAATTATTACCACTGGGCACCATCTACTATACTACAAGGCTGCAGAAGAGCATCCAGTTTTCCATCACCCTCTGCCCTCAATTCTGTTTTGGAAAAACAAAGAAGTTTACTACATATTTTTTGCTGATAGACAATTAAATAATAAACCGCAGGTCATAAAGAAGAGAATTTGTATCTATATATATAAAAGATGTGTAACGGTTCACAAAAATGACGGTTGGGTTCAATACAACACAGTGTCACGGTTCGATATGTTTTCGATACAGCAAAAAAAAAAGAAAAAAGCCAGAGGATTTCTTTGATTAAATTTTTTTAATGTATTAAAACTAACATTATAGAAGTATTTTTTTTTCTTTTACTTTAAACTGTGATAGCGCTATACTTCTGGGGTTTCTGCTTAGCGGCAAATAAAACAAATCCTTCTTTATACTCAAAACCAAAATGCTGCTTATAAAAAATGATTGTAATATTATAGTAGTTAAACAATTAAAAAAAGAGAACAATTTAGTTTTATATGGAACTGTTTCATTACATTTTTAAGTATTTTTTTTTATTTTCAGAAAGATGAGAGTTCACCTTTTCTTCAGAAAGCACAGATCTGCTTGATTTGAAAAGCAGGAATTATCTGACTGAAAAGGGCTTATGAAGGAATAATGCAACTGGGCTCTATTACATTCAACATTTTCTTAAAACTAGACATTTCCACTACAGATTAAGGTCTCACAGGGCTTGAAATTAACCTTTTTTCTTGGTAGCACTGGGGCTCTTCAAAAATGTAGGCGGCACCAGACAAAATTTAGTCGGACCCACCAAAAATGATGGGAACCGTTACTACATTTTTTATATAAACAAATTCTATTATATATATTAACACTCTAATCAAAACTAACAAATAAACAAAAATCTGCATGCGCTCACCGGCCCTGCACGCACTGCTTGATGTGGATGAGATGAACTGAATTAACAATAATAACTGTGCTGTTCTCACGGGTGCTGTCTGATATTGCACATATATTGACATAACTTATTTTTTGTAAAATTCATCTTAATAGCAGTAACGGTCTTTTCATTAGCTGCAAAATTCATTTTATCACAGTGAATGCGTGCTCTTTAGCGATGGTGAAGGCAGTATCACACACAGTATCAAGGCAATGTCACACACACACACACACATATGTAAAGTTGATTTCAGAATTAGTCAACAATATTTCACTAGATATTTTTTCAAGACACTTCTATACAGCTTAAAGTGACATTTAAAGGTTTAACTAGTTTAATTAGGTTAACTAGGCAGGTTAGGGTAATTAGGCAAGTTATTTTGTAACGATGGTTTATTCTGTAGATGATCGAAAAAATATATAGCTTAAAGGGGCTAATAATTTTGACCTTAAAAGGTTTTTAAAATAATTAAAAACTGCTTTTATTCTAGCCGAAATAAAACAAATAACACTTTCTCCAGAAGAAACAAATTATCAGACATACTGTCAGACATACCTTTTCCTTGCTCTGTTAAACATCATTTGAGAAATATTTAAAAAAGGCTGTCGCCTCACAGCAAGAAGGTCGCTGGTTCGAGCCTTGGTTCAGTTGGTGTTTCTGTGTGGGGTTTGCATGTTCTCCCTGCGTTCGCGTGGGTTTCCTCCGGGTGCTCCGGATTCCCCTACAGTCCAAAGACACTAAATTGTCCATAGTGTATGAGTGTGTGTGTGGCTGTTTTCCAGAGATGGGTTGTGGCTGGAATGGCATCTGCTGTGTAAAAATGTGCTGGATAAGTTGGCGGTTCATTCCGTTGTGGCAATAAATAAAGGGACTAAGCCGACAAGAAAATGAATGAATGGATCAGTTTCTTCCTCCATTTCACAAGTGTAAGTGTGATTAAAATGGCTGCCTGCTTGTTTTTTTCTAGCTTGCAAATTATGAATTTAATTGTTTTTTGTCACTTGTAAATCTGGTTTACCCTTTATATTCTCATTTCGCATCTAAAGTCACGTTGAAAACGCAGTGCAGGCCGCTTTGTTTACAAATTTAAATGAGTTTGTGAGCTCACGTTCCACTACCGTGTGGCATTGCTATGGCCACCTTTAGCTGTTCCTGCACGTGTGGGGGTCAAGGTTAAGAATAGTTCAGGTTTTGCCACTGTGTGGAATAATACTGAATGTGTAACATGGTTAAGAGTAAAGCAATATGCTGATGTTTAACTGCCCTGCTTTAATGGCCAGTTTTCACTGAGTGGTACGGTATGGTACGTTCGGTTTGGTACAACGGTGATTTGGTGGTTTGGACAAACACGAGAGTGAAGCGTGAAAAACAGGAGAAGCCAGAAAAAAGGAGCATATTATTTCTTCAGCAAACGTGAAAAAAAAACGTGCCGTTTTAATTTTTATCCTCACCTTTTGAACTAATATGAACAGGGAATGATGGAATTACTCTTTAACAGAGGCTACACATGCTGCTGAAGATTACAGACACAGATAAGAGTTTTTCACAGACTGTGGGCTATATTTTGTGTTGTTTTGAACCTAAATAAGGACAAAATCACTGTTGTGTGTAGTTTTTCTGTAGTTGGTAACATATCTGAGACTGTAAGAGGCTGTATGTGTTCACATATGTTAATTAGTTGGTGGAGATGGGTCTGAAATATGAGATACACTATGCACTTTGACTACTTGAATATTGTTGATAAGCCGTGGTGGGCATTTCACTCTGTCTCACACTGAATGCCGTCGACCAATTGCAACAGACTGTCATCGGTCAAATCAGCGCAGATTAGCTTCACGCTAAGGAGGGGTTTGGAAACAAATGAATCGCTAAACGTATCGCTGGAAGAATTTGGTATAAATAAATGCATATTATAAGACAATGAAAGTGTTTTTGATCTTGCATGCATATCAGCCTGTTGTTGAAGACCCTTAAAACCAAACTATGAACCTTTTTTAATGTATAATAGGGGCTCTTTAAAACATCATATTAAAACCTTTCTTCACTGGGTTATTTATATAAAAAAAAAACACTAAGAAAACAATGACTCTAAATAATTTACTAATTAATAATACTTATACTCCAGCATTAACCTACTTCTTACCAGAGCCTTAAACATCAGTAAGGGATCAGTGCTTCCACTAAGCAATGTTTTATTCTTTCTTGTTAACCAAATGGCCATTTTAGCTTTTCCTAACAAGACATTTATTAACACATTTTTTTTCTTATTTAGAGCACTATATTTTGATCCAAAAACAAGCAAAACAGATTTTTCTAAAGATAAAAACCAAAATTAAGGTTCAACTTAAAAGCTTAAAATTTCCTTTAACCTGGAACAACCAATAAAAATTCAGTCTCTGAAATGTCACAGAAGTAACTCTTCACCTTGCAAAAGATCTAAACGTCCTTTAAATCTATTCGTTGCTATGATGCAATGTAAGGTACTCCACCGTAGATCTCCAATTGTTTTTTTAAATAGGTTTCTTATAAAGGGATCTCCAACATCCTTGTAGAAAAGAACTTGTAAATCAGTCCACTTAGTCTCTGGAAGATCTTTTTAAAGTTTTATTGTCTTTTTTTTAAAGAGCTTTCTTAGAAATAGTATTAAAAGACCAAATTCAGGTGTCTTAAAAGAAAGCAACCTCCCTTCCACCTTTTGCCAGTCACCAATATTCAGTTACACTAATCTTAGGGAAGACACTATCAGGTGTTTCCTCTTGTGTGGCAAAATAGAAACATAACCTTTGATTTCAGTTTTTGTACTATTGAAACACAAAATATTCCAAGTCTTACTGCCAACTCTTCTGCAGGTATCCAATGATAATCTAAGATGATCTTATATATTCCTGCTCTCATCAAATTTGTTCATATCATCTGTGATTCAAAGATCACACTAGGAATGTGAGAATTAAAAATTAAAGTTTTTTTTTTAAATCGACTAATTAGATATCTTTTCATTTTCCACCTTAAAAATTTGCCAAACATTAAACACAGAATCATAAAAAGAGGAAATTGCAGTTAATTTCTTTTAAATTCATCAAAAAATATGCTTGTCCAAATTCATCCTAAAGAATAAGCTGTTCTAGTCCAATTTGAAGGCTGACGATAAAGTAACTTTAGAATTGTTTGCAACCTAAAAGCAGCTACCTTAGATCGTATATCCATAAGTCCTTGACCTGCTTCATGTAGCTCTAGATACAGGACTGATTCCCACAACCAATGTTTCCCTGACCAAAAAAAATTAGAAAACCCTTTTGGATTTCTCATTTAAGTTTTTCAGATGATGCTTTTTTATATAGACCAATACAATAATCAACAACATCATTATCTTACTGTTTTTTACAATAATTTCTAAACCAGACTTCTTTCTTCTTCTTCTTTCTTATTAAACACAACAGTGGTTCCACTGCTGAAGCAAACAATTGTCCTGAAAGTGGACAACCCTGCCTGATACCTTTTTGTAGCCTTATTGGTCGATTTTGCCAACCACCTACTTAAAAAATACAAGCTGCTTTCATATACAGAAGTTTGATCTGGGAAATAAATAAATTTCCAAACCCAAAAGCATGCATTCTATCAAACTGTTACCAGTATGGAATGACTTACCTGTTTGTGTTGTCTTTGTTTGTTTGGAGCACGTGGTTTTGTTTTGACAGCTGGCCATGTGCTTCTTGTCCGTGTGCTTTTTGTTTTCCCCGCCTTATAGAGCTGGTAATCAATTAGCAATTCTCTCCTTCACCTGTTGCTGCTTGATTTCTCCCCTATTTAGTCTCCTCTCGTCTCTTGTCTTTCGTCAGTCCGTTTTACATGCTCGTGAGGCTTGTACTTCCAACTGTGAGTGTTGTGTCGTGTCTCTCCAGACTCCAAGCACCAGCTTGTTTTGGTTTCATTTTTTTCTCTTCTTTATTTTGATACTTTGTCCCGTCATCCTGCTCGCTGTGGTTCGGTCTGGCTGCCCTGTTCTCGCTAATAAACCTCCAAGGGAAAACGGCCAGCAGTACCTGAACGACTCTTCCTCTCCTGTTCTGGCTGAGCATTTAATATCGCTCTTTCGCCTCAACCACTGGTCCATGGAACAATTTGTACCGGGCCACACAAGAAATCATTAATTATTTCAGTTTTATTTATTATTTGAGTCTGAACAATCTTTTATTTTAAAAAGTCTTTTACTTTGAAAAATAACCGTGTTCTATAGGTTACATTGCAGTCAGTTGGGTGCCCAAATTTAACCCACAAACAGCAAAATGAGTAAGAAACAGACTTTGGAAAGTTTCTTTGCTAAGGGGAAAAGGTCCAGTGAACGACCCACGAACTGCCAAGGAATGGATTTGCAACCCATTTGTCAACAAATCAGGTGAATCTAGCATGTCTGTACAAGAAGATTAATTGATGGAGATTGCAAATGACAGCGGCCTTTTAGGGGCCGTTCGCATATTATGTATTTCTAGAGTTTGCGTAAGTTTGTTGTTTCCAATGGAGTTGTGCGGCTTGTGCACCCATTTGCTTGATGCAATCGCCCAAATCAACCCCGGTCCGCGAGTGCACCGCAAGTCATGTGACAGGAATTGACCAATCAGCTTCAGCTTGTGTGGAATATATACATTTCGGTAAGTCTAATTATCGCAGACAAACACAGAACACACAAACACTGCAGTACTTTGTAATTTTCTCCATAAATAAAACTTGTATCAGAGCGACAGCAATGTTTTGTCAGCTTGTCATCCTCTGAGAAAAAGGTTGATGGTCACCTACCAACCAAAGAAACAACCCCCCTATTATTTGTGCATAAACATATCTAGATATAGTAATAAACATACCATTTACTTGAAAACATTTTTGTCATCATTACTACAAACTTATACAAGCAATAATATCATTAAATGTGGAGGGAAGCCTTACAATATTTTCCAGAATGTCTCTGATCAAAAATTGATTAAATTATGCTCTTCCTGGAATACAATACAACCGATATATATGCATGATATCACCCAAAACTAATTTATGTCTATTTTCAAAACTTTAGCTATCAATTTGTAATTAATTGTTCAAATAGAAACTGGTCTCCAGTTTTTTTAAAAGGCTCAAATCACCTTTTTTGTGCATCAGTTCCAACACAGCTCTTTGAGCACTAGTGGGAAGTACATCATCTTTAAAACATCTTTGTACTACCTGATGAAAATATTTTCCAATGACCTCACTATACGCTTTAAAACAGTCCACTGACAGACCATCAATCCGAGGGGCACGACCAATTTACATTTGCATAACAGCATCAGTTAAATCCTTAAATGATAGCAAAGAATGCAGAGTATGACTTTCTTCCTTAGTGATAGTGGTAAGCTATAAAAAAAGTTGTGAAATGCAACTAGAATCAATGTCCTAAGTAGAAATCCACAGCTATTTTTATTTTTCATAAGTCACAAGTCTTTACTCTATCAGTAGTACTCTATCAGCAGAAGGAGCAATCATACAGAACAGACATGAACCAAGATCTTAAGTTAAACTAAAACAAACCCAACTGCAAAAAGTACTGCGCCTTTTGGACTAATCCAGCTGCCGTAGGCCGATGTGCTGTACATTATAGGATTTGGAGGAAAAATATTTGTTGACAGCGAGAGAAGGAAAACATTACCTGATGGATTGTTGGTAATATTTCCGCAAGATGACCATGTCACAGTTTAGCTAAATTGATTCACGCCACCTCCTGAAGTGATGTGCGATGCAATAAAACATTGGGTAACGCTTTCTTTTACAACCCACAAAGTACCGCGTAAGTAGAGTAAAATAACAGTTTACTTTCTGTACGTATAGTGTAAGTATAATGAACGTATGTGTAGGTATAAGGAAACAAACTGTAATGCTTGGGTAATAAGGGGGTAACAACCATAGACTGTAAAATATATGGACGAAGTCTCCGTGACGTCACCCATAGATTTTTGAAGAGCTTGAAAGAAGCCACAAGTAGGCGTGGCCAACCGTCGCCATTTTGTTCGCCCGTCATCGCACTTACGGCGGGATACCAAACAAGGGCAAAGAGGCGGAGAGTGAGCGGAGCTACAGACACCTGCTGGCATTTTTCTTAGACCTGGCTCAGACACACTTTACTTTGGGAAAACGCTTAATACTTTATCACCTGCGACTCGTTTGTAGTCTGACCACATGTGCTTGGCTGTACACTATATCAATAAAATGTTTAGTCTTCTAAAAACACAGCTGTAATACATTGAGCCACTAAGTATTGTTCTTATGATGTTTTTCTACTGGAGGAAAACGCAAATTACTTCCAATTACAGATATAGTCTGTGTTAGTAAATGCAAGACTATTGATGAAATTTAGCATAACACTGTATATTAACACTTCGGATGACTGTTCAACAGTCCACATCTAATCAATCTGTCAGATTCTGCAGTGCATTACAGCTCTAAAAAACATTATAAATGATAAATGATCTGAAATAAAACAAATATATTTATAGAGATGGTATATAAGTATATAATTGTACTCACACGGGAAACGGAGGCCACGTGAATGGTTTGTGAGCTAAATTAAGTGCACACAGCATCCCATATCATCTGATAATTGTATGAAATAATCCCAAAAGTCAACTGACTGTGTAAAGCCACATAAAACAAAACAAAAATATGATGAATATGCCGAAATCACTGGCTAATCTGCCGGAGTCAGCTGACAGGCACGTGCACACATAGGGCTCAACCTGTGCAGTGCACATGCCCTTTTTAGTCTTGGATAGAAAGTGCCCTTCCAAAATGATCTAAAGTGCCCTCGCGACGCAACACACCCTCGGTCCCGCCCTTCAGTAGGCGCGCGACAACCAGCTGATCAGAACGCGCGCGACAACACAGCTGATCAGAACGCGCGTGACAACACCCCATCCACCCCCCCACGCTTCAAAAAATTTATCCTGCACATGCCTTTTGGACGGTCTCTGCACGGGCCTGTCAGCTCAGGTGAAGTGACGGCGACAGCGAGACCTAGCTGTCAATCAAGTGGCCACGATTTAGTAATGCAAACTTAATGTAACCTAATATAAAGGAAACGGATGAGTTATAAAAAAAAATTCACCCCCCTCACAGTTGTCATGAAGGGTAATATTAGCTTTAATGAACCAAAATCGTTCTTTGTACCAGGCTGTTAACACCTTTTTTTCTGCTGTAAAGTTTGCCATTTTAACAGTGGGCTCAATTGAAATTTGCTCTATTATGGAGCCAGGACTAGCGGATTGCAGTTTCAGTTACTTCCGTATTGGCCTCCCGAGGGAGAGCGGGAGGTTGCCGCTTGGTAACAACCATATATTTAACACCAAAATTACCAAAATTACTCGTAATTACAGCGAAATAACGGTGATTTTTTTTCTGCATGTATAGTGCAAGTATAAATAACGTTTGCGTAGGTATAAGGGAACAAACTATAATGCATGGATAATGAGAGAGTAACAACCAGATATTCAACATGAAAAGTACCATGTGTACAGTGCAAAAGTACAGTGAAATAACAGTGTACTTTTCTTTAAATTGCAAGAAACAAACCATAATGTTTGTGTAATAGGTGGGTAACAATAAGATATTCAACACGCAAAAAATGCGTAAGTATATTACTTTACGATGTACTTTACTTCAAGTATTGTATACATTTAAAGAATTATGCAAGGGTGGTGACAACCCAATGTAACCTGCAAATGTCCATGCACCTGAGTAAGTACATTAGTACTCTTATTCAGTGCATGGGTTTTATATGGGGTGTTTGATGTATAAAAGGTTTAAAACCTGTGAAATTATAAAACCTTATTGTATACTGTATTTATTTTAAATCTGCAATTCAATATAAAATATATTTCCATACACTACTTACCTTATGAATGTTTACTCGTCGATCTTACCACAGCCATCGATGTCTCAACATTACTATCATCACTTGCATGATATAGGCCTACCGTCAGGGTTCAATGCAGATTAATACAGGCTAGCTTCTTTACTGCTGTTTGCAGAGAGGGGACTAACTGTTGCATTTCATTGAACGTATAGCTGATGCTTTATAGAAAAATGTAGTAATTTGGTCTTCAATCAATAAAAACTGATGCTGTAGTTTTCTCTGTACTTAGTGTTCAAGTATACACTAGTGTGTTGAAGATCAGCTTCTTCAATGTAGTTAAAGGGTAAATACAGTATTTGTTCCCTCTTGTTTCCTGTACTTAAAGGGTGAATACCACATTTGAGGGTTGTAAAATAAAGTGAAGCATTGTTCAATGAAGCACTTTATTATCTAAGTGGGACCATTTTAATAGAACTTCTGAACCTACTAAATAAACTTAGTTCTCTTGTAAAGTCATCATTAGAGACGACAGGAGGAACATTTAAAATTACCACTTTAGTAGCAGGTGAATGGAGTGGCGCGCGCAACTGACAACAATGTATCCGATACTACAATTCCATTTTCAACACGTCTGTTTACTAGATTTCTTCATTAAGAAAAACTACAACAGCTTTGTGTGTGCGCAGTGTGCTGACTTAGAAGTTCTCTTGTAACTTCTAAGTCTGTTTTCTGATGAGTCATTGTTGGTTTTTTCTCCATTCTGATCGGTTGATCAGCATTTCAGTGAGGCTATGAGTTGGAATTGTCCACAGTAGAGACTTGGCTTGATGCTGAAAGTCTTTGAAGAGTGAAAAGGCCAAAGCCTGGCCTCAGGTTGGGTGAGGCCTAAAAACCTAGACTGAAAAACCATTTTGGCTGGTGACCGAGTGAAGAAGTGTTGAAGAAAAGAAACTAAAGATAAAGATATATACAGTTAAAGTCAGAATTATTAACCCCCCTGAATTATTAGTCCCCCCAACCCCCGTTTATTTTTTCCCCAATTTCTGTTTAACAGAGAGAAGATTTTTTTTTTACATATTTCTAAACATAATAGTTTTATTAACTTATTTCTAATAACTGGTTTATTTTGTCCTTTGTGACAGTAAATAATATTTTACTAGATATTTTTCAAAACAACTCTTTACAGCTTAAAGTGACATTTAAAGGCTGTTAAAGGTAATTAGGCAAGTTCTTGTATAATGAAAGAAATATATAGCCTACAGGGGTTAATAATTTTGACCTTAAAATTGAATTTAAAAACAATTAAAAACTGCTTTTAATGTAGCCAAAAAAAAAAATTTTTGGAAAAAAAATATTATCAGACATACTGAGTTAGCCAATGGGAAGCCAATTTTATGGCCCTTTGTTGATATCTGATGATTTACATATGCTTGTTGAGTAGTGGTTGTAGAGAAATGTTAAAGATTTTATTATTTCAACATGCAATACCAAAATACAATGCATAAAGTTGTTCTTTAAACCACTGTGCATACATACCAAACACTTCTGTTGTGTTGTTTGAGCGTAAGTTGTTAAACTATACGTTTAAGGATTCAAAGAACATTTTAAAGTAAAACACCAGTAAATCATCAACAAACTCTTTTTAACACAGATATGGCATTCTACCCAGGGTAAGAAGAACATGAACATACAAACATGACCATTACATACATTACAACCATTACATAACCATTACATACATTACAACCATTACATACTAGAATATACAGAAGAAATGGCTATTTTTAAAAGGGTCCAGTTCTGTTTGTGTCCTTTTGAGGTTCGCTTATCAAGATGGTGTCCATGGTAAGTCTAACCTAGGGGTGGCTGTTATCACCTCCTGGTTGGATGAGTTTGTGGTTTCTAAGAGCTGCTTAAAAAGTTTATGTAACAATGAAATATATTTCATGAATCATACTGTTTTATAATAATAAAATACTATTATTAATTTCCTCCATCAATAGTTAGGTTTAGCAAAAGTAATATTTTCAGCAAATCTCACTATGGACTTTTCTCACTGGGAGGATTGAATGCGACTAAAGCTGCGGTCACACTAAGCTTTTCTTCCCATAGAATTCCGTTCATACGAACGCGTCAGACCAGAAACGTAGGTCATGCGTCAAGTTTCGCTTGTCGCTGCTTTGCAAAGTTCAAGCTTGGTGAATTCTGACCTGCGATATCGCATCACTTGACTGCGTGACACCAACCAAGGATCAAAACATGACTACTTTGGACAGAAATTTAAAACATGGAGCAATCGCTCGCTTTTTAAAGCCTAATAATCTTGTTTACTCCCGCCTCTTTTCGCAGTGCGGCACAACAGAATTTTACATTATTAAACTCTAGTGTGATCGCACCTTAAGGCTGTGACTAAGGTCTATTTTGTATTTCACTTCAGTGATTCTGCTTGTTAATAAATGGTGTTTATCATAAATGATCAGTAGGCCTGGTCTGCCTCAATCAGTCATTGGACCTAATTAAAATAGTCACAACACGAAATGTGCTAATATTTAACATATGCTTTTTAGAGTGTAAGCTGTGAGAAAATCATTTGTGTGTACTGATAATAGATATGTCTGTTTTCTTTGATTTTGTAGTGCTAGCTCGGCTGGTTTCCGACCTGCAGGCATTTTTACTGGTTTTGGATAGTGAAAATCTCAGTTATATTGCTCAGGCCCAGAAAAAGTCCATCTCAGAGCTACTACATAAACTTCGGGACAATAAGGACAAATCAGGTAACCATTTGATTGTATAAAGTAAATATGTATGCGTATTAGAGACAGAATGTAATGGCCCATATGTCAAAATGTAAATGATGGAAGCCACTTTTAGGGCTGGATTTCTAGTATAAACCTTTTTTTCTGGTAATTTGATTTTAAACTAAATTAAATATGACAATTCCAGTAATTAGATTGTAATCAGATTAATTAAATTATAATTTTTTTGGTCTTACCTGTTCGAAGATTATTTGTTGTCTTGTCCAGTTTAGCTCTGTCGTGTCTCATTTCACCGTGTCTGTATTCATCCTATTGTGCATCGGCTCATCTCTGCTCTGCCCACAGTCTGTGTATAAATGACTCTGGAAGCCCTGTGATCTGCTCACCAGCCTTAAGTTTGTCCAGTTTTTTCACATACATTTTTTTTCATGGGAGGATTCTTTATTTTTGTCCAGTCTAGCATCGCCCATAAGAAGGATGATCTGCCCGACTGATTCTTTTCCTTTAACAAATACATTTATCCCTTGCATTTGGGTCTCCTGCAGGACTGTGACCGAACTATCAAGCCAAGCAATGGACTCAGTGAGGGTATCACCAATCCTCTCCACCGTGGAACATCAGGGAGCAATGTTGGGCAGGCACGCCGAGAAGCTGACAGCTCCTAAGCAGTGGACAGAGATTGTAGGAGCTGTAAAGATTAGCTGGAATGAGAGGAAGTGGGTACCTGTTTTTGATGGCGATCCTGTTCAGGGCATGATAGTCGTAGCATGGGTGTAACCCCAACCCCCCGAAAAAAAAACAATTGTAGAAACAATTATTTTCCCACTTCAAAATTTCCCCATTGCCCCAAGAGAGCACCACCACGCCTGAGTAGGCCACTGGCTGGGCCATGGGACTGGCATTGACAGCCTGAGAAGGAATCGTGTGGAAGGCAGAAGTGCTCATGGTGCCTGTTTGAGTCTACTAGTGTCACATCTGTCAGTGACCACCTGAGGGCGCTGTAGTTCAATGGACACTGAGTGAAACTACATTCTTTCGCACACACCCGGTCTGTCATTTACATTGATTTACAACCACAGCTGTCTCCATTCTCCGTGATTACCAGGACTATATATTCAGCCATTCAACCACTGTTTGTCATTGCGTTGTTTGTCTTTCTTGTACCCAGTAAGTCTGTTTTTTCTAGTTGTTGTTCCTGATCTTGCCTCGTATCTTGCTTTAGTCTAGTTCATGTTTATCTGTCTTAGTTTCTTGTTTTGTTGTTTATTTGTTACTTTGCACTTTGATATTTTGGATTTTTGTTCACTGTTTTTGCACTTTAATATATTAAAATCTGCACTTGAATCCGCTATCTTTTGTTCCCGTTTTGTTATTGTTTTGATCACGCCTAACTGACAGAACGACGCGATCACTATGGATTCAGCAGATAATATTCTAGTGCGTATTAAGCAGGGTAACCGCTCCGTTGAACGTTTCATTAAGGAGTTGAAGTACGTTCAGCGACTTGCTGTTAATGATGTATTTCCGGGAAGGACTTTTAGAACCAGTCCGATTTCAAATGCCATCTTATGAGGAGGACTGGAGCCTCTATCGTTTCATGGAGCATGCGCTGTTGATGTCTGGCTCTCCTCTCTCTATCACCTTGGTGGAGCAGAATCCTCAGGAGGGAGGCCTGAGTAATTCACAGCAAGATCTGTTTTCGGGGCCTGCTGATCTAGCCGCAGGAGGAAAGAGAAATGCTGGATTGAAGCTACGGGCTTATCCATGTCGGGCGATTCGGAGATCATCTTTTTCGGAGCCTCTGGAGAGGCTCCTGGAACTCTGTGAAACCCCAGTGTCTGCTCCAGTCCCTCAGCGCCCGCCAGTGTCTGTTCCAGTCCCAGAGCATGCTCCTCTTCCGGTTTACAACGCTCCTCCTAGTACTCAGACAACCAGACGGAGGACGCGCAGGAAGAGGACTGCCCATACCCCAGAGTGCCCGCCAGTGTCGGCTCCAGCCCCAGAGCGCCCGCCAGTGTCGGCTCCAGCCCCAGAGCGCCCGCCAGTGTCGGCTCCAGCCCCAGAGCGCCCGCCAGTGTCGGCTCCAGCCCCAGAGCGCCCGCCAGTGTCGGCTCCAGCCCCAGAGCGCCCGCCAGTGTCGGCTCCAGCCCCAGAGCGCCCGCCAGTGTCGGCTCCAGCCCCAGAGCGCAGTACAGTGCCGGTTCCTGTCCGGCTCCTGGCTTTACCGGCTCCTTGCCCTGACGGTCCCAGCCCGGCTCCTGGCTTTACCATCACCATCCAGATGTCTTGCCCTGCCGGCGCCTCCCAGACGTCTTGCCCTGCCAGCCCCAGTCCGGCTCCTTGTCCTGCCGGCTCCAGTCCGGCTCTTTGCTCTGCCGACCTCGCTCGGGCTCCTTGCTCTGCCTGCTCCAGCCCAGCTGCCTCCTGTCCCACCGGCTCCAGCCCAGCTGCCTCCTGTCCCGCCGGCTCCAGTCCAGTTGCCTCTCCAGCTGGCTCTCCTGGACTCCCCTGCCTTTTGTTTTCTGCAGGATCATCCGTGGGTCATCCCTCCTGCCCCTCCCTGGTGGTCCTTACCATTGTTTGGGACGGATTCCCCGGCTGCACCCTGGCTTCCTGCCGGGCGCCTGACCCACAGACTCACCCTGATCTGGCCCTCCCATCCCTCCCTTTGTTCCTGCTCCGCTCTGCCCCCCCTCTGGGAACTAGTCTGGGAGCGTCTGGAAGCCGCTCTTTAGAGGGGGGGGGGGGGGTAATGTCACATCTGTCAGTGACCACCTGAGGGCGCTGTAGTTCAATGGACAAACTACAAACTACATTCTTTCGCACACACCCGGTCTGTCATTTACATTGATTTACAACCACAGCTGTCTCCATTCTCCGTGATTACCAGGACTATATATTCTGCCATTCAACCACTGTTTGTCATCGCGTTGTTTGTCTTTCTTGTACCCAGTAAGTCTGTTTTTCCTAGTTGTTGTTCCTGATCTTGCCTCGTATCTTGCTTTAATCTAGTTCATGTTTATCTGTCTTAGTTTCTTGTTTTGTTGTTTATTTGTTACTTTACACTTTGATATTTTGGATTTTTGTTCACTGTTTTTGCACTTTAATATATTAAAATCTACACTTGAATCCGCTATCTTTTGTTCCCGTTTTTGTTATGGTTTTGATCACGCCTAACGTGACAACTAGGGCCTGAAATGGGTCGTTACTGCTCATCCTGGCTGTTCAAGTCCAGCCTTCTGTCACAAGACTGACTTGACAAGGATAGAATGTATGAACACACAATTGAATTAGATGCCAGTATAAATATATAATAGATGCCAGTGGCTGGATGAAGATGACCGGAGAATGGATGTAACAATACAGGAGGAGACCAGACACAGGGGAGACTACGATGACCAGACAAGGAACCAGGAGAAGCCACATTAAAGAGGAGAGATGCAGACACTGGAGATCACATGGGAAAATGAGGTAAGTCCTGCAACTAGTATTAATACACTGACGGTGTGGAAAGTGCAGCTCTTTCATGTTGTGATAAGGCCGGACACTGAGTGGAGTGGGGTGACTGGTTTTATGAAGCAGTGAGAATAACGTGCAGGTCCAGGGCTAATTAGGAAGCAGGTGACTGGGAACGGTGCGTTTGTGATGATTGGGAGTGGGGAGAACCTGGCCTGGATGTGACACGGTCAGACGAACTTAAGTTATAGGTCTTGTCAACGCTACCCCTGGAACACAATATTTGAAGTTAGATAAATTATGGAAGATGCAAGTTGTGATTTTGACATCCTTTGAACAAATATGGCAGAGTAGAACATCTAGTACAAATTCAAAGACATACATATAACAAACTTCAAATGCCAAACTAAAGAAAAATACATTACCAAAAAAACATCTTTAAAATGTGGATAGAAAACAGAAAAATAGAGAACAGAAAATAAAAGTAATTGTAAAAAAAAAAAAATAATAATTGGAAAATGTCAGATGTATACGTAACATACAGTAGATGAGAGTTCGATGTGGCATATACCGCCGCCGCTTTAAATGGGCAAGCACGTGTTTTTTAATGTATGACTGCAGTTTGTGAATATGCTGCTAGGGGGCACGTAGAGACGGGATGCGTACAGACAGAAACAGCCTATACAGCAGCTGTAAATATGCTACTGTATTTATAAATGAAGATGAAACGATAAAACAAAGCATTATAATTCCTTCATTAATCATTAAAAATTTGTTAACACGCTTTATTATCATTGTAAACTTCATTCATTTTCTTGTCGGCTTAGTCCCTTTATAAATTCGGGGTCGCCACAGCGGAATGAACCGCCAACTAATCCAGCACGTTTTTATGCAGCGGATGCCCTACCAGTCGCAACCCATCTCTGGGAAATATGTAAACTTGTTAGGTGCAATAAAGATTCATTTTAGAAAGTATGAATGAAGAAATAAAGGACAACTAAAATGAAAGGACAAACATTAAGTACAAATAGGCTAAATAAATAAATAAAGCAGTCTTTTAGCCTAAATATAGAGAGATGGGGTCTGTTCTTTGTACCTCGCTTAAATGATCTAAGAATATTTGGCAGATCCTGGATCTTTTAATCTTGATAACTGATCTCTCGCTAATTTGGTTCTTCAAACAAGTTCGCGAATCAGATTAGAATATCTGGATGAACTGATCTAAGATCGCTGTGTGTGTTGTGAAGGGCAGATCTATCGATCCTCGAAATCATGATCAGCAATACAACGATTGGCTGACGACACAGCAGCGTAATGACATCATCTGATTAATATTCAATTATCCATGTGAGAAAACTTACATCAAATTAGCAGTAAACGGATGTTAAATGTGACACGCTGCACGCAATAACCTTCCACATTTGTTGTGAGCTGCAGGCTTTACACTTTCATGTGTCAAGAGTATTCATCATGTATTACAATGCAAATCAGTGTATTTAGTTCTACATTTAGAAAAGATTTTCTTTATTATAGCAGCCGTTTTTTAATAGGTGTAAAGAATAACTGGTTGTTTACAAAAGCATTTTGATATTGGTAAAGGCATCTGCAACTTTTGTGAAGCATCAAATCACCGGCATATTAACTATCAAAACATGTTTATGACTGCATAAATGTATTATTGATTTTTTTTTTTAAAAAGTCACATAT
The DNA here is from genome assembly GCF_049306965.1 of Danio rerio. Classification (NCBI taxonomy): domain Eukaryota; kingdom Metazoa; phylum Chordata; class Actinopteri; order Cypriniformes; family Danionidae; genus Danio; species Danio rerio. The sequence continues at coordinate 54,211,041 of NC_133183.1, forward strand.
TGTGCATTTCTATTGTACACAATTTGTACTAAAGCGATCTAAAAAGTTCATATCAATAAGTTTTCTCTTTGCACCACCAGGTGGCAGTCTTTGTATTTTCATTTCGAGGGTGCAGATTGCATAAGTTTTAATAATATGCATAACTTTATTTATTTTATTAATGACTATAACTTTATATATATTGTTAAAAAATATGTACCATTTTCCCAAGTGTATATAACTATTACTGTAAGAAAATATCAGAATTCGGAACATACTTTCTGTATTATCTTTGCTTGAACTAAGCCGATCTAATCCTGTTTATATGAATTGAACCTGCTCCCGATCAGGTTTGACCTAGCAGAACTGTTGCTATGACAACAACTCTCGGATCAGCTTTGAAGAACGAAACGATCCTGGATCGTGTCAAATCGTCAATATCCAAATCCAGCTAATTGAGTAATCCATGTACGAAGAACGGACCCCTGTTCAGTGTTTGCTATTTTTATAGGAATAAGACAGTCATTAAATAAGCATTTTCAATTGTTTTTTTATTTAAATTTTCATTGTTGATTATATTTTACTATCTCATTTGTCTCAATTATTGTACATAATATTAAACAAATAATGAATAATAAATAAATAATAAAAATAGGCCTAAATATTTATTTATTTAAAGACATTGCAGCAAAACACTTAGAAACGGTCCGGCACATGGTCTAAAGAGCTTAAGTTGAATGCTGCTTTATCAAAAGCATAAAAATAAAAAGATTACTAAAAGTATAATAAAAATAATTTTGCCGCAGAACATAAATAATAAGCATAAGTTTATTTTTAATAATTTAGTTTCAGTTCAGTTTTTTTTGTTTTTCAAAACGTCAATTTTCTCCTTTAAAGTATAATTATTGTTTTGTTTTTTTACTTGTAGTAATGGCTCAGTACATTTTGTATTTTAACTTCAATTTCAGTCACATTGCGTGTGAAATATAATGCGCGCATAATCGCGTAGAACGAAAAAAAGCTGTCAAAAGGTAGAGCTAATTCATCAAAATTAGCTATTTTAAAATACAGCATGATTGTTAATACAGGTAGAATGTGAACAACCTCAGGGTAAGGCTATGATATGCGCTTGCTTTTCAATGCATTTAAAAAGATTTGCGGTGAACAAATAAGTGGTTTAAGCCAAAGAGTTGTTTAGATTAAAGAATATATTTTTTAGCATACGTTTATTACATGCAGCGCTGTATTTTGGTAGCACAAAAAAAAATCGCTTTATATGTGCACCTATAAACAAGTCAAATGAATGACTGAGGGAGTTAATTAAATAAATATGGATTCTTAAATGTCGGTATTGTTTCTAATAAAAAAAATAACAAATGTTTAAAAAAAAAGAAAATGAGCAAATTTCAACAGCTAAACTTTTCAGTTAAATAAACGTTGGACATTTATGGGGCCATATAACATGTTTTTAGTAGTGCTGTCAAATCGATAAAAAAAATTAACTAATTAATCGCACCTTTTTAAAAAAAATTTATCTCGATTAATCGCATTTAAGATACTGAAACTTGTAATTTTGGCTATTCAAATGTAAAATAATGTAAACGCGAGACAAAAAATATGTAAATTCAAAATATAATTGTTTATTAGGATTAAAATTTAAAATATAATTGTTTAATAGAATTTTTGTTTTATTTGTAACACAGATTTCTTCATGTAAACAACATACCCACAATAAACCATCAAGATCCTGGCTTGACAGCCATATTTAATGAAGAAATTAAAACACAGGCCTGTTAATGACATTTAAATGTCAAAACAATCAATGGCAATTAAAAAAAACATTGATTGCAAAAAACATTGCAAAAAAAAAAGCCAAAATACAGGAATTGCAGATATGGAAAATGAAAAATTATAATAATAAACAATAGAATACAAACTGTTGCACTCAGTAAAGTTTTATTGCTGTGAGTTGAGAACATTAGTTATAGAGTAGAAACAATTTTGCTTAATCCTCCTTTACATTCACCCAGTTGCTAAGACTAGGAGTATCCCGCAAGTGCACAGAGACTCCCAAATGCCCACAAATGAATGCTAATAACTCGCAAACCGGTCGTTAAATACATTGCACACGCCTCTCCCCTGCATCCCTTCTAGCTCTTCAGGTAGCCTATGTCGCATGCAACTTACCCCCACGTCCTTCAGGTACGTCTCGCGCGCACACGCCCCTATTAAGAAACGTCGCTCACTCCACCCCTGACACCCCTCAACGGGCCTGACACAGACTCACACACAGACACACACACAACGGCCTTCCATACTGGGGCGACTCCCCTCAGATTCAACACGCATGATCACGTTCATAAAATTTGCTTAAACTAAGCATTCTAAAGTATTACTGTATTTCACAAGGATTCTGACACAACAACGCAAAGCATAAGCTTTCGTTGCGTTTAATGAGGAAACACGCTAAACTTGGACGGCTCATGCTGAAAGGTAGAGTAATGCCCTGTCTTTGACAGCTCGCGACTTCAACAGAGACTTTCTGAGTTCAAGTACATAAGACACCAATACTCCGATTTTATTATGATTAAGATTATACTCTTATTAAAAGTCTACCGTTTAGCCTAAGCAGCAATTTTATTACCCCAAAGCAACACCGAGTCAAGAAATGCGGAGGATTTTCTTTCTGTTCGCCATGCGGTATCAACTTACAACAGAAATCGAAAGTTAAAAATGAAACACCCGAAATTGCATGAAACTCTGAATAACCTGTGATGCAACTAATTGTTTTATACTGGAACTTGCCTTCAAAAAGTGCTTCCTTGGATTTATCCACATTTCTTGCATGTTAAACACACGTCCACCACAACAGGAAGTAAAAAAAACCTGCAACTGCGTAAATTTCTTTTAACGCGTTAATTATTTAAAATTAATCGCATGCGTTAACGCACTAATTTTGACAGCGCTAATATATATATATATATATATATATATATATATATATATATATATATATATATTAATATTAATCTGACCGGTTAAGGGTTATTGGCTGTTTGGGAAACAAGCAGGGATTATTAAAAAATATATATATATTATTTTTTAATGCAATAAAGCGAATATCTTAGCCTTACCCTGGGGTTTGTTTGCCCTCCATCTATGCTAACAGAATATATTAACACTAGCCTATCTTTTTTTTAATCTAGCTATTAATTTATGTTATGTAACTAGCTCATCTGATGTTGCATAATATTTACATAGCACGTGGTTGTGCTTTCTGCAATGTCGTCTTTTCACAGTGAGAACGCGGCTGCTTCTCTTGTGCACCACCAGAGGGGGCCGTCGCCTGAATTCCAATCGGACTCTCGGACTCAAAAAGCGATTCTACGTGTCACTGATTGCGGTAGAGGTGGTTCCCTTCATCTCAGTGCATTTAAACCACACTTTCACCCTCTCTGAGTGTGAAGTCTTGATTTGCCCAGCAATCATTACCGAGCGTTTTCCATTCCATTCCTGCCTGATCTGTTTACTAAACTCTAGCCCGTTTCATCAACTGTAATTGTTCTCTGCCTGCCCCGAACTCTGCCTGTTCAATGACCTGATTTCTGGTTTGTCCCACTGTTTGTTATACTTGTGTGATTGTGCTAATAACGCTTGCAAATGGATCCAATGGCTTCTGACTCATCACAACAGAAGACTTTGCCGATACAGGATCTGGCAGCTGTAGCACATTTCTCAACCGAACTATCTGCTCAAGCCACTCAACTAGCACTCCATCATCAGCAGCTGACACGATTACTTCTCTCGCAGAGGAATTGGTGAAGGCCATGCAACAGCTTCTTACACCCAACCCGGCAGCTTCGCCCTTTGTGCCAGTGCCAGCTCCCACACTAAAGACTGCTCCTGGTGCTCCAGCTACCGTAAGACTATGCTCTTACCCTCCGTACTCTCGCAGCACAAACCACATGGGTGGAAGACACCCTGAAAATACTTTTTCGTCAGGGACAGACCACCAAATTGCAATCAGAACTGGCTTGTCGTGATGAGGGAAGGAATCTGAATGAACTCATTGAACTTGCCATTCGCATCGATCACCTCATCCGAAGTAGGAGAAATCCATGGTCCATGTTCTGTACAATTTTTGAACATTCCCACGATGAACCCATGCAACTAGGATTCACACGCTTGACCCAGGAGGAAAGAGATCATAGGTTGCAGAATCATCTCTGCCTGTATTGCGGCCAAGCTGGACATGTCAAATCCACTTGCCCCGTACAACCTCCTACTTTTTCCCATTCGATGAGTCCCTCTACTAGTCTCTCATTTTTCAGTGTACTCATTCCTGTAGCGATTATCCACAACAGTGAAAGTATTAACACCACTGCTTTTATAGATTCAGGTTCTGTAGGTAATTTCATAGCCAAATAATTCGCACAATACCGTAAACTGTCTCTCAGCACTTGTGATTCATGTCTTGCAGTGGAAGCGCTAGATGGTAGCCCTGTTGGAGAAAGAAGAATTCATAAAAAAACACAGGAATGCAGTTGCAATTTGTGGTATTTCACACTGAAGAAATACAGTTTTACATAATTGACTCAATTGACATAATTGACTGGGTCTGCCCTGGTTACGTCATCATAACCCTCACATTTCGTGAAGAGAAGTGCAAATTCTCAAGTGGAGTGATTCCTGCATGACTCGTTGCATATAACCCATACAAAATATTCCTATCCGAGCTCTAACATTAACCATCTTCCAAAAGATTATCAAATCCCCATTGAATACCATGATTTACTCGAAGGCTTCAGCAAACAAAAAGCTTCTTAACTCCCTCCACACCATTCCAGTGACTGCACAATTAAACTGATTCCTGTCTCTGTACCTCCTAAAGGACGAATATTCCCTCTCTCTCAACCCAAATGGAAAGCTATGGCCGAGTATATTGAAGAGCAGTTGGCCTAAGGCTTTATCCGACCCTCTACTTCTCCGGCATCTGCTGGATTCTTCTTTGTAAAAAAGAAAGATGGCAGTTTACTACCCTGCATCAATTATAGAGGACTGAATGAAGAGACCATTAAGTTCCGCTATCCCTTGCCCCTCGTTCTTTCTGCATTGGAACAGTTAAGACAAGCCAAATACTACACCAAACTTGATTAACGCAAGAAACTTCACCTCCGAGAGGGGTCTGGTTGCAGACCTGGTGCAGTGCAGTCTGGGCTGCATCCAATGCTTTTTAATGGGCTCACATTACCCCACCCCTAACCCTACCCGTCACAGTGACGAGACTAGCTCCATTTGAGTGCATTGTGTCTGACATTGCATTGCTGGGTTATGCAGTCTCAGCTTGCATCATAAAGACTGCATCCAGATACTATTGCCACCTCCTCCAAATTGCCTTGCTAATCTTACCTTTGCACCCATCAATATACGTTTACGATTATTGGCGCACATTCACGACACTTCAAGTTCAGGTCATCAAGGTGTCACAGCAACTCTGGAACTAGTCACATCCCGGTTCTTGTGGCCAGCTCTTCCTAAAGACGTGATCACATACATTCAGAACTACAATATCTGCCAAATAACCAAGGCTTTACATCAGACCCCTGCTGCCCTATTACAAGCACTGCCCACTCCTCAATGTCCATGGTCTCACATTACAGTGGGCTTTATTATTGATCGACCCTTATTACAGAACAACACAGTCATCTTGACAGTAGTCGATCGTTTCTCCAAGGCTTGTCGTTTGATTCCTTGACCCAAACTACCCTCTGGCTTCGGTACGGCTAAAGCATTGTGTAATCAAGTGTTTCAGATCTTTGGCTTACCAGCCGATATTGTATCAGATTGTAGTCCCCAATTCACCTCTCGGGTATCAGTCTCACATCAGGGTATCATCCTCAGTCTAACGGACAAACTGATCATTTGAATCTAGAAGTCATTCGCTTCCTTCGCTCCTACTGCTACCAACGACAACATGAATGGAGCCATTCTCTGATGTGGGCGGAGTATGTGGAGAATTTGTTGATAAAACCCGCTACAGGCATCACTCCCTTTAGATGTATTCCGGGCTATAAACCCCCTTTATTCCCATGGTCGGGAGAACCCACAGAATTACACCGCTGTCACAGACTGGTTACAACGCAGTGAGAAGGTTTGGAATCAAGCTCACACACATCTAATGTGATCAGTCAGGTTAGGAGAATGATACCGCACTCACACTTCTCAAACGATCCAGGAAACGGGCCTGGGCACGGTACGGATTGCATAGTGTGAGTAGGCCCTTAGAGTGTTATAGGGGGAGAACATTACTTGACCCTTCCTCATCCTAGTGGTTTTCCTTGGAAGGTGACAGAGTATTGATGAGAATGGTGTTGACAGGAGTCTTCTATCGGGTCTGAGTCGTTTGTTCCTCACAGGCCAATCATATGCATTTAGAGCCGGAAAAAGAATTGAACCTTTCATCTCTCGAGTCTTCCTGTTTGAGTCATTCTGTCACGTGATGAACGAACGACTCAAGAACTAGAAGATCGGCTCAGACTGTGTATTTTGGTTAAGATTATATGTGACTGTCAGTGTAATGTGAACGAACCACTGACATTTGAAGACATGAAGAGGTGAGCTAAACAAAGACACAACAATAGCAATTATTCATAGTTCAAGTTCATAGACAAAAGAGCAGGTAAACATAGTTATTTTCTCCTTTTTATAGTATTCTATTTATGATTTATCTGTCGTGTGATCAACTTGGGCTTGTTGTAGATGTGTTTGGAAGCAATTTGTAACATTTTAATAATATTTTGTCAAATTGAACCAAATGAACGAAATGACTCGAAAAAAGATTTGTTTATCTCGATGAACAAGACTCAAAAATCCGAGTCAGTAAAGTAGACATCACTGTCAGGCTGTGTTAGGAGTAATGGTTACAAAAGTTATGTATTACAGTAACATATTACCTTTTTCTATAACTTAGTAGTGTAAGGCAGTACTAATACATTTTCAGTAATATTTTACTCGGTACATATTCAGTAAAGCGTGCGTTGCAAAAAACCTTTCGCCTGCAAGACATTAGCAAATAAAAAATAAAAAAAGCATGTAAATACTTTTTCCTGTTTGTGGTTAGTGAATAAGCATGTGTTGTCATTAATCTCCCTCTGGCTTTTGGAACTTTTTACTTTGAACACAGAATGATTTCAGCCTTTGAGCTCAAGGTCCGAGGCTATTAGCTCAGAATAACAAAATAACAGGCGAGTGGTCAGAAGGCAGGCAGCAGCGAGGGATAAACAATAAAACAAACAAAACAAAGCAGGGGTCAAAACCGGCAAGACAAGGAAAGGAAAACGCATTGTAATGTCACATAAACAGATAAAAAGACTCAGCAACTTCTGTGTGTTTGTGTGCTAACTTTATAGTCCATGTAATCAGTTCATGAGTGGCTGTAGCTTTGTCTGTCTGCAATCATGATGATCTAGCCCAGGTGTGTGAGTGGTGCGTGACTGGATCTTGTTGTCTATTTAATGGCGGATTTGTAATTCTATGCAATGTGAATGTTCTCCAGCGATCTATGATTGTTAGATAACTGGTGATCAAGACAAAGTAGCAACCCCCCCATCCGTAGTGCGGAGGCGAAATAGTGGGAGGGATGCCTGAGAGTGCCAGGACCATGCAGCGGAGGTGTACCTGGAGCGTAGAACTGCACAGGGCATAAAGTGTGGCGCTTCGGAGGGCCTGAAGCATGGAGCTGCGGAGGGCCTGGAGTCCTTGGTTCAAGAGGCACTGGTAGTACATTCAACCCCAGTGGATCAGGAGACTTTGATTCAGGAGGCACTGGCAGTTAATCAAACCCCAGTGGATCAGGAGGCTTTGGTTCAGGAGGCACTGGCAGTTCATTTAACCCCAGCAGGTCAGGAGGCTTTGGTTCAGTGGGCACTGGCAGTTCACTTAAACCCAGTGGGTCAGGAGGCTTGGTTTCAAGAGGCACTGGCAGTTAATCAAACCCCAGTGGGTCAGGAGGCTTTGGTTCAGGGGGCTCTGGCAGTTCACTTAACATCAGTGGGTTAGGAGGCTTGGGTTCAGGAGGCACTGGCAGTTAGTCAAACCCCAGTGGGTCAGAAGGCCTTGGTTGAGAAGGCACTGGCAGTTCATCCAACCCCATTGGGTCAGAAGGCTTTGATTCAGGAGCTATTTGTGGGGCTCTGGCCTTTTGTGGGACTCAGGTGTTGGCTCTTGCAATAACAACTCTGGTGGTGGCAGCAGCTCTGGCAACTCAGGTGGTGGTGGCCATTCTGATGGCTCAGGTGATGGCATTTCAGGAACTATGGCAGGAACAGATTCGGATCATGAAGCTATCTTGTGAGCTGGTGACAGATTGGCGATTACCATTGTGTGAGCTGGAGGGCTGGTTGCGGCGACTTTGTGAGCTGGCCGACTGGAGGTGGCCATCTTGTGAGCAGGAGGACTATAAGCGGCCATTTTGTGAACTGGAGGACTAGAGACCGCCATTTTGTGAACTGGAGACGACCATCTTATAATCTGGCTGTGGTCTAGGCTGTTGAACAGGGGACAGGAGTACAGGAGAGGCTAGCATAATAGTATTACTGGGTTGGGCAGCAAGCCCTGTCGCCAGCAGGTCTTGCTGTTTATGGCTGTTTATTGCTGTTTAATGCTGATAATTTCTTACAGTAGTTTTGGAAAAATATATATAAAAACATAAAGTAAAAAATATATATTAATAAAACTTATGCAATCTGCACTCCGAAATAAAAGTAAAAGACTACCACCTGGTGGTTTAAAGAGAAATATTATATATATGAACTTTTAGATGCAAATGAGATACATGCACGATATTCGACTATTAAAAAAAGGATAATAATAAATGCAGTCATGCACGTGTTTTGATCACTAAAATGCTGGTGATTGACACCTTTACAGATATCAAAAATGCTTTTTTGATGCAAAGTTATTTATACAGTACCTTACACCGATTAAAAAAAAAAAAAAAAAAACTTGGGTAGGCCTATACTATAATAAAGAAAATCTTCTCTAAATGTAGAACTAAATACATTGATATGCATTGAAATACATGATGAATACTCTTGACACATGAAAGTGTAAAGCCTGCAGCCCACAACAAATGTGGAAAGTTATTGCGTGTCATATTTAACAAACCGTTTACTGCTAATTTGATGTAATTTTGCTCACATGGATGATTGAATATTATTTAGATGATGTCATTGCGCTGCTGTGCCATCAGCCAATCATTGCATTGCTGATCATGATTTCGAGGATCGATAGATCTGCCCTTCACAACAAATGCAGAAATCTCAGATCAGTTCATCTAGACATTTTAATCTGATTTGCGAACTTGTTTGCAGAACAAATTAGCCAGAGATCACTTATCAAGATTAAAAGATCCAGGATCTGCCAAATCATCTTAGATTATTTAAGCGAGGTACGAAGAACGGACCCCTGGTGTGTGAGAGGTGCATGACTGGATCGTGTAGTCTGTTTAATGGCAGATTTGCAGTTCTATGCAATGTGAATCTTCTCCAGTGATCTATGATGGGTAGAGTGCTAGTGATTATGACAGATTTAATTGTCAATGTCGATTCATAATTTAATTCAATGCTGAATATTCAACCTCAACCAAAATGTTGATTCTGATAGAACTTCAGCAGTGAATCAATGCCTCTCTGCCATCTGTGTTGGCATCACCCGCAGCTCATTGCCAAAAGTGGAACGGTAGAGCATGAGTCTCTAAAAATTTCCAGTAACACCAAAAAAACATTCTGTAGTCACATTTTTGAACATTTGGCACTAGGGGGTCTACATTTGGCAACACTGGCTGGCAGTGTCTTTGATTAAAGCATTCACATCTCGCGCATGTGCAGTAAGGAAGGATTGTTCCATTATTCATGGGAGGCCCCCTGTTTTGAAAAGAAGCAATAACATTAAAATCTTAACTGTTATCGACACATTTTACATGTGATAGAAATTGTATATGATTAATATAGGCTTCTTGGCATTAGTTGGGGCCCTAAGCAGTTGCTTATCTCATTTATTGATTGAGTCCATCCCTGCTAATCACTAAATAATTGATTAATCTGGTTCAATTCTTTCTCATTAATGTTATATTTAACAAATAAATGGCTTTAAAACATAAGAACATAGTACATTTATTTAAGACATCACAGCTAATAATTCTGTGTAAATAGCTAATTGAATGTGTTCATGTTTTGTTTATTTAGATGAGGATGCAGAGTACATGATTATGAACTGTCCCTCTGGAGGGCCCAGTGATATCATGGAATCCATTACGGCTAAGGCTCCTTTGACAGAGGAAGCTTTCTCACACATCTCTACCGAACAACTGAAGCCAGGGGTGAGTCCAGCCCTCCATCTATTTTGATTTCATTATTTGATAAAATATCCCTGAAAGATTTACTGACTAAAATATTTTGTTCATCAATGAACAGTCAGGGCAATCCCATGCAAGACCAAAATGCACAATGACTGTTAACAGATAATTGGCAATTGGGGCTACTAGACAAGAGGGTGGCTGAAGTCTGAGACAGTCAAACAGCAGTAAGGGAACAGAGAAAACAAAGAATGAAAAGTTGTGGGAGAATGTCGGAAGCTGTGACAGGTCACAGCTGACCTGAAATCAGGAAGGGGTGAAATATTATGTCGGGCGGAAAAAAAAGGAAAACAGAGAGAAGAAAGATTGACTTTGCAACAAATAAAGAAAGACAGAAATAAAAAAGCAAGCATGAAAGAAATATTATGAGCTAAATCTTGCTATAGAGCATTTTTGTCCCAATGTATTTCCTGTTTTACATGTTTAATTTTTATAGCTTCCGACAATCCAAAAAGATATAGGTGATATATAATAAGGTGAATTTATATAGGCTATAGGTGAATTTAATAGGCTAAATTGCCCATAGTGTATGAATGTGTGAATGTGGCAACCCCTGAGTAATAAAGGGACTAAGCCGAAAAGAAAATGAATGAATGAACGGATAAATGAATGTTCAATACTGTTAGTTAAGCTAAGGACTGTGTTAGGTTACGGTTACACATTAAATAGTTTAAATATATAATTGTCCTCCCCTACTTTGTTTAATTAAATAGTTAAAAAAGTTCATGATACAGTACTTGTTCATAACCCCATTACACATTATGCACTTTAAATTATTCATTTAGCTTTTGAAATGATGTTGCAAAACAAAGATTTTCAAAAGTACATTTTATATGAGCATTTTTATGGTGCGAAACAAACATGAAAGATTCCAAACAGAAAATATCGAGAGAAAAAGATACTCCGTAATTTTGAGTGGGTCTCTAGTTGATGCTAATTGATTATAGTTAATATTGCTGTTGTTTGTTGCATTTTATTTTTTTATTATATACAATTACATATTTTAACTGTTATATATAATTGTTACTTTTAAAAACCACAAAACCGAACAACTGAAGCCAGGGGTGAGTCCCTAACCCCAACCGTCATTGGGGGATAAGCAAATCGTACTAAATTGTACGAATTAGATCGTACGAATTCATACGAATTAGCCACTAAATGAAAAAGTTACGAATTGCCGTGAGATTGTGTTGTAATATCTGTGAATAGCTTGACTATATTCATATTAGACACAACAGGCCTATATGTAAACTCCAATGCCATGACAAGATACAGATTTCTTTTCTTATTGTTGTCATTATTTTATTCACTTTAAATTCAAGTGGCTCACAACATAAAATTGTCATGCACAAAGTGAGCATTATAAACATAGCTTTCTCAGTATGATGGTTGTGCACTAATTTCTTCTGTTTGTGGACAAAACTGGCACAAACAGAAGACATGATAAGAATATTTTAGCTCTCTAATATACGCTGCTTGTGTGCAAATTTTCTCACGCTCTCTCAAATATGCAGATTATATGCAGACTCACAATTTGTGTCTTATGTTCTGCCTTCCTTTCGTGCTTTTTGATATGATTTATATTAGTGCACTATTTATCAACAATAACCACAATACTAAAATAGACTTACATATAAAAAATATTTATCTAATAAACTATAACATTTTTGGCTGTATGTTATATGATGAGATATTTCCAGTTTCAAACACTTAAAGACACAGACAATAGACGTTGTAAAAAATACATTTTATTTTAAAAACGTTTATTAAACATTCAAAAGGTGAACCATATCAATCAAATAAAAAACATTTAAACAAAAATATAACTAACGCAAGCAGAAATGTAACTAATAGAAAATAGGGAAACACTTGATAAGTTATTATAGCCTACTGTACTATTCACTCTTCAAATAAACTTCACTATTAATCCCTCTTTATTATGGCAATTAAAATAAAGTGAACTAGTTATTGTTGACTTCCACATTGTTGATGAGATTTTGGAGGACATTTTCCCTTAAAGGTAATCATTCATTCGGCTTAGTCCCTTTATTAATCCGGGGTCGCCACAGCAAGTTTTTACACAGCGGATGCCCTTCCAGCCGCAACCTATCTCTGGGAAACATCCACACACACTCTCATACACTATGGACAGTTTAGCCTACCCAATTCACCTGTACCACATGTCTTTGGACTGTGGGGGAAACCGGAGCGCCCGGAGGAAACCTACGCGAAGGCAGGGAGAACATGCAAACTCCACACAGAAACGCCAACTGAGCTGAGGTTCGAACCAGCGACCCAGCGGCCTTCTTGCTGTGAGGCGAACGTGCTACCCACTGCGCCACTGCGTCACCTAGGAAGGTAATCATCTGAAGAGAAATACTATGGGCCAATGAATTGGCAGTGGCAGTGCACGCAGCTGGTGGCAGTCACAATCAATTGTGAATAAGAATGTCAGCGTCACTCAGCACATTTTTTGCTTACAGAAACCTCACATGCAGACTGAAAGAGAAATTTTGCCGTCGTCCTCCGATTACATTAGAGAAAGGGAAAGAAAGTTGCCGTCTTCTGAGAGGCTGATTTTTCCCAGTTCCAGTGCGAGCAACAGCATGAGAAGCAACAGTCAAGCTGGGCTTCTCTCGTCCCTGGGCGTTTCGCTGGACCAATACTTCAAGAGCGGTGCACATAAAGCAATTATCCTAAAAGAGCAACATGGTCGTGCAGCGTGTCTTTTCAAAGACATTGTTCAGATTGTGCATTACTGGATGCGATAGTTTTCTGTCCCTGGATGATGGACACGAGCACTGTGTTGCATGTCTGAGGGTTCAGCATGTTAATGCGGTGCTCAAGGGCAGTGCATGCCATCACTGCGATGGCACATTTGTTGTGCAGCTAAGCTTGCGGCTCACTCTTGCAAAAGGGCGATGCACCCTGTTGCCCCTGCAAGTACTTTTTTTGGGCATTTTCTTTTTGGTATTGATCTTTAGGAAATCCCTGTAGGCAATGATATCATGATAAAATGTGGCAATAAGCTTGTAACTGTACTGTACTTTACACAGTGGCCATATTCATCTATGTAACCACACCAAAACAACATTACATTATACCAGACACTGCAAAAAGGTCATTCACAGCCACTAGACTTTTCTGACAGGGGATTTGAGTGTCATCGAGTGACAGATGTGAAAGTATGTTGTGGGAGGAAAAGGAGATGTGTGTCGCCTCCACCATGATCGCTCAGTGTTTGGCTTCTTTAGAGGCTAATATATGTGTATTATCCTCCTTCAGGGAAAGTGGGTTACCAACGTAACCGCGACGTTCAATATGTTCACTATGTTATATAACTGCCCCCTGCTTGTCTTTTTTTTTATTAGAGCATTGTGCTTGCTGTTGTGGAATACTCCAGTGTCACGCGAGGTATCATTCATTCACTTGCGATAGCCATATCTGTATGGACTTTTATCATTTATAGAGGAACTATATGTAATTCCACATCTATTTATTCCTAATTGTCATTTTGTTGACAATTAGTGGCTGTTATGTTTGTGCTATTTGTGTTATTTATATATTTTATATGTTATTTGTTTATTTGTTGTTTGAAAATTATGAATAATTAAGATTAATAATATTATGCTGTTATAATTATATGTCACATACAGAGGGGTTTGGTAATATGGATTAGCTCCACCTACTTACCTAATAGCACACGAGTGATGGGTGATCAGCTAGCAGGAGAAGCAAGCTTTTTTGACAATGATTTCTTTGTGATTATTTGGAGGACAAAATAAACAAATTTTCAGTTATAAATGCTTGGGCACATTAATAAACATCACTGCTCTTGTCAATATGGCTCCATACTTACACAATGATGTCGGAGGCCATAATAACATTTTAACACAAGTTTGCTTTCAGTTGCATAAAACTAATTTGCACTTGGTGAATATCACCTTAAATGTTACCTGAGCAACCTCAAGGTAGGAATGCCCAGTAGCAACTTCGATCGCCACCCAGAGCGACAGGCAGATACAAAGTTGCTGCTAGAGTGAATGAGGCATAAAAGTGAAGAATGACTTGTCAAGAATTATGTAGAAGTGCAAAGAACAGCAAAGAGATATGGCTGTCTTGCTTTTTGTTGCAGGTATGTGGTTTGAAGCTGGTACAAAACTACAGAGTGACATGGGGAAAATTTGCATGATGCATTCATAAAATGAAAGAATATTAAGAATAATAAATTCAAATGATAAGTGAATAGGAAAGAAATGACATAAATAACAGTGTTCCATCCAAAATCATCAAAAACATGTACAGTATTGTTATAGTGAACTTTAAAAATACCCAGAATACAATTTACTAATTTCTTAGAAAGTTTGAAATAAATAAAAATTTGATAAATAAATAGTTGATAAATAAAATAAATGTCTTTATTTTATTATGTTTTGGCCTGATGTTGTGATCATGTCCCTAAAATTAGAGTCAGCAGCAGCCCAATGTAGTAAACCAGATAATATTTTACAGAATAGTATCATGCTAATGAATTATACTAATTCACAAGCTTAAGACATAGAAGTTCTGAAGACAGATCACAAGCTGAAGACATAATGGAAGCCCTCTTGCTGTGGCAATCAAGAGGTAATTTCAACACAATCTCACGGCAATTCGTAACTTTTTCATTTAGTGGCTAATTCGTATGAATTCGTACGATCTAATTCGTACAATTTAGTACGATTTGCTTATCCCCCAATGACGGTTGGGGTTAGAGGTGGGGTCAGGTGCCACGCCTCCTTTTTAAAATCGTACCATTTCGTACGACTGAACTCGTACGAATTCGTACGAATTAGCCACTAAACTGGAAAAACGTAAAATACTTACGTTTTCTCGTGAGATCAGGCTGGTAATTTGGCTAGAGGGCCATGACAAATGACACCCCTTCGGCAGTAAGTCAAAGATCCATAAAGTTTCAAGTGTTTACATAGATTATCTATTTCTTTCAGAACGAGACCATTGTGCCAGTCGCACTGGGACATTTCAAATGATATCAAACAGGATGAAAAAGTCTATTGATATAGAACATTTATACTTTGAGATGACCATTTTGTGTGAGTTACTGTAGGTAAAGGGCAGAGTTTGTGAATAGAACTGGTGCTGGAGGGGTCAAATGTAAATGAAAGAGAGGAGTGAGCTTTTATTGATTTTTTTTTTTTTTTTTTTTTTTAAACATGTTTTCCAATTTTTTTTTTCTTGCAACACTTTTGAAAAAAAGTTGGAACAGTAAAGCATTTACCACTATGAAGTATTGTAATTTTTTTCAGAACACTTAAAAGACATTTAAGCACTGAAGTCATCAAGTGATGAGGACAAACTTGCAAATAACACAGTTTTATAACACAGCAATAACACAGCAAATAACAGTTTTTCTCCGGTCTACCACCAATAGGAGCACCTCCAATTCACAATCTGTTCAAAGTTTTGATGGCTTTTGCCATTGCTTTTTCATTTGGCTTTGCCAAAGTAGAGTCATTACCATATTTATAGGGGGAGGAGGAAGGAAAGAGTTTTGTGCTCGTGCACTCAGTTTCACGTTAATTCACATGTACAAAGAGAATATGCGTGGGATTCCGCGTATGCAGTGATTCATACATCTGAATTTTTTTACTGCGTATGCACATTTTCAGCTTTGTGCGTATGCAATGTTTTAGTATGCAATCAACGCAAGTCTTCGAACATAAGGCCCCTGTTGATTGCTGACAATCACTGACTTGGTATGATATAATCTAGTGAGTAAATCAAACTTCCTTTACATTTACATTTAGTCATTTAGCAGACGCTTTTATGTATAAGCAAGCATGGGGTGGCCTAATATTTCTTAAAGGAAATTAGTTTACAATTATATCATCTAAGAATCAGAACTGGCAAGAATGTGTCCGTGAACAGATGGAACTGGCCAGCATACTGACTAAGCGACTTAGGGTAAACGATGAACCATTAACTGATAATAAGAATTTATTAGGTTAATCAATCTAAATTAGACCAAATCACAACCTATAAGGTAATCAGCTTAAATTGGATTAAATTAAATTAAAATTATCAGATTCAAAGCTGGAAACAAACTAAAATAATTTCACAAATAAAAATTTTTTTTTTCACATATGCTAAAAATGCTAACACGCATTTAACCTTCACCTATACCATTAGTTCCATCATAGGACTAATAGATGGACCCTTACACAATCCTCTGCCCATCTTTGCTCCTAAAGAACTAGACCCTTCTTTTGCTGATTTTGTACCAAATCATAGTTACAATGACTAGTTGACACCTGTTTTAAATAACATCAAAATTTAACCAATTTTACCTGATTACTAGTTCTAAATTGCTTCTTTCCCGACTTTTTTTTGGAATGTATTTCAGGTTTGGATGACAGGAAAGAATGTATATACACAAATTAAATGAAGTTGACCAGACGAAACATGAAATCTTTTTATACTTTCTTTTTTTTTGTTTGCCTTTTCCATTCTGTCCCAACTTTTTTCTAATTTAGAGTTGTAACAAATTTACTTTGTTATCTAACAATGCTTCTTGAGGTCAACAAGGTCTTCTTACTTTCTCTCTGGTATGGCATTCCTCCTCTGATGTCAGCAAAACAGTAGAATATATTTAACCTTATCGTTTTTATATATGTATATTAGTTATATATGTATATTAGTTATATTATGTATAACTTTGTTTCCGTAATGCTTTCACTTTATTTTGTCAGCAATGTTTCATTTTAAGAATTAAAATTTGCAGCTAAAATGTTCCTTTAAAGACACCACTATACTTTCTTTGATCTGTTCCTAAAAGCTTACATTTTTCTATTTCAAAGCAGTTAAGTACAATAGGAAGTTCACCTAATTCGAGAACCCTTGATGAAATCAAGTTTGTTTGCAAAAGATGGAGAGGGGATGAGGAGGACAGGCCTTATCTTTAACAGGAAATGCCATGTTTAAGCGAGAGGCCGCAGTGTGATTGGTTGGAAAGGAAATGCGTGTTTAATTATGACTGTGTACGTGATAGAGAACAGTGATGGAATGATAAAGAGACTGATTCAGGGACTGATTCAGAAGGGAAGGACGTCTGATGGTGCAAGAAGGATCTCCTGGGAGATTTGGGAGGAAGTTACCAGTCAAGATTGAGTGGAAATTTTGAGGTCTTATGAACATGAGCACATTTAGCCCACAGTTTGTGCTGGGCAACTAAAAAAACATTGTTTTTGGTATAACAATGTTTTCCAAACCATATGTTTTTGTTACAAAAATGGCTGGCTTTGTTAATGTTGGAAGATTGTTTTAAAGGTTATTCATCTTTAAAGGTCCTTTCAACTTAATTTTTTTGTCTTGAATTGTTTTGTTGATCATCATTAACATCATCAGTGTCTGTTTTAGTTCTTAATTTTTAAGTTTAGGCTCATGAAAAATGACTTTGTTGGTTTGCTTAGCTTTCAGAAAATGTTGCTGTTTTGAGAAAAAAATTGCATTAGAAAATAAAAGAATGAGAAATCAAAAGCTCTAAACATAAAGTCTAAAATGGTTGGTGCTAAAACACTAAGAGCCCTATCACACACCTGGCGCAATATGGCACCAGGCAAGTGCTTTTTTTAGACCAGGGCAGGTGTCATTTTCACATTTTGTGCCACGCTGTTTAAATAGCAAATTTATTTGTGCCAATTTGTGGACTCATGGGCATGCTGGTCTGAAAAGGAGGTGTGTTAAGGTGCATTGTTGGCGCTTTGCTTTTTGAAGCAACTGAAATAGACTGCGCCATTGACCAAAAATAGCTGGTCTGAAGTCAATGGTGCAGAATTTTTATTATTTAAAGAACATGTTATATATGCACATACGCAGGACCAAAACATGCATACATATTGTGTAATACACAAAGGGACATACAGCAATATACAGCTTAAATCTTTACATATAAAAAAAAATTAATAAAGGAAAAAATGTTGAAAAATACAAATATAAATATAAAAAACGCTGCCTCCTTACATTCCATATTTATTACAATTTGCATTTGTTTAATGTTATATTGGTAGTAGTATTCATGAAGCGTATTTATATTTGTTTTATTCATTTTTTGGTTTAGATTTGTCCACCTGTTGGGTTTTGGAGGCATATCCATCACCAAATGAGGCATAGGATGTAAGTGTGTTTAAATATAACTCAGTTTGTTGACCACACTTCGTTATTACTGTTTATTTATTATTTATTTATTTATTATTTATTTAGTTTTTAAACAAATTTAAAAAACGCTTAACAGGCCAAATCATTAAATGAAATAGGCTATGTAATGATGTCTTCAGTGGAGTGCATTCACCACCATTTCCTAAATCCATGGTCGAAAGTAGGAGGCTGAATGAAAGAGGCTTGTTCAGTAGATGGCCTTCAATTGTTTTCTCGCAATTGAAGCATTCAAAGTGTGTGGATATATGTCAATGTGTATGCGTGTGTATGTGACTGTGTTCATACACCTGGTGCAATAAGATGCAAGATGTGTTTCTGTGATATCTTACTATTTTCAGAACAATGCAGTCTTGTTTTTCCAGTTTTCAGCCATGTTGTTTAAATAGCAAATCCGTTTGCGCCACATTGTGGACTCATAGGTGTTCCAGTCAAGAAAAGAGGTATGTTTAGGTGCATTGTTGGCACGTTGCTATTTTAAGGGATCTAAAGTGTCCTGCGCAATAGACCAGCTGAGAGCAGGTCTAAAATCCAGCACAGAGCACACTAGTTGTGCACCTCACTTACATATTGCTTAAAACATGCAGGATGTATAACAATACTGAAACATCTTTACAAATGAAAAACAATTAAAGGATTTAAATGTTACAAAAATTATTACTATTTACATAAAAATAAAAACCACTGCCTTCATGCCTTTTTCATCTCGGGGGGCTTTTTTCAGTTTATTTACGACAACTTGCTTTTGTATAGTGTTATTATTATTAGCAGTATTATTTATTATATGCATATTGATATTTGTTTTAATAAAAATAGGCTTAGATTTGTCCACCTGTCATGTTTTGGACCAGTTTTTAAAACTTAGTTTTTTGACCACAATTCACTCTAAAAAAACACAGGGTTAAAACTACACAAATTGGCTTGTTTTTAACCCTACTGCTGGGTAAATTTGGGACAGAGCACATCAGGGGGTAAATTAACCCAAGTAATTGGGTTATTATTTTTAACCCCACAATTGGGTTGTTTTTTCTACCCAATAAATTGACATTTTTACTTAAGTTATAGGTTAAATTGATTTAATAAATAGGTTATTTTTCGAATGTAATTTTTTGTTTTCTTTTAAAATCATTAACCACATAAAAAACATGAAAAAAAACAGGTCAATATTGTATAAGCTTTATTTTTTGTTCCATTAAAATTGTTCAGCACATTACACTTTGTTAATACACTTTACCTCAATTAAAAATTCAAGAGATTATACAAAACGAAAAACAAATTATTAACTGCATTCAAAACAATTTGTTTCATATATAGGTTGCCTGAGGTTTTAAGTTTTTTTCTCCAAATTACCTCAAGGTAAAACATTTTAAACAATTCACATGAATTCACATGCAATTGAATTTAAAATGCCAAATGTTTTAACATTTTAAAAAATTCATTAACTACAAAAAAACCTAAAGGTTTAGTAAAGCTGTTTGCACATAAAGCCATGCTCATCAAATTCAAAATTCCAAAATACCTCAACAATTGTTTGTTACAAAGCAGTGTTTTTAGTCTATATTATGAACCATATATTCATTTGTGCTGGACAAAAATGTCAATATTCATCAGAGTGTGAACATAAAGTAATACTCTTCCTCAAGCAATAAGCTGTTTACATACAAAAAAACAAAACCTGTAAAATGAAAACAAAAGAAGCTATAATGCTACCTGTTAGTGCTGTGGTAGTTCAGTGGGTAGCGCTGTGGCATCACAGCAAAAAGGTCGCTGGTTCAAGTCCAGGCTGGGTCAGTTGGCATTTCTGTGTGGAGTTTGCATGTTCACCCTGTGTTTACATGGGTTTCCTCTGGGTGTTCCAGTTTCTCCCACATGTCCAAAGACATGCACTATAGGTTAATTAAATAAGCTAAATGGTCTGTGAGAGTCCTTAGCTCCAAAGCTTCTCCTGGGAGGATGACAAAAGCCTGGAAGTCAAAGTGTCTTTAAGGAAGGGTAATGTCTTGATGCTTTAGTCTGCTGGAGGTACTCCACCATATTTGTTCCAACCCAGAGGACAGATAATGCAAATGAAAAAATGTCTATCAGAGTGTAAGAGTCAAGGTGTGGGTATGCATGGAGCACTTGATTGGCCTACAAAGCATGTCAAACATTGTTAATGCATTGTGAAATAACATAACCAATAAATGACTTTAACTTTAACATTAACAAAGATTAATAAAAGCTGTAACAAATTTGTTGCTCATTGTTACTTTGTTAGTTGAAGGAATAGTATTAACAGATGTTAAAAAAAAATAATAGCAAATACAAAATATTGTAAATTGTTACCAGATTATTACCACATTATATTTACATTTAACAGACACATTTATACAAATTGACTGGAATGACATTTTGAAATATTTTTAATTGCACTGATAACCTATCACTTATATCTTAACCCACTATCGCACCTACCCAAGTCACCAAACCTGTCCCAAACTTTACACGTATCTCACTTCAATATCAGCAAAAGTGTTTTGAAAAAAAGTGTACGTATTATTTAGAGGCTGGCTACCTAATATAATTTGTATAAGCTAAACAAAAAAGTCCTTTTCACTTGACATCTTAAAGTTAAGGGGTTTAAGATTGTAGTTTTTTTATCTTTTATTACTGTTTTATAAATGAAGGCTACCCATTACCTGGCATGACTGTCCTGGTTGGTGCATCTTCCTTCTCTCCTTATGGCCTTCTCAAGTGCCTCAGATACTTTCATATGTTCTTCAGCCTCTCTTTAATGTACCCAGGGCTGGTCTGTTATTTCAACTTTGGGCATACCATGTTTAGTGCAAATACATTTTTAAAAATTGTATGAACACACAATACACATGAAAACCTGAATTAGACTCTGGGTATTGTTCATAATTCTACACATTTTATCTACGCATTGTCAATTATCCACCTTATTTTGCAACAAGAAAGTATGCTTGTTTCTGCGAATGTGTTAGACTTACAATTCATTAGCTGTTAAGGGTAAAAGACTAGAAGAATAACAAAAGGTAGTAAATTGAATTACTTGCACTACAAACAAGTTTTGTCAAGTTTTATGCTAAAGACAATACATTAAAATAATATTAATTTGAAGATGTCAGTTTTGTGATGATCAGTTTACACTATTTGCACAAAAGCACAAGACAAATAGGACATAACAGGAAAAAATACCTTAAAAAGTACAGGTTCCGGAAGCTGTCATTCATTTAATTTATGTACAAAGCAATCCATCAAAGCACACTGAAATCACCTAAAACATAAAAACAGAACTTCATTTCAGCAAACAGTTTTAACATGGTTTTATGACTAGTTAAAAAATAAAATGTTATCTTAAATGAATCTGAATTTAAATCAATTGTTTTTACCTCAAATCACTTTGTAATTTATTCATAGTTAAAGCACCACACTCAGAAGGGTATTTTTTTCTGTTTTGGTTGTTTCTAAAGAAAGCAGTAGTGATATCCGAACAATAAACATTAGTGATGTAACGGTATTGTAAATACCGTCGTACCGCAATAAAAAAAATGTAATATTACCATGGTCGCATGACTCTGTAAAACTTAAGACCTGTTGAGAAAAATTCTCAGGCGAATGTAGCGAAAGGGCCAGCTGGAAATACAATTCCCATCAGCCCATGCGTGGCCAACATCCTTTGCGGTCTGTTGCCACTACAGTAATGCAGAAATGGAGGGTGCTGGTAGTAGCGTGGAAGGAGAGCTGAAAATGGTTGAATTTAAAGCATGTTTTAAATCTGATGAGTGGAAGCATTTTAGTTTCTCTCTGAAGAGAAACGAGAAAGGAGAAAATGTGACTGACAAAGAAAAAACGATATGCAGGCACTGGCAGACTGTAAAAAAATACAAGTCGGGGAATACGAGTAACATGAGGAGCCATTTGTTAAATCATTATCCCGAAAAGTAACGTGAAGATACGGGGAGCAAAATCAAGCCAGGTCAAAAGACTATAAAAGAAGCGTTTACAGCCTCTCTCCCTCACAACAGTGTGAGAGCACAGAGAATCACGAGATGCATTGGTGAATATATAGCCAAAGACCTACGGCCCTTTTCGGTGGGGCCAATGAAGGTTTTAAGAGGTTAGTAAACATGCTGGAGCCAAAGTATAAAATCCCGTCGCGGCCACACTTTAGTCAAACTGTTTTACCAGCTCTTTACAAAAAGACAAGGGAGAAAGTTGCACAGAGCCTCAAACAAGCAGAGTGCATTTCAATCACCACAGATGGGTGGACCACTCGGGTCACGAGCCACTCAGAGCTATGTTACTATCACAGCACATGCTATGACAAGTGAATGGGAGATAAAACCTTTTGTCCTACAGACACGGGTACTCTTTGAGTCACACACTGGACACAACATAGGTGAGGTGTTAAAAGCTGCTGTTTCAGAGTGGGAGCTTGACATGATTTACAACAACAATCACCTCGGCATCGCTGTGGTTACTGACAACGCAAGAAACATGGGTGTGGCAGTGAAAGAGGCTGGTCTGTCCCCACATGTAAAATGTTTACACCTTAAACCTTGCGTCCCAGGCAGGTTTGAAGGTAAATCGTGTCAGTCGTCTGCTTGGCAGAGTGAGGCGTGTAGCAGCGTTTTTTTCACCGCAGTTCAACTGCAACAGCTGTGCTGACCTCCAAGCAGCAAATGTTAAACCTGCCAGTACATAAAGTGATAATGGATGTAGTAACTAGGTGGAACAGCTCACTTGACATGATTGAGCGCTACCTGGAGCAACAACAGGCAATTGCTGCAGCCCTACAAAGTTCTGAAGTTAGACGTAATGCACGTGAAACAGACACTCTAGATGCAGCTGACATCGCAGATGCTGAGGACATAAATAAACTTCTCACACCCTTGAAAAAAGCAACCACTGTGCTGTGCGATGAGTCTCGACTAACAGTCTCTCTTATCATGCCTCTCAAACACATGATACAAGTGAGCATGGCACCGTGCAATGCAGACTCAAACACCGTCTCTCAAATGAAGGCAGCAATACTGAATGATTTGGCAGACCGTTACCAAGGGGAGCAAGCAGAGTTTCTGTATGAGAGCAGTGCGTTGGACCCCCGGTTCCGGGCACTACCCCATCTGAATAACAGCGAAAGGGATGACATTTTCAACAGGCTCAAGTTAAAAGCAACACAGATGCAGAACCAGGTATTTGTTTGAAAATACTTTGTGTGTGCGACTTTTTTTTTAAGAGTTCCCAATATTTAATAATTATGTTTGCGTGTCTAACATTTAAATTTTTTGTAACTCTGCTTCTGCAGAACCCCAGAGAAGAGGAAGGTGCAGCACCAGGCAGCCATGAACATGTGGCTGGACAGTCAAAAACTGACCTGCCACAAAAAGCACATGCTGTGGGAGGTGTTTCTCCTCCATCCAAAAAGACTGCTCTAAGGCCCCGTTTACACTAGTGCGTTTTAGTTTGAAAACGCATAAGTTTTGCTACGGTTACGCCATCCGTCCACACTACGCCGGAGTTCTCGAGCGCCGAAAACGGAGCTTTTTGAAAACGCTGGAGAGGCTGTTTTCATTCTAAAACGCTGCTGCTCCGTCTCAGTGTGGATGGGGAAAGACGGAGACATCTGAAAACGGAGGCGGGGCTGCAAACGTTCGCCTATCTGATTGGGGCTTTTCCTCAATATTAAGTAGCCCACACACAGTTCAGTCTCGCATCCTCTTCTTGTAAGTTAAGACTTCGCAAGTTTGATCAAGGCTGCAGTCTCCCCCTTCTCAGTTTGATATGGAAAACATACCGAGGACACGGGTAAATCTTCAAAGGGAACAGTGTACTTTATAACTTCATTCACATCACCTTGGCTACGTTGTTTCACTTTCTCAACAATAAAATGTAAACATGATTTAAGGAACTTCCTATTTTCTTTTTAACATTAGCAACTTAACAGACAGCAGAAATGTTGAGGCGCCGTGCTGAATATATGAGCGTCATCTTCACTGTGTGGATATTTATAACAAAACGGAGCCTACAACTACTGCCTCCTTTCAATTTCAGTGAAAATACGAAACGCACCCTCTCTTTTGCTGAATATCAGTTTTAATAATCGATAATTATAAAAGTATAACATACAATAAGTTTATACATTGTAGGAAATAAAGGCAAGCGATCAGTCAATGTACCTGGATTAATCATTAACTTATCTTTGCGCTTAACCAAAACATGTTACCCGTGAACAAGTAACTTAATAGATTCCAATGATCAAAGTCAGGGAATTGGCCTATGTCGTTAGATAAAGACAACAACATGAATGAAATATCACGTTTAGCAAATATAGGGAGATTAGATCCAGCGGGAGATGCTTGATGAGCAGTCCGACAAGCAGAGCTCTCATCTGGGTAGAAATGCTGGAGCGCTTGCCCGAGAGTGTGTGTGTGGTCACGTGATGTGCATTTTCAGCGTTTTGGTGTGGACGGAGAGCTGTTCAGAAACGCTGGGTAAAACGCGAGTGTGGACGCGGATCGTTTTCATTCTACAATAATAAGGCTATTGAATAAGGCTAACTCACTTTCCCAACGTAATGTCGTATATAAATTCCTAGAAATTAACCAGATGCATTACGACTCCCAAAAATATATTTAAATCTGTAAAACTTCGGTTGAAGTGAGATAAGTCAGGGCCAGCGAACACATTGGAAGACCACGCCTCTGGTGCTGCAGGTGCGCTCATGTTCTTGGCTTGGCATAACCTCTTGTCGGGGGCAAGGTAGAATTCAATAATTGTGGTGTTTTCCATACATTTCCCCATAGTGGAAGCTTCCACATAGCATCGAAGTTCCCCTCCCAAAGGAGAATGCTCGGGGGATGGAAATGCTATGTTTCTTCACCACAATGATTTCCCCTTAGCTGTTGGATATGAAAGGCTCTTCAGCTAGAAAAGGATACCTCAGCTTGGCACACACTGTGCTTTTATTCCAAATTTATTGTAAGTAGCGCCAGCTGTCCATGCTGAAGCGTCCTTCTCATTTGCATATCATTGACCCATTTATATACTCTTTCAGATGATACTGGATACTGACTAAATCCCCATAGTGGAAGTTTCCACATAGCATTTCCGTTTACCCCCATGGAGAATGAGAGTTATTTTAGTAACTGTAGCATTATATAGCCTACATTTTAAAAAAAAATATCTGTAAATTCTTTGATTCATGCTTTTGGACTTATTTATGCTTTTGAATTGCATTATAGGACCTTTATCTTTTCTACAAAAGCTTGGGTTGTTGTAAATCATTGAACAGAGACCTGGTAATAAGCTATAAGTGCATTTTCTGTTACTTTACAAACTTAGTTCTCTATATATTATTTCTTAAACAATTTCTAGTCTCAACCTACTAAAATGTCCATAAAAGTCACTCTGTTAAAACTGCAGAGTTGAATTTTTTACATCAAAAGTTAACAGAGCAGAGATAAAATTCCAATAATGCAATTCACAACCATAAATAAACAAACAAAAAAAAACACCTGTGCATCACAAAACATGGAACCTGTTAATTAACAGATATTTTACAGTGTATGCCCGTGTCATTTACATGCTCACGCATGTTTTTTCTTGTGCCTGTGCTGTCACTGCTGATTCATGTTGTTACAACCACTTTTTGTCTAGGGGAGTTGGGTTGCACGTTTAACTGAGGAATTGGTTGGGTGAAAAGTGAGGAAATGTGAGGGTGAATTTGTGAGTGAGATATTTACAATATAATCTATTTCAAAAACAATAAACAACAAAAAGTAGAAAGACTGGCTATGGGTGGCGCTAAATAAAAGAACCAAACAGTCTTACTTGTATTCACAAAAAATCCCATCTAATTTAATAAGCAAAAGTTATGAAAGAGTAATCTTCAGCGTCAAACAGATTCCTATTTTTTTATGAAATATGTAATTTGTATTTTACAAATTAGTCTTATTTTGTTTTTCTTTATTGCAAATTATTAGGAAATATTTTTAGTACATCAAAAAGTGTGGTTATGATGACTAGTTAATGTAGAAAAAAAAATGACTGCTTAAAATGTCACTAAAATGCAGTATTTAAATATCATAGTTAAATAGAAACTGAGGCATACAACTGCAAAAAGGTCCACTTTTTGAGAAAAAAAGAACCACCGGCAATTTTCCGGAAAGGTCTGTATGTGTGAACAGGCCCTTTTTGAAAATAACGGTAAATTCGTTCTAGCAATTTTCTGGAAAGAGAAGTTGTAACATTGCTGATAATTTACCGGAATTATGCTCTGTGTGAACGCAAATAGAAGATTGCTGGGAAGAGTTCATTCACGTCAAGAACGCGTTAACATGAGATATCTACTCCAGCCAATCAGAACCCTCAGACACGTTCACATCTGCTCGGTTTATGAAAATAAAAGCTTTTGAATATTTTTCCAGACACATTTTGCTGCTAGATGTTAATTAGATAACGTTTCTATGTTCCTTCTTAATGCCAAATGTGTAAATAATTCTCGATAAAATGCTCATATACTGTAAGAATTATAATCTTTCCCCCGCTTTTGCCATTGTACAGGTGGGCCACTTGAGGCTTACATTAATTTTGTCTGGCCTAAAGGAATACCACCAGTGCTGTATAACTGCCTAAAGTGGCCCACATTCATATGCTATCTGCATACTGTGTACACATCAGATGTTTTAACCTCCTCTGAAGAAAGGCAAATCCCTTGCAAAGTCTATCAAAGAGATCTTGTCACTCCTTAACCATGCTATCAATAGTCCAGGTCTTGTAGTATCTGCTCCAGAAAAGGTTTCCCCAGAGCCTGCTCTTGCTCCTGAGAGAGCATCTCCAGGGCTCCTATTCCAGAGAGTGCAGCCCCTGAGCACAGCGCAGAGCTGACTTCAGCCCCTGAGTATGTTCTAGAGATGGCTTGAGTCCCCACGGGCTGTGAACTGAAGATATCAGTGCCAGAGCCTGCTCACATTCTTAAGACAACCTTCATAGAGCCCGCTTCCGCTCTAGAGAGAGCTAATGCAGTACCTGCTCCTGAGAGGGCAGCTCCAGGGTCGGCTGTAGAAAAAATAGCCCCTGAGCACAGCACTGTACTGGCTTCAGCCCCTAAGTGTATTCTGAAGAGGGCTCCAGTTGCCAACTGCTGTGAAAAGAAGACTTCTTTCCAACAGCACTGTACAGTGCTGACTTTAGTTACTGAGTTTATCCAGAAGAAGACTCCAGTACCCAAGCACTATGTAACAAAGACTTTTACTAAAGAGCTCTGTTTAATGTCGGCTCCAACCCCTGAACTCTGTCCAGTCCCTGATCCAGTTATGTTCCCAGAACTTCGGCCTGTAATTATTCCTGTCCCTAATCCAGTAATTTTCGCTGAACTCTATTCTTTCTGTCATGGGTACTGTCATAGCTCTTCCTTATCTGTGTTTTCATCTTTGTATGTATCTTTGTTTGTGTTATGTCGGAACACATGGCTCAGCCTGTATTTTTGTTCACCATGCGTTCTGTTCCTCCCTCCTTGTTTCTAACTGCCACGCCTCCTTATTTAACCCTCGTCTAGTCCTCGTTAGTCTCAATGTTTACACCTGGTCCTCTTGTTCTTTCCTCCCTCTATAATGAGCTCTCTACTCTTATGTCTTCATCGGTTCATTGTTGCTCTCAAGCAGGACTCTCAAGCTCGGTCTTCCTTTGTCTGCCTGCTCCACCAAAGACTCCCCAGCACTACTCAATTCCTCACCGTTGGACTTTCACCAAAACCACGCTAAATATCACATTATTGTCAAACACCCCTGTTCTCATTCCAAATTCTCCTTCCTCTAACCTTGACAAAAAAAAATTATATTTATAAATCTTTTTAATTTTATCAAATTTACCTACTTTTTAGACTCCCTGAAGTTGGCTGAGCAGTAGGACATGGCAAAATCACATCCATTCAAAGAAAGAATATGGCAAAAAATGACAAACATATTTCAAAAGACTTATCATTCAACCTGCATGTGTGTAAAGGTTTAACCAATTATATTAAAACATCAGAATTTCATTATTTCACATGTTTTTATAGGACTGATAAAATCTTGTGGGACATCAAAGGCACTTAATAGTGATAATGACCCTTATGTGGTGGATGGTTCTTTCTCTCAACGTTCTGCATTTAAAATCCTTTAAGGCAGAGCGATTAATTGATTATCCCTAATATATCACATGTATATAGTGATATTGAAATAAATTAAATTTGGTGTTGTGCTTTTTTGTTTCTGTCATTAGTCTATGAGTCCTGATGTTTTTCCACGCCTCTCGTGTTTGGAGGATCAGGACTGTTATGAAGGAGAAGAACCATTTGTTCCAACCAGTCAATCTCCAGGTCAGTATGACAGCTGATTAGCACTGAAACATTTTAATGCATTTTTAAGCTAGAATTTTAATTCTAAAATATACTTCATTCAAAATGCTAAATTACATATTTTTGCCTGATAAAGTGGACTCAGAAAGTAGTCATTATGAGTCATATGGTGAAGAGGAGGAGGAGTTTGTGAAGGACAGAGCTCATTATGTCCATTGGAGGTTTTCTCAACCCACCATACGACCCGATTCAGAGTCACGCATCTGTGGATATCTTTGGAGGAAGAAATGGTTGGGTCATTGGTCCCGTCAGCTCTTCATTATTAAGCAAAACTCACTACTGGTAAGCCTCACTAGTTAAATCAGTAATAAAAAAGATGCCTCTAATCCAAACTGTTTTCTTTAATCTAAACAGGTTTCCTTTTATGTGCTCTCAGTTCAGAGGTCAGAGAAGGGCAGAGTAGCCAAAAACTCCAGTAAAAGCATATGTGCTCAAGTTTATTAAAAACACTGTAAAAAAAAAGATGCATCAACATTAACTCTTTCCCCTCCAGCATTTTTAATAATGTTGCGAGCCACCGCAGAGCATTATTAAGGATTTTTACCTAAAATTGACAGCCATCAGAATATGTCTGCTAGGAATATGTGTAACACTTTATAATAACTACACACTATAAATCATTTATTAAGCATTAGCAAATTGTGAATTCATTATCCGTTAAGCATTAACTCAACATAATTAAACGTTAGTAAGCAGTTTATAACTGCAGCTACAAATGCTCTTTTCTTGACTTATAACCACATTTAAAATGTGCTTAATAATTGTATTTTCATACTTAGTGAATTATTTATTTTTCATTACTAAATTAAGTATTGCATTATTTAAAAACCAGTTGTATTTAAGAGTAGTTGGGGGTTTTTAGGATCATTTAGAAAGAGTTAGTAAATGATTAATAAACTATTGAAATCAACGTTTATAATTCTTATTATTCAGGCATATACTAATAGTCAACTAATATGTTAATAAATTCTTTATTAACTCGACTTCATGCAGTTTTGTGACCTAAGTGAGGACTATTCATGCTTTATAAATCCTTTATAAATGACAAATAAAGGCTCAGAATCAAATGAACTATAATCTTTGCAATCTTTTCTAAAATGTAAAATTACTGTAAAGTTTAAACATTGCTGAATAACAGGAGTGTCAAAATACAACAAAACTGGATAAAACAACAATATAATAATTAAACAATGTAATAAAATGTAATGTTTAAACTCTACAGTGATTTTATTTTAGATCAGGTTGCAAAGATTTAATTTTTATTTGAAGTACAGTTTCATTTGTGTATCTTAAATTGAATATGAATGAATAATGTCATTTTTCCTGTTTAGAATTTCACTGAGCCTTTATTTGTCATTTATAAAGGATTTATAAAGCATGAATAGCCCTCACTTTAGATTAGGTCACAAAACTAGGTGAAGTTGAGTTAATAAAGCATTTATTGACATACATAGTAACCATTAATATATGCCTGAATAATAAGCAGTTATAAACTGCTTATTAATGTTTATTAATGTTGAGTTAATGCTTAACGGATAATGAATTCACAATTTGCTAATGCTTAATAAATGATTTAAGTGTGCAGTTATTATAAAGTGTTACTGGAATATGTGACCATAATGTATATCATATTATTGAAACAAGCATCTGCTTTTAAACAAAATCAAGTCATTTCATTCTATCTTCACAAGTTCATGTTTTATAACCGTTTGAATGCAGTTTAATTAAAAATGTAACATTGCTGACAAACTGATATAATACACACACACAAACATGTGCACAGACACACACACATTACATTGTGTGTGTTTTAATTACATTGACATTCTTAGAAATATTCCAGCAGCCTATTTGTAAGACATTAAACGTATGTCTTTATCATCAGGGTAGCGTCTCGAAGTAATGCAAATGCTAAGCTGTGCCTTTATCTCCATGACAATATGTGTGATACTCTCAGGCTGATTGGATTTGATTTTTTTTTTTTTAATTATTAGATGGTGAGCAGAAAAGACATGTAAAGACTTTACCAAATCGTATTGTTTCCAAACTTTTTATTGCATAGTGATTTTCTAAGACATCTTTTTGTCTCTTAAATCTTTTTGGTTGCTTAAAATATTGACAGTCCTTTCTAGGCTTAGTGTGATAGTCAGTTTTGATGGTGATACTGGTGTTAAGCTGCAACTCCAATTTTGTCACTAACTCACCATGTCATCATTTTGATATACATTATAGTAATAAAATAATTTATTAGTATTAAGTTTTGCTGTTGAAAAGACACCAGTAAAATAAACTAAATGGGTTGGATCAGAGATATGATGCAGATTTAGTTAATCATGAGTAATCATGACTAACGCCTAGTACACATTGCATGACTTTGACCTTTGTTAAATCGCTTTGTTGATTACATTATTTTTAGTTTTTTAGTTTTATTCATAGTTTTGTTAGATTTTTGTTTTTAAGTTGTTGTGGTGTTAACAATGCAAATGTTAAAACCAGTGGATCGTTTACATATAGTGATCACACACTACATGATCTGAAAACAAAACCCAACAACAGCCCCCAAACCATAGCAAATAAAATGTTCAGAAAGACCATTTCAGAAAGAGCCTTTAGAGAGAGGAAGAATCCCATTTCTTAAATGTGGGATATGCAAAAAATGGCGACGGAAAGGTAAATACTTCCCATGCAAATGTTGTGATCTATTTAAAACAAACTTGCCCAGCTGTAAGTAAACTACATTAAATGATAACTTAATTGAACCACTTTAGATCACAACATGTGTGTTTATCATTAGCAAGACAACTTTCAGTGTATATGTCATGTACTTATTACCTTGAGTTACTCTGAATGTGCAGCAGGTGTCACAGAGAAAATACCACATGCAAATGCTGAGGTAGAATTAAATATTTTCTGCTCCAATATACTGTAGGTCTACACCTACCTGTAAAAAACATATACAATACGCTAATTACTATGTAAAATTTAAAATGAATACCCGGAAGCGCTGCAGTAAGAAACATCCTCCATCCAGATCAGTTCAATCATCAGTTGTTAGGTAATCTGCACAGAAAAAGTTATGCATACACATAACAGAGCCCTCAAGAGAGTGAGCCTTCGCCCTCCTTGTTTCTTCAGTGCACCACGATGCAGATGGGGACAATTCGATTCTGTTTAGTAATAATCATAACCTGTTTTTACGTACTGACGTCATTTATCTCCTATGCGCGGTGTCGCAGTAGAAAACTATGGAGGCAACCATTTTAATCAAACTTTCTTACACTTGTGAAATGAACAAAAAACTGGTCCATGAACTGTGCTCTGTAAAGTTCCTGTCAAGCTCTGACAAAGTCCCATACATTATTAGCCTTTTCTGGTCCAACCCACAACTCAACTTTGAGAATAAATTAACGTCGTTATTTTTATCGCCAATAAGAGTCTTGTGTTAACGCAGCATGTTAACGTCGATAAATGCTTACCACTAGTATTAACACAGGTCAATACATTGAGCAATACATTTTGACTTTATTCAAAGAAATAAATTATTAATAAATAACTTATAGAGATGTACTGAAATCTTAAGTGACTCATTCTAGATATTAGATTAAAAAGAAATGTAAACTTCAAAACTATTTAAATTTATTGTAAATATAACGCATTTAAGTGCATTTATCTGTTTTTGCTGAGACCTGTTTGTGTTATTGCAATCATTGAAATACATACTTGCATCTTCCCTGGCAGTGTTTTAAATGTGCTAAAGATCTGCACCCTCTGCTGGACCTAAACCTCATGGGTTGCAACGTGGTCTACAAATTCAAACAGAGTAAGAAGATTCAGCACAAACTGAAAGTGGTGGCTGGTGCTGAAACAGTCATCTTGGGCTTCCAGAGCAGTATACAGGCCAAAGAGTGGAGGAAGGTCTGACCAAGTTTAATTTTAGACCTGCTTTGAAATTTAACATAAGTAGCTACAGGTCTTTTTTTCCATATTGTAATATCTGTTTGAAAGTAACAGATTTATATATACTGTATATAAGTTGTTTAGGTTTGATGTTGATATTTCATTTAAAAGTGGAGGGAGATAAACATTAGGTGGAAAGTGGGTTTAAAAAACACTAAGTCATTAAAGAGGTCCTGTATGCATCAGCCTTTCCATAAGTATGCGTTTTCCATTGGAAGGACCATTTAATGTTTTAGGTCAAAACACATGCGCAGATGAGTAGTTTACAATATAATCTAGAAATAACATAGCATACTTTTTATTTCATCCTTTAACTAATTTGTCCTCTGGTGTTTTCCCTTCTTTCTTATTTGAAGGTTATAGAAGATGTTAGTGGCTCCTCTTATTATGAGCCTGGATCCCAAACTTCCTCATCAACCCTGAAGAATGAGAGACTGGAATCTTGCAGTGTAAATAACACATACTTACCATGAGACCATTACAGTTTCTGCTCTCTTATACTCACTATACTATCAATCTATTTGGTGCAACAAGAAATTAAAAATATATATTTCTCTGATATGTTACTGTACTAGTTTTTGTGGTTAACAATCTGGATAAATTTTCCTCAAATTCCAGTCTCTTTCATGAAGGTTCTGCTGGTCATGAACTAAAGTGACTGGCAAAGTATTGTGTTCCTATTTATGACAATTTGTAAACAAAGCAGTTATTTAGCCATGATGGAGAACATTCTGTTCTTGCTTATTCCAATTCTGACAATCTCCTTTATTTTGTAGTTAAGTACTATCCTCAATACAGACTCGGATGAAGAGAAAATGTCCAATCTTCTATCTGCAGCTGGCTGTGTAGAAGATAAAGACAAAGACAGAGGTAAGACAAGACAGTGCTTGAAGGAAAAAGGTTGAAATCAACAAAGATTGGCTGCATCTTAAGTTGCATGTTTCCCTGGTATACAGGTAAAAAGTATTTGATTTAAGACACTATTTGTGAATCAAAAAGTGAGAGCCATGTACTATTCTAGCAATAGAAAATACTTTTTAAATAGCAGCGTTTAGGTTCAATTCCAGTGAAGCATGGTTCCACAAAACAAGTAAAATCAGTGTAAAGTCATGGTAAAACAATGTGACCACAATGCAAATTTCTCTTGTTTGCTTTTTAAAACAATATTGATTGGGGTTAGGTCAGAGTGGCACAGTGGATAGCACGACCACCTTACAGGAAGAAGGTCGTTGGTTTGAGCCTCGGCTGGGCCAGTTGGCATTTCTTTGTGGAGTTTGTATGTTCTCCCCTTGTTTGCATGGGTTTCCTCCGGGTGCTCTGGTTTCCCCCACAGTACAAAGACATGCGGTACAGGTGAATTGAATAAAATAAATTGCCGAAGTGAATGAATGTAAATGCATGAGAGTATGGGTGTTTCCCAGTACTGGATTGCAGCTGGAAGGGCAGCCACTGTGTAAAACTGTGTTAAATTGGTGATTCATTCCACTGTAGCGACCCCTGATGAATAAAGGGACTAAGCCAAAAAGAAAATTAATGAAGTTTAGGTCAGGTGATCGCAAAGTGATATAAACATATGTGTACGTGTATATGAAACATATGTATAAG
The DNA here is from genome assembly GCF_049306965.1 of Danio rerio. Lineage (NCBI taxonomy): Eukaryota > Metazoa > Chordata > Actinopteri > Cypriniformes > Danionidae > Danio > Danio rerio. Next base: position 54,245,609 of record NC_133183.1, read on the forward strand.
AGACAAGCTTTGTATTCTCGTGGAATTGTACAAGAAAGGCATGTAAATTATGTGTATAACAAAATACATTCTACATAACATATACAGACAACACCCTCTTTAGAAACCTGCAGCAAAATATAACCAGAGTAAAATATTTTATGTTTTGCAAAAAAGTAGCCCGGGGCATGTTTTTCTATTGATGTTACCTGGATTAGTAAACGGACAACCATACAAATATAAAACACAGTGAAATTTGTTGCTATGATATTTTTTTAATTATTTTGAAAAAAGGATAGTAGCAGAACACTAATAAACTCAAGCAATGGTTGTCTAGCAGTTGTGAGCATTTCTGCTGAAATTGTAAAAAGTATTTAAACATTGGCAAAATACACTGCCACTTGTAACCATGAGCATGTGCAAACAGTTGAAGTCAGAATTATTATCCCCACTTTTTAAAATTTATTTATTTATTTATTTTTAATTTCCAAATGATGTTTAACAGAGAAAATTTTCACAGTATGTCTGATAATATTTTTTTCTTCTAGAGAAAGTCTTATTTTTTTATTTCGACTAGAATAAAAGCAGTTTTTATTTTATTTTTTTAATCCATAGTAAGGACAAAATGTTCAGCCTCTTTAAGCATTTTTCCCGATAGTCTACAGAGCAAACTATTATTTTACAATAACAATTGCCCTAACCTGCCTAGTTAACCTAATTAACCTAGTTAAGCCTTTAAATGTCACTTTACGCTGTATAGAAGTGTCTTGAAAAATATCTAGTAAAATATTATGTACTGTCATGGCAAAGATTAAAAAAAATCAGTTACTAAAACTATTATGTTTAGAAATGTGTTGAAAAAAAATCTCTCTCGTTAAAAGAAATTGGGGGAAAAATAAACAGGGGGGCTAATAATTCTGACTTCAACTGTAGCTATACATGCAAATATACGATGCACACAAATTATTGTCTGCACTAAAAATGTGTGTAAAATCTTCTGTCTCTCTCTTCGTCTCATTGTCCTTTAGTGGCCTTTCTAAAAGTGTTGATGAACTGTCAGTGGCAGAGTTTATGGTGTTGGGTGAAGGACGGGAATCTAAAGATGTATCGTGATGAGGCTTCTTTAGAAATCCCTGAGTACACAGTTCACCTCAGAGGGAGTGATGTTCGACCTGGCCCTGATACAGAACATGCTTACCGCATTACCATCACACAGCATGGAGACCACGTGGTTGTACTAGAGGTAAGGTAATGATTTAAAATCCTCTTTTTTTCAAAGAGCTTTATAGTATAGTTGTATTGAGATTTCACACATTTCACCAAATACAAAATGATTATTTAATAATAATAATAACCCCTTACATTTATATAGCGCTTTTCTAGACACTCAAAGCACTTTACTCATTGGGGGGAATCTCCTCATCCACCACCAGTGAGCAGCATCTAGCTGGATGATGTGACATATTGCGCCAAACCGCACACCACACACCAGCTGATTGGTGGAGAGGAGACAGAGTTATATGGGATATATAATTATTGTATATATTATTATAATTATTGGATATATAATTATATAATGGGATATATAATGTTATATATAATTATTATATGGGAATGAGCGGGAGGCCATGATGGTGAGAGGCCAGTGGGCAAATTTAGCCAGGATGCCAGGTTAATTACTCTTTATTCTTTAACTAGCTTTATCTACTCTTTAGTCTCAAATATTAACATCGTTTGGATGTTATCATATTGGTATTGATATTAATATTATTATTTTGATCTCACTTCACTTAAAGAGCATATTATAGGTTAGACACCCCAGTGAGTCAATGTGCATAACGTAGGAACTAGATTTTTTTATATATGTACGTTAAAGTTTATTATTAAGCAATCTGGAGTCGTTTTTAGTCACAGAAATTTACTTCCACATCTGCAAAATCGCCAGACTGGGAGTGACGTCGGAAGAGGCAGATAGCACATATACACAGTATGAAGACAAGTGATCACGGTGCGCGTTTGGTTGCCGAGATAAGATATTCTGAGATATTCACACAAACGATAGACCACAGCCATACAATTATAAGCCTGTGGACAGACCAGCAGACAGAACAGCAGTCAGAGAAGTGTGATTGAACTGTATTGTGAGGAGAACAGAGCAGGTTCATGGTGAGACCAGTGGCTTAGACAGATATGTAAGATAACAAAATCTTATCTGGCAAAAGCAAAGCTAGTATTAATCATCTTTAAGTATTAATACTTACCAGTAAGAGAAACTAATGAGCATTTAACCACATTATGAGTTATGCCACATTGACCCTATTTTTTAAATGTAGATAAGTAAATACAAAACACAAATAACAGAGAACACCTGGAATAATGCAGATACATGTAAACAAGGTACTTGAAAAATCTTTTTATTATACAAAAGGTTTTCAGAACTTTTTATAAAAAAAAAATACCATCAAATATAAAACATTTTAAATAAGTTTTTAAATATGTGCCTTTTTGTCAGTTTTTTTTTTTTTCATTAGGTATAAGATGATCCGTATCGGATCGCATTTTTGCAAAAAATACATAAAAAATACAAGTACAGTTTTTACTGTATGAAATATTTACAAAGATTTGATCAAAGATTTGTGATCTGCAATTATGGTTAAATAAACTTTAACCCCAATTCAAGTTCAAATTCTAATGCAACTCAATTTCAAGTTTTATTTATATAGCACAAAACTATATAAACAATAGTAAATATTAGGGGGAGGGGACAAACAAACCTTAAAGGGAATTTATACTGGCCTCCTGAGATCTGTTCTAGACTACAGAAATCTAGTGTATGAATCTGCATCAGCTACTTCATTCAAGAAATTAGATATTATTCAAAATAAAGCTCTTCGAGTCATCCTAGGAGCAGTTAAGAAGACTCCAATAGCAGTAATACTGATCAAGTCTGGAGAAATGCAAGTGTATTTAGGAAAGGAAAAACTTGCACTTGCCACTTAGATCAATCTGCAAGGACAAAAAACTGACCACCCTGGGAAATTTGAAATAAAACAAGTAAAGGATTTGCATGGAATATAGAAAAACTATGTGTGAGGCAAATATTGAATGTAAACAATTTGCACCTGTAGTTGTGACTCCCTCAATAGCATACTGGATAATAAACCCACCAAATTTAGGGACATATGTGATGAAGTTAAAGTTTGTAAAACAAAACATAAGAACAGAATATTATGCATTTTTCCAAGTGCATACAGATGGGTCAAAAAACTTAAATACGGATAGGACAGAAGCTGTAATATACATACTAGAATTTGAAGATAGCAAGGCAAATAAGATAACAGTTGGTACATCAACAAAGCAGAAAGGATAGCAATTATCATGGCAATAGAGTGTAAAATGTACTCAGATCAAAATGTGTTTGGTCCTTCACTAAATTGAGCAAAATTTACTCAGCAGCAGAGTTAAAGTTAATGAAACAGTGAAGGGACTAGTTTAGCGATGGTTTGAGCACTGATGACAAACAACTGTTTTTAATAAGCAGAAACAGAAGAGAAACACAAAACTACATCTACCTTTAGACACAGCCTTAGATGAAATAAACTGAAATATAACACATTGAATCTCAAAATCAGAGGATGGTTAAGCAACTCCAATGAACTTATACGGCACGTTTTTACGCAGCGGATGCCCTTTCAGCCGCAACCCATTCCTGGGAAACATCCACACACACACTCATTCACACTCATACACTACAGACAATTTAGTCTACCCAATTCTCCTGTACCGCATGTCTTTGGACTGTGGGGGAAACCGGAGCACCCAGAGGAAACCCATGCAAACACAGGGAGAACATGCAAACTCCACACAGAAACCCCAACTGACCCAGCCAAGGCTCGAACCAGCGACCTTCTTGCTCTGAGGCGACAGCACTACCTATAAATCTATTAGTGCTGTCAATCGATTAAAAAAATTAACTAATTAATCACACTTTTTTAAAAATTAATCGCAATTTTAAACTTTTTTTGGAAAATTAATCACATTTAAAAGACGGAAACTTGTAATTTTGGCTATTCAAATGTAAAATTAATGTAAACGCAAGACAAAAAAAATATTTAATTAAAGATATAATTGTTTATTTGTTTTTTATGCTTAACTTGTAACAAAGATTTCTTCATGTAAACAACATACCCACAATAAACCATCAAGATCCTGGCTTGACAGCCATATTTATTACAGAAATTAAAACACAGGCATGTAAATGCCATTTGATATCAAAACAATCAATGCCATTAAAGAAAAAATTGATTTCCAAGTTGGATTCTAAGTGGACTGCAAAAAAATGCCAAAATACAGGCATTGCAAACATGGAAAATGGAAAATAATAATAATAATAATAATAATAATAATAATAAAGTATTGAATACAAACAATTGTACTCATTCTAAAGTTATATTGCTCTGAGTTGAGAACATTAATTATAAAATGACATTCATCCAGTTGCTAAGAGGGTCCAGTCTGTTGGACACATGTGGACAATGTGGACCTTTTTTTTTTAATGATGTAACCTGAGAGTGCAACGCAGTCTCACAGCAATTCATAACTTTTTGATTTAGGGGTTACGGACAACAACATTTAGGCAGGTTTGTTGCTAAGAAACACACGCACGCACAGACATAGTCCAGGGCCGTGCACAGGGTGGTGGCCCGGTGGCTAAGGCCACTTCCCCTCTGCCCTCATTGGCTGAGGTGGCCCTCTCAGGAGGCACTTGCTCTTCACTTTGCGATCGCGTTGAGCACCTGTCCCTGTAAGGGTCTGTGCATGGGCCTGACACAGACACACACACAAAGAGGACAGGGCAGCCAGAGCGACTCCCTTCAGATTCAACACGCAAGATCGCGTTCATCAAATTTGCTTAAACTAAGCATTCTAAAGTATGGTTGTATTTCACAAGGATTCTGACACAACGCGAAGCAAACACTTTCATTTTGTATGGAGGAAACATGTCAAACTAAATGAAACATTGGAGGGCGCATGCTGAAATGCAGAGGACTGCACTTTCTTTGACAGCTCGCGACTTTACCTAACACTTTCTGAGTACATTTACATAATACTCTGATTTTAATATGATTAAAATTATACTCTTATTAAGAGTCTACCATGTAAGCAGCAATTTTTTATTACCTTAAAGGACCACCGAGTCACAAAATGCATAGGTTTTTCTTTCCGTTCGCCATGCAGTATCAAATTACATTAAAACAGAACTCGAAAGTTAAAAATGAAACACCCAAAAGTTTATTCTCAATAAATCACATGGATTTTAATCCAAGTCAGAGATTAGTTAAACAGGTTATGAGTGAACCTGCTGCTGCTGTTTGAAGTCAGCTGTAGTTTTGTGTTTATCTTCTGTTTATGCTTATTAACAGCAGATGTTCATCATGAGTGCTCGGTCATTGCTTAATTCTTTCACTGTCTCATTAACTTTAATGCTGTGGTCACACTAGAGTTTAAGCTTGCGAAATTCTGTTGTAGGCCGCTGCGAAAAGGGGTGGGATTAAACAGATAATTAGACATTTAAAAAAGCGAGCGATTGGCCAATGCTTAAAATTTCTGTCCAGAGAGGTCATGTTTTGATCCTCGATTGGTTAAACACAGTCAAGTGATGCACTTTTTGCAGGTCAGAGTTTACCAAGCTTGAACTTTGCCACACAGTGAACTGCAGGAACTTGGCGCACAAACTTGCATTTTGGTCTGGATATGAATGAAAGTCTATGGGGAGAAAAGTCGAGTGTGACCGCAGCTGTACTCTGCTGCTAAGTAACTTTTACTCAATTTAGAGAGGGACCAATTACACTCTGAACTAAGTAAATTTAACTTTTTTAATTTTAGCATTTTTGCTGAGAATAAACATGCCGGCATGAATACATAACTGTCTGATATGCAGCAGAGACTGCATCTGTCTGAAAGTGCATTGTGTCTGCAGCCACTGTGTTGGATATGGACCAATCATTGCTTTTTTAAATGTCTAATCATCTTGTTTAATCCCACCCCTTTGCGTAGTGCCATACAACAGAATTTTGCATGCACAAACACTAGTGTGACCACAGCTTGATACTGAAAAATATTCTATATAGATACTGTTAAACAAATTTCCATGACTTTTCCAAAACTTTGTGGGTTTATTTATTTTTCCCAAACCTTTCAAGGCCTTGAAAATGCCATGTCAAAATGATGATGGTATGAACCTGGTCTGTGTAACCATCAATATCTGTTGATGCCCACAAAATAAAAATCCATCATTTAAGTAGACCCAAAGAAGAAACTGAACAAATCGTCAATTAGCCTAAACAATGATTAATTCAACGTAGTTCAAAGGAACCAAAATGGGTGAGGCAACAACGCGCTGCCATGAGAGAAATGTGTGATTTATTGTCAAACTTCTACACCTTTCTAGTGCCCATACCCTTCACTTTCAACACCCGCACCAGCCGGAATTTGGCATATGTAGAAACTATTGATAAGAAAAACTAGGTATTCCCTCCACACACAAAAAAATAAAAAAAATTAAAAATACCTTGAATAAAAGTTCACCAAGATACTCCATTCACTGGATCAGAGATTGTGTCCTGTTTTGCATGTTACTTGCCATATATTAAATAAACCCAGGGTCTGATATTTAGACTTATTAAAGGACAGGGGTATTTATGAGAAAAGCATACATGGCTTGTTTAAAATATATTAAATTCTTATTTTTTTTCTTTTTTTGTTTTGTATGAATGTACAGGCAAATTGTGCGGATGATAGAGATCAGTGGGTTCAGCTCCTTCAGGATGAGTGTTCTCATGCAACTTTTTCTCCATACCAGTGCACCAGCTACGACTCACTTAAGTATATACACACACACACACACACACACACAGAGAGAGAGAGAGAGAGAGAGAGAGAGAGATGCTGTATGACAACATTCTATAACGTCCAATCATTAAAACACATTTTTCTATAACATCATGTTTTTCTTCTGTATTCTTATTTTCTGCAGTGTACTGAATTGCCATTTGCTTCCCACCTCAAACATGTACATAGAAGGCCCATTTCAGAAGCGGGGTGGCAGAATCCACTTGCAGCCTATCTATTCCAACTCATTCATACTGGAGGACATGATGCAGTCTGGGAGGAATTGTGAAGGAAACCTTTGAAGAATATGTGAAGAACATACCCAGATTAAAAATGAGTATCAATTCACCATTAAATAATTTGGGCCAGAAATTCTTTTTATCTTTAAAAAGAAGATCAAATAAACATTTTAGTTTATTGATTACATAAATGTATTTTGTCAGCACAAGAGACAGCTTTCAAAAACAATAAAGTATTCTAAATTTCAAACATTTTGGCACATTGTCTATTACAGATTTTTTATTTTATTGCATATATTAACACTCCATATTATTATAGTCTATATACTCTACATACTATTATTACTCATGTAATATTGGTATTATATCAGCTCATACACTTTTTTTCCCATATTTATACTTTTAGATTGTTTACATTGATTAAACAGTAATTTTACGGGAGTACCCAAATCAGCACAAAAACTTGACATCCTCTGTTCTATAATGACTATGAATGATTGGTAACACTTTTAAATAAGTACACATTATGAATCATTTATTAGGTATTAGCAAATAAATGCAAATAAATTATTTGTTAAGCATTAACTGTACATTAAAGAAGGTTACAGGAAAAAATCTGCTGCTCTGAAAGTTCCAATGAGTACAGTGGCCTCTATCATCTGTAAGTGGAAGATGTTTGGAACCACTGGGACTCTTCCTAGAGCTGGCCAGCTATCTAAGCTGAGTGATCAGGGGAGAAGGACCTTAGTTAGGGAGGTGGTGAAAAACCCGATGGTCACTCTGACTGAGCTCCAGCGTTCTTCTGTGGAGAGAGGAGAACCTTACAGAAGGACAACCATCTGTGCAGCAATCCACCAATCAGGCTTGTATAGTAGAGTTGGCAGAAGAAAGTCACTCCTTACCTGGAATTTGCCAGAAATAAAACAGCAGGAACAGGAGGACAAGTCAGAATAGAGGGAAAGATGAAAGCAGCAATGTACAGAGACATCCTGAATGAAAACTTGCTTCAGAGTGCTCTTGACCTCAGACTGGGGCGACGGTTCATCTTCCAGCAGGACAATGACCCAAAACCCACCGCCAAAATATCAATGGAGTGGCTTCACAACAACTCTGTGAATGTTCTTGAGTGGCCCAGCCAGAGCCCAGACCTAAACCCTATTGAACAACTCTGGAGAGATTTGAAAATGGCTGTACAACAGATTCATGGATATGTTACCTGAAAGTGATGCACAGGATTCATAGTGTACTTTTTTCCTCAGCTCCAGACTGCTGTTGTCTTTTTCTGGGCATAGTAATATTGACATTCTACAAGTAGCCGCAAACATAAGTGGGCCAGGGGAAAAAAGTTGTCACATGTTTTTTGCGTTTGCCATAAAATGCAGTTTTAAAATGTATTTATCAATATATTTTTATTTACACTCAGTTTAGTTAATATTATTAAATAAAAATAAATAAATAATAATTAATTTTTTAGCAACCAAGCAGTGGTACTTCTCGTACAAAAGGTTTTTGAGACACTTCCTGTTTGATTTTCATTTTTATATACATGATTATGCCATCGTACTGTTGTATAAACGCAATTTCACACTTTTAGCAGTGCAACATGGCTATATATCAACACTGGGTGGGGTACATCGCCGAGTTCACTGCATGATTATAGCCCCGATTTTGACTTAATGACAGGCTTTGAGAAATCGCCAACAAATGCCTGAAATCAAATGCACACGAATAACAATCACACAGATTGTTAGAGAATCGCAGATGAGTCGCGGACAGTCATCAAATTTTTGGCATGCTAAATATCTGGATCTGTTTTCTGATTAAAAATAACATTGGTGATTACCAACAGCCAATGAGAGCAGCATCCACTTGTATGGGTATCTGAAGGCCAGTGAGAGATTAAGGGAGAAGTTAAGAGCTTCTTTTCAGTCTATTTGGAACCAAGAAATGGATGAAAAATTAGTGGAAATTTGGCAGGAGCACCCATGTCTATTTGATGTGTCATCTAGGCCAAGTGAGCAAAATAAGTAACTTTTCTACCCAACTAAATGTTTCTTTCTCATTATGTAGTTAATAACAAAATATACCATGTTGGTTGTAAGACGTAGTTTGCTGCCCAAGACAAAGTTTTGAGCGATTCTTCCATATGTACAGTTATGTAGTGTGAAACCCCGTCACTTTATAGACAATGAATAAAAGTATTAATATATGGCTTGTCAAATTGTAAATAAGGGTTCAAATAATTTTTCTATTTTTTCAGTTAATCATTATTTATGTATTATTATTCTTATTTATTGTTTATATTAGATTAACTGAGCTTAACTAATGCATAATTTGGGACCCATCAAATTTTTAAATGTTATTTTTCGGTTAGAAATATTTTAAAACATATGTGTGTTTGTAATAATGACAAAAAATACTAATTCGTGGATCTCCTTACTGCCGGGGGCAGCTATCCTGTTGTTGTGGATGGTGTATTCTGGTAAATGTTTCTTACCCCTTGGTTTCGAGTGTGGTGCTGAAAAATCTCCATTCTAAGGCGTATCTACCCCTTCCCCTTAGCCCTACACCTTCAAGCTAAAGCGAATTAGGACACCCCTGTCCCTTCACGGGAACGCACAAAACGAGGGGTAGGGGTAAGGGGAAGTGCTAAGGGATAGAATTGGCCTAAGAGTGATACTTAGCTTTAAGAAATTTGGGTCCCACTTTATATTAAGTGTCCTTAACTACTATGTACTTACATAAAAAAATAAATACAATGTACTTACTGTGTTTATAATGAATTTTAGAACACTTTTGGTGCTTTTGAGTTGGGATAGAGGTTGGGTTATGGACAGGTTTGGTGGCATGGGTAGGTTTAAGGGTGGGTTAAGGTGTAAGGGATGGTCAACAGTGTATTTACAAATGTAATTACAAAAGTTAACTACAGACGTAGTTACATACATGTATTTAATCAAGCATAAGTACACAGTAAATCCATGCATTTACACAATAAGTACATTTTAACAAACTATTAATTCCTGTGTAAGTACATATTAGTTAAGGCCGCTTAATATAAAGTGGGACCGAAATTTGATAACTTGCTTTATACCTATGTTTGTAAGTAGGAGAAAATTTCACGGATTCTAATTTAATCATTAGAATTGAGAAATTATAAATACATCTGATGAGATAGGAGTGTGAACTAAAATTCTCAGTTCCAAGAGCATGTCCAGGAAGCTCACTGGCCACTTAAACAGAAAATATAATTTACTCTTACGTACTATACTTTGGCTTAGTCCCTGATTTATTAGGGATCAACACAGCAGACAGAAAATCTCGCAAACAGAAATTCTTGGAACCCTGTTGACTGCTGGCCAGTCCATTTGCCACACAGAGTGATTTCAAGTAGCATGACACTGCACAGGCGAAGCAGTGGCACAGTAGGTAGTGCTGTCGCCTTACAGCAAGAAGGTCGCTGGGTCGCTGGTTCGATCCTCGGCTCAACTGGCGTTTCTGTGAGGAGTTTGCATGTTCTCCCTGCGTTCACATGGGTTACCCCAGTGGGGTTACAGTCCAAAGACATGCAGTACAGGTTAATTGGGTAAGCTAAATTGTCCGTAGTGTATGAGTGTGTGTCTGAATGTGTGTGTGGATGTTTCCCAGAGATGGGTTGCGGCTGGAAGGGCATCCGCTGCGTGATAAGTTGGTGGTTCATTCCGCTGTGGTGACCCTGGATTAATAAAGGGACTAAGCCGACAAAAAAATTTTATGAATGACACTGCACAGATTTAACCACATCAAAAGAATTGATTACATAGTTTGCCTTCCAGTACGTTTATTTTTATTTTAAGCACCTAATTTCAGCTGCAATGCAGTTTATTTGTAACAGATTATTTTAATCAAACATAAATTTCAAATCCTTTAGATTTCTTCATTATTATTATTATTACGTTAATTTCACTTTACATTTATGACAAGTTCTTAAATGATGTAGATAATCTTTACTTTTTTTTAACATAAAACACCGGGTCTTGCTAATATTAGTTCACAAACATCTTTATTCCTCATGGCTGCCAGGAAATCACTTCGATGGTAGTGGAGGCAGCTTCTTGAATGAGGTAATTAGAATCTGTGAGTCTGGTCTTCAGCAGAGGTACATGCTGCCGCAGATGTGCTCGGGCTCTGGGAACTTCTGCCAGAACTGTAAGGGCACGGAGGGCATTAGCACACACTGCTGTATTCTCACTCAACACTAGCTGTAGCAGAGGGGCTAAGGCATCTGCTTCCAATGCCTCGGATTTACCTAGAATCAGACAGACAATGAGATTTTGCCATTACCTGGAATATACAGTACAGGGGATGCTAAGGGGTCAACAGGAAAGTAGTGTAATTTTTTATTTTTATTTTTTTAAGAAAAAATATTTATATTTGAATAGCCACTTTTCCACTGTCAGGCCAGTGCAAGTCGGGGTTTTTATTGAGCTGGGCAGGGCCAATAGACATGTTTCCACTGTAGGGCCAATCACTCACAGCACAGCACGAAAACCTACTTTCTGCATTCAATCAGAAATCATGATGACAGCCACCTGAATTTATGAACAGCCACAAACATAGTGGCTCTGGGTAGAATGTTTGTTTCATTTTATTGTCAGTAAGAATTATGACCTCATGATGAGATGCTGCTTTACTCAGAAATAGACACATGCTACACGAAAGTTATTTGTTTATTATTATTAGTTATTTATTTAACCCTTGTTTATCCAGTCAAAAGTTTAAAAAACAAAATCTCACTAAGTCTGCACTTATTTGAGCAAAAATAAACATTAAAATCTTGTTTGTTTATTGAATTAGCTATTGAAATATTATTTTGATTTAGAGGTTTTCTGTTTTTAATAAATTGTTTATACTGGTGATCAAAGCTTTTTTCATTATTTCCATGTATCAAAATCATTCAGAAATTATTCTGAAAAATGGATTCATGTCAAAGAAACATTTTTATTATAATGTTGCAAACATGATATACCTAGTATTTAAAAAATATATATACTGTCACAGCGGTTGGGGAAAGGGAGTGAGGACTCAAATGCAGTTAATATAATATGGGTTTATTAATAATAAAAACGAAACAAAAGGCAAAACAAACTACCACACGGGGGAAAACTTTGACAAAATAAATAAACAAACAAACTTGACTAGGCAGGCTGGCAGGGATCAGGACTGGAACACAAAACAGGACAAGGCAGCATACAGTGATGAACTGGCACAGGACAGCAGACATAACGAGAATATAAGCAGAAATAATTTTTAAAAAGGAGGGTGGGACTAGACAATAGACAGTAGAGCACATGAAACAAAGAAACATAAGCCATGTGTTCACAAAAAAACAAGACTAGAGGCCAATTCCAGAAAGGAGGTTAAGTGAAAACTCAAGAGTATTTTAACCCTGAAATGAGAGAAACTCTGGGTTTTCTGTTTTTCGAGAAAGCAGGGTACGTCAAGCTTTTTCTAAAGGAGAGGTAACTTTAACTCGGAGTCAGTTACCGTGGTAACTTACTCTGTGAACCTAACCTGGTCAGGAGCAGGTTTTATTCTCTAAACTCTGAGCTTCTGTAAGTCTCATCCTCTTATTTTAAAGACGAAGCGGTATTTCTCGTATTGGCCTTACTTTTCCACACACCTATTTCAATGCTCAATTTGGAGAGCATTAAAACAATTGATGGAAACGTCATGATGCACATAACTTTTAAAAATCTACATAAAAACACATGCATAGGATAAACTTTTATTTGATAGAAAAGATATGCCTAAACTACAATGGAAACCCTTTTACTGAACAAATTACAGTATGTGCATTAAAAAAGGTTTGTTATAAGAGATCATATGATGATGAATATGTGTGTGAATGGACAACACAGCAGGCTGAGCACACTGTAAAACATCTTAAATGTTGTTTTGGTCATTCATTCTAAAATGCCTTAATCGTTTTAGTGTTAATGTTATTATATTATTAATGACCTCCAGAGCGTCTGGAGCATGTTAAGAGCATCTGTTGATTTTTGGCACCCGTTTAATCAGGAAGTGGCAATTCTGTTCTCTTTGACTCGTTGGATGGAAATGCTGCTTTATTCGCACATCTTTTATGTGTTATTCCAGCTTTGGACATACATTTAATTAATAATTTGTGTAAAAATAATACATTTTCAAGTATAAACTCTGAGTTGGTTGAACGTCCTTACTGACGTCCACCCTAGAACAGTGGTGTCAAACTCAATTCCTGGAGGGCCGAAGCCCTGCACACTTTAGTTCCAACCCTGCTCCAACACACATACCTGTAGGTTTCAAAACAGCCTGAAGGACTCAGTTAGTTTGATCAGGTGGGTTTAATTAGGGTTGGAACTAAACTGTGCAGAGCTGCGGCCCTTTTGGAACTGAGTTTGACACCTGTGCCCTAGAACAAGCAACCAATGAGTGAACTCATTAACCGTGTTTACATGAGACAAAGCACGTGGCGCATGTAAACGTGTAATAACACCAACAGAAGACTAAATGCAAGACACGAGTACATGACAAGTGAAAACACTCACCATGCATTCACACATGCAACGTGCATGTTATCCTAGCACAACCAAAACCAACTAGACTGAGAGGCTGGGTATGAAACACCACACTGCAGACAGAACGAACACAAACACCAGTTTCAGTAAGGAGGTTCAACCAACTCGGAGTTTAAACTTGTTCTCTGAGTTGATTTACCGAGAGATTAAAAACTCAAGTTTTCGGTTTTAGAATAGCGTATCTGAGTCGGGTCAATCAACTTTGAGAAGGCCAACTCAGCGTTAAGCGTGCACACTGCTACTATAAAAAGGCATTATCAATGGAGCGCAGATATTATGAGTGACCATGGCAACATCTGAAAAAAACAGATCAGCATTTCTTTCTCCATCTGAACTTGATGTGCAAAGTTATAGCAAATATGACCATATATTTTAAAAAGCAACACCACTGCATCAGTGAAACAGAGACAGTTAGCATGGGAACACATAGCTGCACAATTTAATGCGGAATTTTTCATCTAAAGTATTTAAATATTTAAGTATATTTAAAAAGTAATGTGTGACATTTATAAAAAACAAATTTACACGTTCCCACTTTTATACACATTGATCGGTTTTAATAGATTTAAAAGTGCATTTGTGTGTCTGCCTCTATTATTGATTAAGTGATAGAGGTTGATTTGACATTTAGAATGCAAGCAGAATTAAAAAATAGTTTTTAGAACAAATAATAATCCCATTAATCTAGTTACAGTACATATCAAAGGTCAGTGAATTTAAGCTAATTATTTATTTAAAAAGGACAAGCCATTCTTGTACGTGACTTTGTTCTTTGTGTAACTGAAATGTTGGCAATAGCTATGTCTCCATCCAAAAATATTAATTTAATTTACATGCAAAACTGGAATAAAAGATGTGCGAATAAAGTAATGTTTTCATACAATTAATTAAAAAGAACAAAATCGTCACTTCCTGATTAACTGCCGCCAAATAACAACTGTAAAAACTTTAGAAGAAGCTGCGTCAATCTTTTCTTTATTTAATAAATGTACTTGCGCCTCAGAAGACAATGTTGTCATACAATAAACACGTGGGGGCGTTTGAAGCCATGAGACACAGAGAACAGACGCTCTTGACACTCTGGAGGTCACTCTGGAGGTCGCAGTAGGTAGTGCTGACGCCTCAGCAAGAAGGTCACTGGGTCGCTGGTTCGAGCCTTGGCTCAGTTGGCGTTTCTGTGTGGAGTTTGCATGTTCTCCCTGCCTTCGCGTGGGTTTCCTCCGCGTGCTCCGGTTTCCCCCACAGTCCAAAGACATGCGGAACAGGTAAATTGGGTAGGCTAAATTGTCCGTAGTGTATGAGTGTGTGTGTGAATGTGTGTGTGGATGTTTCCCAGAGATGGTTTGCGGCTGGAAGGGCATCCGCTGTGTAAAAACTTGCTGGATAATTTGGCAGTTCATTCCGCTGTGGCGACCCCGGATTAATAGGGACTAAGCCGACAAGAAAATGAATAAATGAATGAATGAATGAATGAATGAATATTGAAACGGTTAAGGCATTTAAGAATGACCAAAACAACATTTAGGATGTTTTACAATGTGCTCAACTTTTTTTTTAATGCACATACTGGAATTTGTTCAGTAAAAGTGTTTCCAACGCAGTTTATGCGCATCTTTTCTTATTGAATAAAAGTTTAACCTACTCAGTTATGCACATGTTTTATTATGCTTATTTTCAAAAGTTATGTGCATCATGGCGCTTCCATCAATCGTTTTTATGCGCATCTCCAAAATGAGCACCAAAATAGGTGCGTGGAAACTTAAGTCTGAGGTGAGAAATACCGATTCGTCTTTAAAAAAGGGGAGGAGAGAGACAGAAACTCAAGAGTTTAGAGAATAAAACCTGCTCCTGACCAGGTTAAGTTTACAGAGTAAGTTACCACGGTAACTGACTCTGAGTTAAAGTTACCTCTCTTTCAGAAACAGGCTTGACTTACCCTGCATTCTCGAGTTTGATAAATCTGCCATTTTGAACAGAAAACCCAAAACCCTATTTGTGACGACTTGGCAAAATTTTAACTTAACTTTAACAGCCACAATTAGCTTATTGTTTAGCTGAGCATTTATTAAATGATCACTGTGCTATAAACGAATTGACCCCATTGTATGTTTTTGTACAATCAATTTTAATTCAGTTTTTAGAGTCTTTATTAATTTTAAATAGAATGTTTTTAATTCCTTGTTTTTATTGTTTTTTTCATGATGTTTTTACTTTCTTTATGTAAAGCACTTTGAATTACCATTGTGTATGAAATGTGCTACAGTATAAATTGTGTATGAAATGTGCTACAGTAAAAATCAACTGGCATTGCCTTGCAGTGTCATAGACTTCATCAAAAGAAAGAGATAATGTTCATTCATTTTCTTTTGTTTTAGTCCCATAATTCGTCAGGGGTCACCATTGCGGAATGAACCACCAACTTATCCAACTTATGTTTTACACAGCAGATGCCCTTCCAGCTGCAACCCAGTATTGGGAAACCGTACACACTCATTCAGGAAACCCACATGAACACAGGGAAAAAATGCAAACTCTACACAGAAATGTCAACTGACCCAGTCGGGATGCGAACCAGCAACCTTGCTGTGAGGCAACAGTGCTAACCACTGAGCCACTGTGTCACCCCTCACTTGACTGTAAACAACATACTCTTGTTCAAATATGAACAGCAGCCGGGGTTGGGGAGAAAAAAAGTATTTGAATATGTAATTAGAGAAAAAAAGAGCTAAAACCATATCAGCAGATCCGTGTCTGTGGGATGGCATTGATTACAGATCTATGGTGGGATATTTCTTGTGGGCACAATCTCCTAAGAGGAAAAAGGAAATGCTAGAGGCCACACTTGTCCAAAGCCAGACATGAGATTGGAATCATTGGCTAGCTAACGGGGTGGCTATAATTTTGCAAGTGGGAAGCCAGGTCAGATGGCAGATGTTATGTGCCTGTTGTTTTGTTAGAGCTTACACAAGGCAGATTTATAGTCACAAAACAGGGTAGAGACTGGGTTGGGAAATCAGGGTGGTTAGGACTTTGCAGTGTAAAACATTTCAAGAGTTTAACCAATGAGCCACAGGAGGTTAATGAACCCAACAGCGAGACACTGCTTGCACAGTGGACAAAAAAAAAAAAAAGAAAAAAAATTTAAATCCAGACTTGATCACAAAAAAAGATAACATAAAACTTGTGTTGACGGATGAACAAAAAGGCCAACAGGCAAAATATGTCACAATCATGAGTAGAATAAACTTTTAAAAAAACAAATACAGGCAAGATAACCATCAAACATTTTAAACAGAAAAACTAGAAAAGTAGAACAATCTTACGAAAGACATGGGATAGGATCAACAATAACCAAACAAAGAAACAAGGAAAATGAGTCAACTTAAATACACCCAACTTAGGGGGAAACAATCAAGTAGATCACTAAACTCAAAATAAAAAATAGGGAGAAATGACATCTAGTGGTGAAACAAAATCATAACATTCATTCATTCATTTTCTTGTCGGCTTAGTCCTTTTATTAATCCGGGGTCGCCACAGCGGAATGAACCGCCAACTTATCCAGCAAGTTTTTATGCAGCGCATGCCCTTCCAGCCGCAACCCATCTCTGGGAAACATCCACAAAAAACAACACATACACTACAGACAATTTAGCCTACCCAATTCACCTGTACCACATGTCTTTGGGGGAAACCGGAGCACCCGGAGGAAACCCACGCGAAGGCAGGGAGAACATGCAAACTCCACACAGAAACGCCAACTGAGCCGAGGTTCGAACCAGCGACCCAGTGACCTTCTTGCTGTGAGGCGACAGCACTACCTACTGCGCCACTGCCTCGCCAAAATCATAACATGTAAAACTAAAATCATAAAAATTGTAGATCCTGACAGCAAAGTGGTTTGCACAAGGGCAAAGTGTAATGACAAAGCAGGGTGAAACCCAGAACCTAATTTTTCCAGATTAGGTGAAAAAACGGATATGCAGGAAATGTCCACCAAATTATTAGGAGTACCAAAAAAACTCCAAAAAGAGGGATACAACAGCCAGTAGGAGGAAATCTTAGAGCAAGCTCACTAAATATGCGTTTTGTTAAATGAGAAGAGTTATATGGCCAGAGATATGGGGAAATGAATGATTTATACTGATTTTCTAAAGCAGGAAATGGTGAGTGTAACAAGTACAGTAAAAATAAAAGTAGGGGTGTTGAGTAGAACACAAGTGAATTGTGAAGTGTACATTTTTAGGTGCACTGTAAGAGGCAGAAAAAAAGGCGACGTCAAAATTATCATTGTGTAAAAATAAGGGATTAAGTAACATGATAAATCTTGGTAGAAATAATGATACAAAAGAGAGCAAATGCTCGAAACAGCTCGGTTTAAAGCTCTCAGCTTAAGGGATGTTTTGAAAGAAGGTAGTGAAAAAATAATAATAATTAGTCTGGCCTGTGATAATGACTGGAAGGTTAAATGAACCTTTATTGACTGCAAACAAAGATCAGTCAAAATCAGAAATGTGCATTAGCACTTTGGAAAAACTTAAAAGCTTTTTTTATTTTTATTATTTAGAAACAGATGGTATGTATTGAAACACTTATGCTATCGGTCCCAGTCCCACTTTATATTAAGTGTCCTTAACTACTATGTACTTACATCAAATAAATTAAATACAATGTACTTACTGTGTTTATAATGTATTTGAGAACACTTGTGGTGCTTTTGAGTTGGGATAGAGGTTGGGTTATGCACAGGTTTAGTGGCATGGGTAGGTTTAAGGGTGGGTTAAGGTTTAAGGGATGGTCAACAGTGTATTTACAAATGTAATTACAAAAGTTAATTACAGATGTAATTACGTACATGTATTTAATCAAGCGTAAGTACACAGTAAATACATGCATTTACACAATAAGTGCATTGTAACAAACTATTAATTCCTGTGTAAGTACATATTAGTTAAGGCCACTTAATTTAAAGTGGGACCATGCTATCTAATTACTAGCCAGCACCATGACTCTAAGTTAAACTGTAACAGTTTTAAGTAACAAATTGTAATTTATGGCTGTGTAAAAGAGTAAATTTTCTGTTAGATTGATTTTTAATTGTAATAAAGTAACATGAATGCGAATTTCGAAGATTAATTGGATAAAAGCAGTTATGACATATCTAAAAAGCAATGGTTAAAAGTGAATGAATGTACATACACGAAGAGCAAAATAACTAACTTTAAGGAAGAGGGGAAAAATTCATTTTAACATGGGCTAGTGTAAAAGATATTACAATGACATTATGTTATCAAAGTTAATGTTATGTTTAATGTATGTTAAAAATGAGTGAACATGCATTGCTACTAGTCCTGGATTCCTAAGGACTCTCTCTGTCTCTGTGTATGCAAAGTGTTTATTTGACTTATATTTTTTCCACATCACCAGAACTAATCAGTTCCCTCAGACCTTCAGGCTTCAGAATCACATAGAGTTACTTAATTTACCTATTAACCCAAAATAATTCAACTTAATTCAATGATTTATTTCTCTTTTATTTTCTCTGTATTTTTAAAAAGAAAATGTACAGAAACTGGGGATTTCTTTTAATTAATATGTGGTTGTTCTAAACATTATTATTGGTGGGCTAAAATAATTGTGAAATGTTTGTATTGTTCTATTTTTAAAAATTTTGAACAAGTGTATTGCCAATTGACAAATCTTTAGAGAATTTTTTTTGATATGATAGCAACATGGCAGCATATCTAATTAATTTGACAAGAAAATAACAAGTTAATTAAATTTTTGAGGTTTATGAAGTTATGTTTAATTGTATGCGGACTAGTTGAGAATTTTGGTAAAGTAGAATTTGGGAAGTTTTGTAGGTTTAATTGGAAATAATGATTGCTGTTAAACTATTGTTAAATTGTGTTTGAGTTTGGATTGTATTTATATTTGATCTTTGTCGAATTAGACCAAGATTGTGTTTAACTCCTAAAAAGTGGTAACTTTGTGCTTTTGTAGTTTGACATAATTTTGAAAGTGGGTGGAAACACAAAAAGATGTTTATATAACATGTTTCTTTTCAGTCAGCCCCTCTGGATGAAATTTTGCCATCTATGATGCAGCGCACACTAATAACAAGATTCGGTCCCACTTTATATTGTGGCCTTAACTAATATGTACTTACACAGGATTTAATAGTTTGTTACAATGTACTTGTTGTGTAAATGCATGTATTTACTGTGTACTTATGCTTGATTATATACATGTATATAATTACATCTGTAAATAACTTTTGTAATTACATTTGTAAATACACTGTTGACCATCCCTTAAACCTTAACCCACCCTTAAACCTACCCATGCCACCAAACCTGTGCATAACCCAACCTCTATCCCAACTCAAAAGCACCACAAGTGTTCTCAAATACATTATAAACACAGCAAGTGCATTGTATTTATTTTTTGATGTAAGTACATAGTAGTTAAGGTCACTTAATATAAAGTGGGACCAAAGATTCTGTATCAACAGGGAATGCAGGAGCAGATGAAGCTGTGAAGGACACAGAGGCTGATGAGGCAAATGAAACATGATAAATGATTGTATTTTGTCTTGTTTATTTCTTTATTTTTCCAATTTTGTGAAATTTAAATATGGTAGGCCAACTAAACAATATTAGTGATACTGTAATATTTGATGGCTTGTATTAGATTTTAATTTGATTTCTGTTTATTGATTTTATTTGCTGTTCATTGTGATCTGATTTGCTTTGATATTTTGATTGTGATTTGAATCATTTGTTTTGTTTTATGTGTGTTCTTGATTCTGGAGATGTGACTGAAGATCTGACTAGGATGAGGGATGCAATAACCGTGAATATTCATCTAGCCCAGCTTGACAAAATCATGAACACTGTTAAATAATTAGTAGCCAGGACTTGTGTGATTATTAAAGTTTTGTTTTTAAAATAATTTTTAATTACCAGTTAATGAAAAAAAAGGTTGGAAATTGTGGAGGAAAAATATTTTTTTAACCAAACTTAATTGCAAAAGATGTTTTGTCTATTTAAAGAAGTTTTCAGGGCCATAGCATGAGATATAGTTTTGTTATTTTTTTATGTGGAAAAATATTCTTTGTCTTGTGTGGAAACGTACAGCAGGTCTGTCATGTAACACTGAATAACTGACATAAGCAGGAGAAAGCCCTCCCTTCCTTGACACACTGCAGTGACCTATGTTTCTGTATGACTGTCTGACCCTCTTGCAAGAGAATAAAATCGTCTTGAAAATATAATTGGACATGTTTGTCTCTTATTCAGTGATGGAATTTTAAATTGCCACGAGATAACACAAACACACTTCATTAAACATTTACACATAGTGTAGTGAATGGTGCTAATGTAATAAATGGTGCCATTATTAACGTGAGATGACGAAAATACCAACGCAAACCATTTCTGACCCTGAAGGCCTGAGACAGGGAAACCTCATAGCCTTTGTAGATCAGAGATGCCTCTCTTCAGGGATACCCAGGGTAACGCTTAATGGCTTAAAACTGTCTAAACAAAGTTCATGAAAGTGGGCTAAAAATGATATTATTACTTCTGGCAAAATATTAAAATAAGGCATTAGGCCTACTTAAAGCAAATTTAGACATTTAATTAATATTCTAAATGTTCTATGACATTTTTTTAGAAACCTTTAATTAACATTTCAAAGATTATTTTATGCAACTTAAATTTAAGAGCATTAAATTTAAGATTTATACAATTATTATTTATACATAAGGGCAGACTTAAGTAAAACTGACCCCTACGGTGATTTATGCATCTGTATCTTTATTTGACCAGGGTTTGAAAGCAAAGTTTCTTGAGTTTCATAAGTCAGGTAAAGAATGTCTGTGGCATGCTCAAAAAAAAGTAAAAAAGCATATATGTCATATGTCGCCACTGGCTCGCATGGTTCAGGATCTGTAGAGCTACGCATCGATGAATTTGCTCTTCAGTGTTTGAACTCTCAGTAATGATTTTAAATCACACTGAACTGAACTGAACTTAAACACTAAAAACTGAACTACACTGTTCCAGTTACTATGACCATTTATGTAAAGCTGCTTTGACACAATCTACATCGTAAAAGCGCTATACAAATAAAGCTGAATTGAATTGAATTGAATATAGCTATATGCTTTTTTTGTGCATGCCGCAGACACTCTTTACCTGACTCGTAAAACTTGTGAAACTTTGCTTTCACCCCGCCCCAAAGGCCCAGCTGGTATGAGTTGGCCGAAATTGGCCCATGAGTTGAGCCAAAAATTGTCAGCGGAATCAGGCGAAAAACAAAGGGCCTTGACTTGCACTGGCACATTCACTTTAGGCACGACAGTTGAAACTATTTAATCTATTATTTATCTCGTGCCACTCCAAACATATATAACTTCCGCTTTTCATAATAAATATGTGAATATTTTATATAAAAAATATTTACATCAATGTAATTAAAAGCCATAATTTTTTTTGCAAAGTATTAAATAAAAAGAGATTGTTCTTTCTTTCTGTTTTGGTGAGCTACCCCTTTAATGCCTTCATGTTGTACTATAACAGAAGTTGTTCATTTGTTTTTAAGTTGTAAAAACAGAACAAAATTACAACAACAAATCGTCACTCTGGATTTATAAGTTTCTATCTGTGTTCTGAATGATGTAAACAACTCATAAAAAACATCTCATAATGTAAATAAGTTGTCATTTAATAATAATATGTCAATAACTCAATTTTGACAAAAATGTCAGATAGAACCTTATAATTCTAAGATGACGAAATAATAATAATGAACGTCGATTTTGTACTGACCCTTTGTGATAACAGCTGTGTTCATAATGGTCCCTGCAGCATTTGCGACAACCTCTTGGTCATCATCTGACAACAGTTTAACCAATATGGGCAAAAGATTCTCCTCACACACCTTTATCTTCCCAACTGTTGGAACACTAAACGAGAACAGGAGAGAATAGCAAAAATTGGAATTAGAAAGCCAGCATACTTTTATGATATTTAAACATTCTTATTCTGTATATCATACTTAATGTGAGACATAGGAAAATGAGCTTGATAAGTTTTGGTGCAGCAGTATTTTTTTATATATAAAATAATGATCCTATTCATTTCAAGTGAATTTGTCAATCACACTGCCACTGTCATCATGTCTGGTCTCTTGTAGGCAAGACTCAAGCGGCATCACTACAAACACACACACACACACGTTTGTTTTTGTGAAAAGTGGGGACATTACATAGGTTTCCATTCATTTTATACTGTCCAAACCGTATATTATATTGCCCTCACCCCACCCCACCCCTAAACCCAACCATCACAGGAGACTGTGTGCAGCTTTACTCTCTGATTAAACTCATCCTGTAGGATTTATAAGCATTTTGAGAAATGAGGACGTCACCAATGACCTCATATTTTACCACCTTTTTGTAATACCTGTGTCATACCCATGTCATTATACAGATTTGTGTCCTGATATGTCACAAAAACATGTACACATACACACACACACACACACACACACACACATACACACACACACACACATACACACACGCACACATACACAGAGAGGACAGTACCAGCTCAAAAGAAGGTGTGAACTCCCAGTAGGTGTGTATTTGACAGTTCAGGCACAAGGAGTACTAAGTACTGTCTGAGGAGATCACATGAGCCAAGACAGCACTTCAGTTGTGAGTTCATTTAGCATCATTCAATCAATTGCAGCTTCTCTTACTGCAAGTTAAACGATAGTGAATTGTGACTGAATGCTAATTAATGTCCTTTGACTAACTGAAGTGTTCTATAACTATAGCTTATTATTTTATATTACACTGTTTACTGCAGGGGCAACGTGGTGGTGCAGTGGGTAGCATGTTCGTCTCACAGCAAGAAGGTTGCTGGTTCAAGCTTGGGTCGGTTGGCATTTCTGTGTGTTGAGTTTGCATGTTCTTTTAATTTTTGTGTGGGTTTTCACCGGGTGCTCCGGTTTCCCCCGCAAGTCCAAAGACATGCGCTATAAGTGAATTGGGTAAGCTAAATTGGCGGTAGTATATGGGTTTCCCAGAGATGGGTTGCAGCTGGAAGGGCATCCCGCTGCGTAAAACATAGAGAATGCTGGATAAGTTGGCAGTTCATTCCGCTGTGGCGACCACTGATTAATAAAGGGACTAAGCCGAAAAGAAAATGAATAAATGAATGAATGAACATAATTTCTAATTATGTTGATGACATGGTACGAGTAATAAATAATTGGATAAAGTAGACTCCTAATTTAACTACTTTATTAAGGACTTATTTACAATCAAAACAAACATAAATGAACATTTTCACCACATCAGAACCAATTAAGAGATACAGACTTTGAGAATCAGAGTCTCATCGATGGTGGCACATTTCATGCTGCAGTGTATGCTGGGAGAGCCATTCAAAACTCATCCATGACTCCCAGCATGCACTGCATGGAGACTCTGATTCTTGATGTCTGTGTGTTTAAGGTGGTGAAGATGTTCCATCTGTTTCAAAGCTCTGGTAGGTTTCCTTCAGAAAAGAAAAGCAGTAACTTAACATTATAGATATAATCCATAAAGGAATAATCCATAAGACCAATAACATATCATTGAAAAGCTGGATAAAACCATCATTCATCATTATATGAGAAGCTTTACTGCAAAAGTTGAACTATAATAGAGTGAATTTAAGGCCTGTGACTGTGAGCATTTTAGTGAGTTAAAAGCATTTAGGCAAAATAAATTATAGCACTTGGGCAATATAAATGAGAACATTTACTACTTTAACCCTCCTGTTGACTTATGGGTTAAAATGAGCTTGGCACTGTTTTAACAGCAGAAATAAATGATAAATTCTTAATACTTAAAGTTTAGTTTTTGTTTTTTAGGGGAAAAAACAGACAAATGAAATAATTTTTTATTTTCATATTTTCATGAAGACTCAACACATTTAGGGTGCAACTGTTGTCCTTCAGGTAAATTTTGTGTAAAGCGATTTGGTCAAATTGTAGTAACATTGCAACATATATTGCAGAAAAACAAAATATTTCAATATAAAATGTTCCCAATATCATGCAGCCCTAGCATCAGGGCCAGAGGGGGACTCCTTTTCATCCCTGGAGTTTCAAGCATTAGACCGGCCCACCTTAATTCACGACTGACTATATTAAAATAAGGTCATTTCCAATTCAGTTTCTAATTACTCTATCACATCTTTTTCAAGAAAACAGCTGCTTTAGAACTTCAAATGTTCAACAACCTTACAGTTTTATGTCCTAACAATAAAAATGAAAGAAAAAAAAAAAGAATTACAATTGCATTGCAATGCAATGTGCTGACCACTGGACCACAATGGCACTGTTAAAGTTAGGTGGACGGAATGATAGTTATATCATCATTACCCTGCAGGCTGCATTTTGTTCATGGGGCTGCGAGACAATAAATAAGAAGAGCGGAGCTGCGGCAAAATAATGAATAAAAACAGTGTGGCTATGGTCAAATAAATAAATAATTGAAAAAAAGTGTGACTGCTGAGAGTGCAAGCAGCTAGAAACACCGGCCCTCACAGCCAAAAAACGGACCGGCCCACCGGGAACTCTCCCGGTCCACCCGATTGGCCAATCCGGGCCTGCCTAGCATGAATTGTAAAGTAAAATAAAATGTGACCAAAATAAGTATGGCAAAGTATTGGCATTTTGCAGAATTAAAAGATAACTAATTCTTGTTAATGTGTACTTTTTGATCTGAAAAAAGTATAGTTACCAATGTCACGTTACACATGTCTACTTATATACACTATTCAGTAGGTTGTTACATGAGTAGTTACACCAGTATTACAGATGTAGTTCACACAAATCATCCCAGTAAATGTAACCCAAACTAGACTGTTGTTACCTACCTGATTGCCATTAAGGCAGATGCAGCCTCCTTGCGAATGATAGGAGAGGAGTGAGATAGTTGATCTCTTAGGACCTGAATCACATCACTCTCCAGTGCCGGCAGGGCATTCACACTCAGGCAGCAGCTTAACGTTGACAGAACTAAAGCACGAATGTTTTCTTCTTCAATTGAGATCTTGGGAACCAATTTGGGCACAAGACCCTTATTCACCATAAATACGGCTCCTGTAGAATAGAGAACTCTTCATATTAGAAGCATCTGATATATGTTTCCATTTAAAACAAAAGTTCTTCATTAACTTTATTAAAACTTTATTAAAACTTAACTTTATTTAGTACTTTATTAAAAACTATATTTACCCAAGGGAAATTCAGCAATTCTGTTAAGTGCCCGGTGCACATTTTTACGACAGGCAATCTCAGGGTCATCTAACAGGTTTGCAAGGGGGCCCACAATGTCAAAATTCAAAAAGGCATCCCTGTGCAAACACATATGACACATTGAATATTTCTGACAACCAAAATTTAAAAATCCCATGACTGCACACATCACAATATCCTTCAAAAAGGTTTGTAATATACTGATCTGGAGCTCAAGAAACCTTTTTAGTGTTATTATTAATACGTTTATTATTATTATAATTTAGTTTGACGACAACTACAGCTGCACAGTCCAAAGACATGCGGTACAGGTGAATTGGGTTGGCAAAATTGTCCGTAGTGTATGAGTGTGTGAGTGAATGTGTGTGTGGATGTTTCCCAGAGACAGATGTTTCCTAGAGACAGGTATCGCTGTAAAACAGCCGAGAGGAGAGGTAAAGTCACGCCAGCAGGTCAAATGGGCCACAGTGAGATTGAGAGAGAGATTGAGTACTTTCATTCTCTCAATCGCAGTGAAATCAGTGAAATAGGGGCTTCTGCTGTAAGTTTCTGTGAAAATTTCCATTGACTATATGTGAAATGTGAAAATTTCCATTGTGGAAACGTAGCCCCGCAGACGTTTCTGCGGACCGCGATTTACGTCCCGGGAGGTACGTATTCGAGCGGTTTTTGTTTTTGCGGATCCGCGAGAAGCCGATGTGCGCACTTTTTCGCGTCTCGGGCACCTCTTGGGAGCGCGCGCCATTCACGCCCGCGCCGTTCTTGCGCAAAAAGCCGCCGGATCGGCCGACCTCCTCTTCCTTCTCCTCCTCCTTCTCCCCTAAACCCGAGCGACGGTTCGCAAAAAAAAAAAGCAAAAGCCCTCGTCTTCGATTTCGCTTTAGACTGCGTTTTTGGATCCCGCCGCGTTCTCGCCCTTATTTTTCGGATTCCGTTTTTCGTCTTACCTGATTTCCGGTACCGCTGTTCCCCGGAATCGATCCCGGTCGTCGTCCCCGCGGCCGGCTCCTCCTCCGGGGCCTCCGCTCCGCCGACGCAACGCTGTGAGCTAAGCGGACAAACTGGTTGCATCGGGAAAGCCCTCCACTCGGAGGCGAGCCGTTGGCCGGCGAGCGCGAAGAGGAGGGGCGGAGCGGTGCCACACCGCCCCGCAGCGTTCGCTCGAAAAAAACTAAACGCGGCCTTACGTACCTCCGGCCACGTAAATCGCGGCCTCCAGAAACATCCGCGGGGCTACGTTTCCAGAATGAGCTTGGGTTGGTATCTTTGGTTGTATATTTCATTTGATTACACTATTCAAGTTAGATTTAAAATAAATATTTAAACTACTAAAACTAGGGGTGCCTAAATTAATTGTTTCTTTGGTGCACCGCGATGCAGACGTGGACAATAAGGTATCGGTTCAGTAATAATCATAACCAGTTATTATGTACTGACGTCATTTATCTCCTATGCGCTCTGTCGCGAGGGAGGTGAGCGCGAGTATTTACAACACTCAGCCAACTCAGGGCCAGTCCGTGCCATAGGCACCATAGGCAAATGCTAAGGGTGCTGTATATCCAGGGGGGCGCCAGAAATGAGCACGGTTCAGTTGGTTTTGTTTTCGATATTCCTGACACACATTCAGTTACAGACGGCAATAACTCAAAAACCTGTTACCCTAAAAAGATCTAAAGTGTTTCCTACAGAAAGACAAAGCTGGTTATGTTTCACAGCTGTCTTTCTTTTTTTTCGCTTGACATTACGAGCACTGCTTCGTTTAAGCCCTCGCAATATGTGTTTAGCTGGGAGAGCTCGCGCTGAGAGGAGCTCTCAGTAAGGGACCGTCGGAAAAGTGCTTATTTTTTTCGTTTTTTTTTCTCTCTTTTTTTCGTTTTTCTGCTCCGCTCATCACGAGCTCTCCCTGTTGCGAGGGCTTAAGTGTGTGTGTGCGTGTGTGTATGTGTGTGTTTGTTTCTTTGGTGCTGTCTATGTTTGTGTATGTGTTTGAATGAGAGACAGTGTGGTGCTGTGTGTCTGTGTGTTTATACAGACAGCTTGTTATAGCCTCACCCCTAAAATATAACACTGTATATGGAAAGCATCGTCAATGCACCTTGATGCACCCAGATATCAAATTGAACCGAATCGAAGGCATGATAATCGTAATCGTAACCGAACCGAACCGTGAGACCAGTATAGGTTCACACCTCTAATGCTATATTTTCATTAAAGTAGAAAACTATTTACAAAATAATGTAATCTTAGCTGACTGCTTCACTTCCATTTTAAAACATTAAAATATTTGTGGTTCTGTGTGAGCAGATATCATGTGGGCCTTGGGACTGATTGGTCATCTGGCGAGTTCGCAATCTGTTGATTATCAGACATAAACGAGTACTTAGTAATAACCTGACTTAAAGGGTTGCGTATTTCCTTTTTGCAAAATACATAGTAGGCTAACAAGGAGCCTAAGCACATTTTTATGCTAAATGCTACAAAATAGAAATGCAGATCTTTTTAGTTTTTGTAGGACTCACCTTCCCATACTGTGTGAAGCAAGCACATAAAGCACTTCAGTAGTTTTGACCCTGATTAAGCTATCCTCATCTTGCAGCAAAACTTTAAGTATTTCCAAGCACTCTAAAAAGCAAAGAAACAATAGTTGCTGTCATCATAATTACATTAAAATGTACTTTATTAAAAGTACATTTACAAAATTCTAAATGTGTAATTGCAATCATTGATTCCATATATAGTATATAACTTTGTTTTACAAAATATTATAAAAGATGTGCATACCACTGAAAATGGCTTCGTATGCCCTCTCAGGATCATGAAGAAGGTCACATAGTGCAGTGAGTGCCTTCTGACGGGTAAACAAATCATCGTCCTGCAGCTCCACAAGCAGCTTAGGAAGCGCCAAGTTACCAAAAGCGATCGGTGCTTGTGTTGGGTCAATATGCGGTGGGGGCTGTTCGGTTGTTTGTGGACTTGCCATCTTCAAGTCCTTGAATGCTTCAAATGTGAGTACATTAAATGTGATTAGCCAACACAAGTTGATTATTTAATAGTTTAATGACATTAGTTTTCCTTTTTTGAAAGAGACCCAGTAAAAATGTAAAGGAATAGTTCACTCTTCATTTATTTACATTCTTTCTTTTGTTAACCAAACAACATATTTTAAAAAATGCTGGTTGCTGTGACCTATTAACTTTCTACAAAGAGCTTAGAGTTACCAAGTGGTGACACTCAATAGAACGTCCCATTGTAACAATAGCAACCAGCAACAGTCCCGCAATTCTGAGATTTTGATGTGAAAGGGATCGGCTGTCTGTGGAATCTTATTGCTGTCATGATGACAAGAAATTGCTTTGTTTATTATTTGTTTTTACTAAAAAGTGCATTAAAGCTGAAATACTACCTGAAAGATGACAATACAACACTTACAATCACAAGTTTAATTTACAGACTTAATGTTCAATATTATTTTACAGATATTTTACATTTCCTAGAGATGGGTTGTGGCTGGAAGGGCATCAGCAGCGTAAAAACTTACTGGATAAGTTGGCGGTTCATTCCGCTGTGGCGACCCCGAATTAATAAAGGGACTAAGCCGACAAGAAAATGAATGAATGTATGAGATATTTTACAATCCTTGTTTTATTGAACTGTCACTTTAGGTGAAATTACTTTAAATTAATTTAATTTAATAGTTTACGCACTGGCATAATACAAATGAAGACTGACATGTTAAATTGAATTAACATAACTTTCAAAATGAGACACTGATAACAGACTGAACATGCACTTTTTGTTGTAGTATTAGCTAATAAGTTATAATAGTATATAGTATTTTTCCCCAGTGTTGTCTGTTTAAAAAGGACTTATAAAGGAATATGTTATGTAAAAAGCCACTTTCTCCGAAATTATTGAATTTTGACACATAAATTTATAATATAGGCTACCTCAAGTTGCACACATGCATGCATGTGTAGATATGCACACATATACATCACATATACCTATGTTAATATGTTATATTATTATAATATAGAAAATCTGAAATCTGATGACACATTAAGTTGAGCAACTCTAAAAGAGGGGTCATTTTTAAAAATTGGAAAAGATAGATGTTGTGAAATGTTTACAAAGAGTAATTCCATGCCTAGAAGTCTTGGTGCTATCATTAAAAATTATAGAGGCGACACGAACGACTAGATAAAGTAGTTTTGGTTGTGGGGTAGCTACACACATTTTTGCATCACCCTAATTTGAATAAAGCTAAAAAAAAAAAAGTAAAAAAAAAAAGTTATTTTTTGGTTATTTTGTTAACCTTACTTGCTATAAGTTCAACATGTGTTAGTTTATTCAACATTTTTAAAACTACTTTTGTTTACATTGAGATACTGTTAAAAATGTCACTAATTTATGCTGAGAGCACTGTAATATTTTAACCCATATGGCCGCCGCGTGACACTAGCGGCATCTGGTGGCTGTTTACCAAATAGCAACATATTGCCGCTTCTTGGTAATTCTCTGCTCTTTGCTTTCTTTTCAACTTTTTTTCCTACAATGGAAGTCAATGTGTCCCAGCAACCAGCACCCTTCAAAAATGTTTATTTTGTGTTCAACAGAAGAAACTCCTAAAGGTTTTTAACCACATGAGAAGAAAAAAGTATGAGGTCATTTTCATTTTTAACATTCAACCCTTTAACATTAATGTTTAGGCTACATTGTATGCACATGCTTTGCCAGATTATCAGCAGGTCCATTGCCAGGTGTTAACACTAATGCAGAACATAAAACAGCAAAAGATGAAATAAGGTTTACAACATAAACATCCTAGGGCCGATGAAATCTTTAACCACAATATCAATTTTCACGAAGTTGATAACCTTACATTTTAAGCTTAATGAATCAAAACATGTCTATGTCCTCTGGTAAAGATCCAAAACCAAAATGACGAGAAAAAACAACACTACGGTCACCTGTAACGTTAGATCCAATAAGATCTTAGTGAAAATAATTACGTTACACGTCTCAAAGAGGAGCCAGTCCATTTGATCGCAGGATTTTGGGAGGAAATGTCAAGTTCTCTAAAAAAATATTCTGTAAAACGCTACGGTGATGTGTTTCTCACTTCAACCCTGGTTTGATATTCTGCTTCATCCCAATATATCTGACATTAGGCTATTACGACAATTGAGAAAGAGCATGCATATAGCTAATTAATTATGTCTAATTTATAATCTACGTATTTCCTTACTATCATTGAATGTGTATAGTAAGTTACATATTTGCAGATCAATGAACTGTTCAAGACAACATTAAGTGGTTAGGTTACCTTTTAAACGTTCGCTGCTGTACCGTCCTCTTCCGTTTATAGTTAGGTTGCTGTGGTAACTACGGAATTACCCTAATTCACAGGGAGTAGCGTAAAGTTTTTATTAAGCCTATATAAAACGGGGTATTGAAAATAATGTTTAATTTAAAAAATAAATGAAAGCCGTCCATAATATTTTAAGCTTTAGCATAGCACCCTCCAATTCATTAAATAAATGACAAAAGTTTAAGCTTAAATTGCACAAAAAAATTTACATTTATGAATGCGATATTGCAAACACAATAAACAAAATAAGATAATTTTGTTTTTAAAAGGTTCATCATTTATTCATATATATATATATATATATATATATATATATATATATATATATATATATATATATATATATATATATATATATATATATATATATATATATATAAATTTAGTACATTTCAGGCAACAAAAGTATGACAATACTTAATCATATTTTACAAAACACACATTTCAAGTCAATGTCAATCTTAAATATTTTCATTATTTTATTTGCCCTGTTAAAAAAATCGTATTGCTATTATCCTTCACAATGGTGACACTCAAATGTTTTACAGTATTTTGCTGCTCTTTTTCTTGGTTTTACAGAAAAATACTGAGAGCTGTGGTTATTAGTAATCTTTTTAAAAGTTCATATTCGTAAATTAATTCGTAAAAAATACATTTCACATGGTGTAATATTCATTGAACATATTAAAGTGTAAGGGAAGGTCAACAGTCTGTGTAATTACAAATCTAATTACAGAAATTATTTACAGATGTAATTACATGCAGGTATTTAATATGTTATAAGTGCAATGTAAAAACATGTATTTAAACAATAAATTGTAACAAATTATTAATTAATTAATAACCTAATATAAAGCGTCTATATATAGCATCTAAGTGTGTATACGTGTGTGCTTAAACATGGACCACTTTGTTTATTCAGATGGCTATCGTCAAAAGTACTCTTTCAATTTTTTAAGACAATTGACAAGTCATAGTTATAAAGTAGTTTGCAATAATATAACTATAATATTGTGTGCAACAATATAACACAATACACATTTTATAAGTGCAATTTGACAGATGGTAATTACACAGTAATATATAATCACAATAATGAGAGTCAGGGGATTCTCTTGAGGGGCGAAAAAAGTAAATGCTGGTCCAGAATCACTCTCCATCTTCTTAGCATATGTTGATGTGCAAACTGTTTTTGTGCACGTTATGAAACTCCCTTTTTTATGCAAACCCTTCTCTCTTTACATGCATTTTTCGAATCAGAGGTGTGAAAATTCCCTTTTATGGGTATCATGACCCTTTAAAGCTCAGGCTGCAGAATGTAAGTTAAAATGAAAAAGAAAGGCAGAAGAACAGAGAAATCCTGTTTTGCTTAATGGACATCACATTATATTTGGCAAGACAAGGACTGGCATTTAGAAGACATTACAAAAAACATCACCAGTTCGAACGGAGGAAACTTGTGCATTGTTTACCAAAGTATGACTGAGTACTCAGATTGCATCTTGAGCGCATACAAAGTGCACACTCAGGGCACACTCACACTATGCTATCTGAACCGTGCCCAGGTGCGTTTCCCGATTCGTTTTAGAAGTGTGAGTGCTCTGAATTGGGCTCAGGCACAGTGCAGTTGGCCGGCCCTGGCCCGGTTGGAAGAGGTGTGTCAGAGCGCGGTTCACTTGAGCTTTGGCGTGATATGCTTATAGTGTGAGTGCAAAGCGCGCCTGAGCCCGAAACTGAAAATGTCATATGTTATGTTTCATATGGTTTTATTAATCATTCTTAATATTCAACGAACGCAAACTGTCATAGTTTATTAAAGATGCAAACCCCTTGCTGCACATCAGCTGCACTTTCAGGAAACCTCCTAATACCTGCAGCACGAGGACTTTTATGATAATTTATGAGCGTCAAAAGTAGGGTTGGGTACCTAAACTCGGTGCGGTACCTTTGGAACCGGTATGCACCGGATCAAATCAGCATATGAATTTCGGTGCCTAATTTCGGTTTCAAGAACGTAAAGCAAGTCGCGCACCGGAAGCGCCGCTCGGGGACGCGCAGCGCCATGCATTTAGAATTTCCAAGTCAGCGGCTGTCCGCGTAATCCAGCAGCTCAGATTGCACTTCACCAGGTCTGCATCCAGACCCCTCTCAGAAACTTTGGTACCCTATAATAGTTTGTCGTCATTTCTCAGTCTGAGTAATTGTAACAACCATAAAACAAAACATACATGTATCCTTGAAAAAACCATGCTTTCTAAAAATGGATTAGCTGACATCGTTAACAACACGCATCCTAAAATCTCTAAAAAAAAAGAGAGGGGAAAGATTATGACCGATAGCTCTTCAGAGATTCTCTCAGCTATTCACAAACTCTTTGTAAATTATGACAAAATGCTTAAAAAATGTATGCCATTGAATCAATTAGCAACAGCAAAACAAATTGAGACTTTAACAACCATGACAGCTTTGTAACGGAGGTAGCTGTGCACAAAGAATCTTTATCTGCTATAAATAATGAGATTTGGGCAATCAAAAAGACCACCAAATGCATGAAACTAGAACCCGGATAATGCAAGAGATACAGCTGAGAATGGACCCAAATTAACACCTACATGGTGTTGGGGAGAAAGATGGTGAGAACACTCGGAGGGTCGTGATCAATATCCTTAGCAATGTTGTTCCAGGTCTAATGGCCTACTCACACTATGCCATCCGTACCGTGCCCAGGCCCGTTTCCCGGATCGTTTAAGAAGTGTGAGTGGGCTGAATCGGGCTCAAGCACGGTTCACTTGGCCGGCCCTGGCCCGGTTGGAAGAGGTGGGCCTAAGCGCGATTCACTTGGGCTTTGGCATGTACGCTTGTGTGTGAGTGCAAAACGCGCCAAAGCCCGAAACTGAAAGCGAGACGTGACTTTTACGGGGCTGTTTCATATGGATTTATTAATAATTCTTACTGTTCAGTGAACGCAAACTGCCGTAGTTCATTAAAGACGAGAACCCCCTCACTGCACGACAACGCGCCTTCAGCAGACCTCCTCATTCCTGCAGCACGAGAGCTTTATGATTGTTTTTGAGCGCCAAAAGTGGCGGATCTGTTCGGCAAAATATCTGACTGCGTGTCACTGCATATCAAACGACTGAAATGATATAAGTAGAGAAATCTCCACTGTGCTGCTGAGTGAGAGAGTGCTTCTCACTGAACAGCGCAGCAGCGATGACGTAAGCGTGCCGAGGCCCGTTTGTGGTGTGAGCGCGGGCCGTCGGGGGAGACGGGAGAGGGGACAAGCGTGCTTTGGCCCGGTTCGAGGCAACTGTACCTAGTGTGAGTACAGCCTAAGTAAGAAATTAGAAAAAGCCATTGACCTTGCACAACAAGTGGGCCCATGGGGAAAACAGACAAACTCCACATAGAACTGCCAACTGGCCCAGCCAGGACTTGAACCAGCTACCTTTTTGCTGTAAGTGCTAACCACAGAGCCACCATGCTGCCTAGCTTTTAACAAAGGTTAAGTTATAATATATAAACCAAGTTAACCTGCAGTTATATATTATATAATTGAGATCTGTGTGTACATGTTCAATGAAGTGCTGCACACTTCATCTCTAGAGGCCTCTGGGTGGGCATTCCAAGGTGGAAATAGAAAGCAAAAGAAAGTATGGCTGCTATTCATATTGTATTTAAAAGAGATATTAAAAAGCCAATGCAAACATGAAGTAAATGAAAATAGGAGTTATATAAACAAACATAAAAACATAACAACATAGAAAAATTTCTAACAAAGTGTCCGGTGTATAAGGGAATTACCAACCTATGTTTTACATGACGTTACATGGATTCAACCGTGCATAGTGGTGGCAAAAAAAGATCAGGGGCAATAGCAAAGATATTGTTGTACGGTAGGATGCCAAATTCAAAAGTCCAAAAATAGTAAACTTAAATTTTACTATACACCACATTGCTTTTAATGCCAACCGCAGTCGTCTTTGGATAACAGCCATCATAAAAGTTGAATGGAGTGTTGACCTAATTAGAAATCTTCAACTCTGCAGTTCGCATTTTATATCAGGTAAGTTCACGCTATGCTGAATCATACACATTACTCATTTTTGATTGCAGCAATGATTTCAGTAAAACAGTTAAATATGGTTAAATATTGTTAATTAAACTACAGACACTGAATGCTTAGAATAAAATGAAAAAATATATGTTCACATACCCTACCTAACAGGTGCAGTTCGCAGTCAAAATGCAATTGTTTTGCTAGTTGATTATTATCCAGGCCTTGTACAGTTTCACCTTCTTTCCTTGTCTTTGGCTAGGCAGAACCTCGGTTTGTAGCACTACAAAGTTTTGAATTTGGTAATCATGGATCATTATTTCTTGCACATGACCAAAACTTGTAGACATCCAAAGACTTGTAGGCTTTTAACTTCTCTCTATTAAAATCACTTGAAGTTTCAATGAGATAGTGGGATAATTTTGGCTGGATGCTTGGCCGTTTCATCTTATCCAGTTTGATAAAGAGAATGGTTGCCATAAAGCAGGTATTTTCATAATGTTTTATGGGTATTATTTTAGGCAATATTACTAAATTCTACACTTTTGTTGCAACAGACCTCACATTCCTTTTCCGAATTGAATATTGAATATTGTGATGCAATAATGTGCACCTTTTGTAAAGCAAATTTATATTTAGTTTCTAACTCAAATCTACTACTACAACCTTTTAATGAAAATCCACTGCATTGATTGATTGATTGTGTTGCTAATATTTTGAGATACAACTTTAATAAGTTTGCTGGATTTATATGTTATTAAATACACAAATTTAGTTTTTTTTTTATTATTATGACATGGATAGAGCACTTTTTCAGAGCTTAAAGCTGCTGTAAATTTAAAATAGATTTGTTTAAAATTTTGTTGTATCATTTTGCTATCAGTAGAACATGTAATAAAATGATGTTTGGCAAAAAAAAGCATTGTGTATGTATTTTATTATAAATTATATATTTTTAATTTTATTAATGAGTAATTTTCACTAATAAATATGAGCAACTTATGGTTGATTTACTTTAATATGGTGATTTTATTCAAGTCATTTTTGTTTAAAAAAAAAAAACACTAATCCTGAAAACTACTTAAAAATGGCGGTAACAACATTACACATTATTTTGAAGTAAATGGCACAGAATTTTTTTTTTTACAATACAATATACAACTTCAGCACTCTGCTGATGCAACCGTTTGTTTGGGATGCCAGATGTCTTGCCTCAAATGCAAACAACAGAAATCAGCTGTAGTCATCATCTAACTGTATCTGTATTGTATTCATCAATTTTCCTTGGCTTACTCTCTTATTTATCAAGGGTCGCCACAGTCGAATGAACCGCCAACTTATCCAGCATATGTTTTACGAACCGGAGGCCCTTCCAGCCCAGTACACCCATATGTTCACAATCACACACTATGGCCAATTTAGTTCATCCAATTCACCTATAGCACATGTCTTTGGACTGTGGGGGAAACCGGAGCACATGGAGGAAATCCATGTGAAAGTGGGTAGAACATGCAAACTCCACACAGAAATGCTAGCCCAGCCAGGACTTGAACCAGGCTGAACCTTCTTACTTGGAGGCAAAAGTGTTGACCACTGAGCATCTTGTATAACTGCAAGTAAACCATGTTTATACTTCCCACCCTTAACACAACTCCTAAACTTTCCCGATTTTGACTATTACAGCTGTTTTGGAACAATTATTGTGAAAAACAGTGCTAATTTTGACAGCAAGTTTTGCTTTAGTTTTAGTCTTTTAACTAAAATTCCATTTTAGTTTTAGTCAAATATTAGTCTTGTGAATTATTTTAGTTTTAGCCAACAAAATTTTATAAGATTTTAGTTGGCTGAACCCACTCTACTTTTATAATGTAATCACATCCCCAATCTACAGTGGATCAGTTACTTTTCAAATGTGTGTGTGCGTCATGCATCCCACATCAAGATTAATTCTGATTGGATATTTTCCAAAAAACATCCCCCAATCACAATTTCATCTAGCTTTTGTTAGTCAACGAAATTGTCAGTATACTTTTTAGGTCACACTTTACAATAAGGTTCATTAGTTAATGTTAATTAATGCATTTACAAACATGAACAAACAATGAACAATACATTTACTGCTTGTTTTATTCATGGTAATAAACGTTAGTTAATGAAAATACAGTTGTTCATTGTTAGTTCATGTTAACTCATGGTGCATTAACTAATGTTAATCAGCATGGACTTGAGTGTTAGTAATGCATTAGTAAATGTTTAACTATGATTAATAAATGCTGTACATGTGTTGTTCATGATTAGTTCATGTTAGTAAATGCATTAACTAATGAACCTTATTGTAAAGTGTTACCTTTTTTTATTATAGTTGTAGTCATCATCACTTGATTTTTATTTAGTTATCGTCTTCGTCGGTAGACAAAAAATTATGACAAAAAAATTGTCAACAAATCTAACACTGGTAGAAAGCATTATACATGTAGCCTTGAACTGACTAAAATAAATATGCTTTCTATTAAGAAATACAAATGAAAATTTTAAATATTCTCATTGACTTCCATAGTTAAAATGTTGCCCTTTCAATGCTTACATGTAATACTTCAGGAAGTAGTAACTTTTACTTAAATACTACAGGGAGCATAAAAAATGAGTGTGCTTGGCAACCTAATAGCATCATTGATGCAGTTTACAAAGCAAGCTTTCTAAGAGCAGGCTTTTAGAGGGTACAGTGTTAAAGTCCAAGTCTTAAAGTGAAAAGGAAAAGCTACAGATTTATCTGAACTTGATAAAAAGACATACTGATGGCACAGCACCTGGTAACTTCGCAAACATTCTGGATTGTTCATTTGGTCAGTATGTTGCAACAGTGGTGCAAAGATGACTAAACAATAAACAGTCAACCAACCATCTGTTTTCACGGCACACAATTCATCGCAGACTTCTGGGTAAAATACTCAGGATAATTTAATGAAGAGGGCCGAATATCATCGAGACTGAACTGTTGATGATTAGAAGTGGCCTGGTGTGATGAATTAAGGTTTATGGCACATAATGTCAGTTGTTTATTAAAGATATGACAGAGGCTATGGCACCAGGATACACTAGGTGACACAATGCCACAGACTTATGCTGTGGAAAATGTGGACAAATGAAGCCCATATATCCCAACAGCCAATGGTGAAAATTAACAAATTATAAATAGTCCAATTACTGTAATTGAGTAGTTTTTTTTTCAGGAATTGTAATTTGTTAGGTAGTTTTAAAAATGTGTACTTCTACTTTCCCTTGAATACATTTTTATTGCTGTATCGGTACTTTTACTCCACTATTTTCCTTCAACCTGCCGTCACTATTACTTTTTTGAATATGGTGATTGGCTAAAGTAGAACAATCAGTCCTGCGATTTCTGTCCAATCAAATCGCACATAGGTGCTTTATAAATGCAGCTAACATTTTGGAAGCATTAAAAATGTTTGAGATGATGTCCAAAATGTTTATAGTCATTGACCCAGAGACTTTTTATAGACTGCATGTCACTGATGAGAAAATTCAAGATGTCGACTGTATGATGACTGAAATCACCAAACAGCCTTAAACAATCACTAAATGGAACAAATGAAGAATGGAAGGGCTGAATGAAGGAAGGACCGAACAAAGGATGGAAACGAAGGAATGAATAAACGAAGGATCTAATGAAGGAAGAAACAAAAATATGAACGAATAAATGAAATGAAGGGAGGAAGGATGGAAAGATTGAAGGAAGGAATAAAGGAAAAAAGGAAAGAATAAAGGAAGTAACAAAAATGTGAATGAACAATCAAACGAATGAAGCAAAGAATGAAGGAAGGACCAAATGAATAACAGAAGTGTTCAAGGAAGGACTAAAACTAAGGAAGAACTGAATGAGGGAA
The DNA here is from genome assembly GCF_049306965.1 of Danio rerio. NCBI lineage: Eukaryota > Metazoa > Chordata > Actinopteri > Cypriniformes > Danionidae > Danio > Danio rerio. Next base: position 54,284,971 of record NC_133183.1, read on the forward strand.
GGATTCAAGGAAAGACTTAAACTAAAAAAGGAAGGAAAGAGCAAACGAAGGAGAGAACGAACGAAGGAAAGAATGAATGAATGAACAAACGTACGAACAAACAGAGGACCTAATGAAGGAAGGAACAAAAATATGAATGGAGGAACGAATGAATGAGCGAACTAATGAAGGGTGAAATGAAGGACGGATCAAATTAATAAAGAAAAGATTCAAGGAAGGACTGAACAAACTAAGGAACGAATAAACAAGCAAACAAACAACCAAACAGAAATATGAACAAATGAATGAACAAAGGACCTAATGAAGGAAGAAAAAATATGCATGGACTAAAGAATGAATGAGTGAACAAATGAAGGGAGCAACGAAAGGACAAAATGAATGAAGAAAAATATTTAAGGAAGGACTGAACTAACAAAGGAACAAACGAACAAACTAAGGAAAGAACGAACGAGTGAACAAACTAATCAACGAACTAAGGAACGAACGAACGACCAAATGAATGAAGGAAAGAATGAATAAATGAACAAAGGACCTAATGAAGGAAGGAACAAAAATACGAACAAACCAACGAATGAAAATAGGAAGATCACTGAATACACTACAGAATGTTACGTTTACACATCCCTGCACAAACTGCATGTAAATGCACCAACTTTTTACAGTGTAATACTCACTAGTCTTGAATACTTTTAAAAAGGGCTACTTTTTTACTCTTATTTTTAGTAATATTTACAACAGATAATTTATAATCACACTTTATTTTGAGTCTAATTTTTCAGTACTCTTTAAACCACTGCCAAGAGTACACTTCCTGAGCTCTCATGTGTCTGACCATTGTTGGGGACCAAGTGCACCAAGCGCAATAGAACAACACACCATGCCAGACTGCCAGAGTAATCAAAAATCTTTCAAGGAACATACATGGTGTTCAAAATGTTGTGCCTGATCGGTGAAGGTTTTCTGCTGTAAAGTTACGTCATGAGCAGATAACACAACCATTCAATTATCTTTGATTTTAATATGAGAAGATCCTACAGAATTAGGTGATCTTTATTCAGTCAGGTCCTACAACATAGCCCATTTGTGTTCAAAAGCATGCGTTACATTGGGTACTTAAGCAGGCAAGTTTTGGTCCTTATTTGGGAATTGTTCTTTTAATAAATCTGATATACAAAGATACATTTGTACTGTAAAGATGAATGTAATAAACACTTTAAGGTATACACACTACTGAAGGTATTTTGCAGAGACCTAGAAAGAGAGAGAGGGGGTGTTAGACACAATTAAGTAATCTGCGACCCTGCAGAGCACAGTTGATTTGTATTTTGTGTGCCTGAATAGTCTCTAAACATCTTTGTTATTATATATATATATATATATATATATATATATATATATATATATATATATATATATATATATATATATATATATAAACACCTGTTAAAGTAATGGCACTGTTTTTACTCGTCTCAAAACCCATACAATTATCCTGGTTACATTAAATCCATGTGGTTGGAAGAAATCATGTTTGACAATCCCTGATGTTAGTCACTTAGGTGGAAAGTATTGAATATAATGATGAAGTTAAAGGGAGCTCTTATTCCATGAAGTGTTGATGCTCTGTCTCCAATCCATATCCCCCACTCCAGTCCTTTAGATACAAACTGTACATTATTCATCTCCTTCTAAAAATGCCTCTGTTGTCTAAACAAGCCCATAGATCAGCCACATCTTTGTGAACAGACATGAAGCTGTATCCCCCGAATCAGCTTTAGATTAATAGTTTTAAGCAATAGACAAAATAGAACCTAAAAATAGCCAAAAGTTATATGCAGATGATAATGTTAACACAGTATCATAAACTGTAAAAATGAGATGCATTTGCGGGTTAAATGAGGGTTCTGTTGAACAGTAAAACCCATGAAATGGTTTGATGAATGCATTATTCTAACACACCTTTTGAAAAACCATTATTGTTACTTAATATTGCTTGTTAGAACCTGGTGGGTTTTAGCAGTACACACACAATAATGTAAATGGACGGACTCAACAATAATTATTTGGATCTTTTTAAAATCCAGAAGCATGCCTTGAAAATTGTAACGGGGAAAGGAACTATATATCCAAACGGCAAAGTTCCATCTAGGCCAGGGGTCTCAAACTCAAATTGGAGGGGGGCCATTTCAGTGACTGACAATTCATAGAGGGGCATTTTAACATTAAAGCACAAGAAAATAAATTGGTGAATCTTAAGACAACAGACATAATGTCTATAATTCAAGCATTATCGGTCACAAATCAGCACATTTCTTGCTTCACACAACTGCTGAAATATATCTGTGGCTTTTTAAATTAACATTTTGACATTTAAATAATCATCGTAGAATAATAATAACTATTGTTATCATCATCATCGTCCCAACCAATTGTTGCTTTACCAAAAATTTAACAGATAGCGTAAAAACTTTACTGATTTTACTAGCAACTGTTCTTTTCAGTATTTTTCCTTTTTGTAAAACTACAACAAACAGGAGAAAAATAACTATATATTCACATTTACTTTAACGTGTTCAATTCAACCAGCAGTAAAAAAATTGTACATAGTAATCTCAATAAGCATATGAGAAAGATCTATTAAATGAGACTAATTATATCGAACAAAAGCAAAATTTGTATATTTGTTACACCACCAACATAACGTGTAAGCCATGAAAAAGTCTTTGAAATAAAACTAATATTAATCAAATGACCCTTGAATGTTTTCAAACAGAGCTTTAGTTGAAATAGAGCACTTATGCACTTTTATTTCAACGTTTAAATCAGCCACAGTAATAATGTACATGTGGGTTACACTCGACTGCACACTGAAATACAGTAAAATATAGTGCAGTACTTTAATTGTCCAATAAGTGGGAGGGGTCAAAACCACAAGCGGTTATACGGCACAACATTGACCATGTTTACAAGGACATCAATAATCAAATTATTTGCCTTAATTTAATTGAGACAATAATACAAATTGCGGGAAAAATATTATATAATAAAAATATAATTATTAAGTTTTATTATTATATGTATTTTTATTATATTTAAAAGTTTTAATTAAACAAAGCTAAAAAAATTATACGTCAAAAATAAGAAAACCTTTTTTACCCAGAAGGCCATAGCTGTGAATTCGCTTCTGGTATATGCCTGCTAATACAATGGATCGGTTTCTGAGACCCCCCGATTCAAAGCCTTCAAGTTCAGGGCTTAAACCCAAAAGACGACGATATGATGATCAGTATTTGAGTTTAGGATTTACGTGGACAGGACCAGCTGATGAACCACGACCTTTATGTGTGGTTTGTCAAGATATTTTGGCTAATGACAGCATGAGACCCGCTAAACTTTGACTGTTTTGACTGGGATGGACAGTTCTTGGATCTGTTCTATTCATATTGAACCATCATCCTAGTTTTAAAAGTGTTATAGTAAAATACTTATTACTCTGTAAATAATTGCACTTTCATGCAAATGATGATAAAAGTGAGTTAACAGTCTGACATCTGTCTGTGTCTTTATATATACTGTATATATATATATATATATATGTGTGTGTGTGTGTGTGTGTGTGTGTGTCTGCGTGTGTGCGTCTGCGTGTGTGCGTCTGCGCTGTGTGTTTGGGAGGAGGGGGGCGCCAATGGATAAGTTGTGTCAAAAGGGAGGCCTACTGTCTTAGGGTGCTTTCACACCTGTGAATCGATTCAGTTGTTCCGAAACAGAGATTAGAATTGTTACATTGTTGCTCTTTGCTCTTTGCCCTGTTCACATATGCCAATCGAACCGCGCTAACTGGGCAAACGAGATACGTTCCGAAACAAAAGTGTAGGTGTGAAAGCACCCTTAGACTTTGAAAAACCCTGGATTAAGGTGTACATGTCTGTACAGCACTTCAATAATGTGGCATACTCCACGTCTTTGATTTCTCTTTAGTTCAATTATGACCTTAGTCGGATTAAATTGATGTGGTGTCCATGTAAACATACTAAATGATAGTGGTTCAACATGTTTTGGAGGGCTGAATCTCGCTATATTTTAGATGTAAGTTGCAGGCTGAAGGAAGGAAGAGGGCGGGCCAAGAGTTTGAGACCCCTGGTCTAGGCTGTGAGTTTTGAAGACAGACCATGAGTTGTATGTAATCGCATAAGATTTTGTCACAATCCAATCATTTCAACAGATCTGCAATTCTACCTCACACATATTTCAGAAGTTTTTCATGCAGATACACGCGTTTATTTCAATGTGAGGGTTGTTTTGTTCAACTACTAAAAGTGGAGAATAGACGTTTCTTGCTGCCAATATGATCACACCTTTCATGAAAAAGTTGACTGAATGAAGTAAAATGATGAATATGTGAAACTGAATTATGAGTTATTAAAAAATGACTGTCTTTATTAAGTTATAAAGTTATTTTACAATAATATCAAGAATGGATTGGTGTAATAGCAGTAATAAACTAAATTTCAAAAGTAAAATGAGTGGAGTCTTCATTCTTGAAGATGTGCAACAAAAAAACTCTGTTGTATCCCTTTAGTCTATGTAGACTCAATAAACCGAAAGGTGTTACACAAGGAAACCTCCGAGTAGATCACTGCTTCTTGTTGTTGAATGGCAAATGTCTGGTTTCGAGTATGGCACTGCAGTGACTGTATTTTGTGCCTGTATTACTAGAAAAAAAACATTACCACCATTTGGGCTACACAATCCAAAAACAACAAAAAATGTAATCCAACAAACTGGCAAAATGTGAACATCCTAATCTGCAATCATGAGGAAAGACCATAAAAAAAGAAATCATCATCAATCCACCCTGTTATTAGAACGCCTTTTTCTCAAGACATTCCAAGATGGCCTGGATCCTCCGAACAGCCTCTTTGCGAGCCTGTCTAACAACGTCCTGCCCGTAGGTCTCCACAGAGTCCAACTCAAGCAGCTCTTTTGTCAACAGTTCCTCCAGGCATCGGTAGCTCTTGTCTGTCTTTTTTCCCACAAACTCATCCACATCCTCTTGAAGAAGCTGAACTCGGGCCAAAATCTGCTGAACTCGAGCCAGGCTGGAATTATCTTTTAGTGGAGCTGGCATGGACGACGCTGGAGGGGAAGACATAGGAGGTTGTTCATTTTGGGCAGGTTTGGGTTCGAGTCCTCCAACGCCAGAGGAAGTCTTGTAGATTTGAGGTGGACTGCTGAACTGGGTGGGTTTGGGTGGAAGCGCAGATGAGTTTGGTGTGCTCACACGTGGTCTGGAGCCTGCAGGCTGGTTTTTAGGTTGCATATGAGGCTGACTTTGATATGGTGGATCCTAAAGGGGAGAGAGTAATTTCATAAATAAATTTTAGACAAACACCCCATTTTTTCTATTTTATTTTGCCATTGTTAGTGGTTGTTATAGTTTTAAATTATATGTATATAATTATATAAATAACCATTTATAGTGTTATATGTGTTAGTATTGTTATAATATTGTTAGTGGTTTTGTAAAAAAAATTTAGTCAATCAATCAAAAATAAAAAATAAAAAAATGTAATTCATCAGCCTAAAAGTGGACAAAGAATGTCAATGTCCTTAAAAAACAAACATATTATATATTAATATTTTCCACTTTAACTTAAGATCACAATAATATTACCAAATATTCATTAGTTTCCTGAATTGTAACCCTTTAAATACTAGTTTGTTAATAAAGTCACATGTTTTTGTGAGAAAAAGACAATTATTAATTATTTTCCATTTACTACATGCAACAATTTTTTTTCTTAGTTAATTACATTTTTGGATGTGTCAGTGATAAACAACACAATTCATTATTTATTTCATAAAAAAAAAAAAAAAAAAAACACTACTCGGGTACATTTCCAAAAACTATTGTTAGCCAACCAAGGTCGAAAGATCCAACATTACAATAATAGTTCATTTATTTGTTGTTTCCCAAATCTATCATTCCAATGAACATTCACAAACTACATCACAAACATGTGCATTTGAATTACACATCTGGAGCTGTAGTTAAAAACATAGTCCCTGGTTGTACTCTATTGTCAGTTATCCACCCTATGCCCTATTCTCTCTTTGAATGTCCCAACATTTAAACTTGAAATGATTTCAGAAAGAAAAACAGTCACCTCCTACACCTACACTCTCCTGTAAATGTAATTATTTTAAGTAATTTTTACAGTTCAGTTTTAGCAATCTTTATATCAACAATGGACCCTTCGCTAAGCCCCGCCCTCCTTAGTTATTGTTGCTACGCCTGTCAAGCTTTTGTGCCTGGCACAGCTTTTTCAATGTGTGTGCGCCGGTTTCAGACATTGCCAGGTATATAATGTCATTTTTGTCGAATAGGTGAGATATCCGAGAAAGCCAGACAAAAAAAGACTGCAGTATGCATTACGGGTATATTCACCACATAATAAGCAACCGGTTAGAGAATAAATCAATCAAAATTGAAGCTAGCTTAGCCTAACCGCCTCATATGCTAACCATTCAACAGCTTAGCTCATGCTCAGCAGGAGAGGTGACATTTAAAAATAATCTAATAATGACAAATCAAACCGTAATTTCTCTATTTTTAGCCAAAGAGCCTGATAGATTAATTGTTGTTCAATGAAATATAGCCTTAGGCTACTAACCGACGAGGAAACATAGACTGTGCTTTTAGACAGTTCATTCATAGAAAGAACAGCCAGAAAAGGGAAAATGTTGGATTTGTGCCGAATATTAGCACCATTGACAGTGAAAAACAGTGTACAGTAAGTTACCTATTACTGTCAGTATGTTTGTGTGCTCTTTATGAATTACTGAAAAACAGCTGGGGGTAAAGTATATAGATCGCAGCTGCTCAGTTTGTGATCATATCTCGGTTTTGTTCTGTTGATTTGTAATTTCAAATATTCGTAGCTTGAAATAGATGGAAATATGAAGTTCAGTAACAGATTCGCAGATTCATATTTTCCGGATCAATAACTCATGTCATTACGACCTATTCCCCATCTGTATAGCATCTTATAAAGCTTATTAATTTAAAGGGAGATTAGTAAGGGGTGTACTGTGAGTAAAATATCATAAATACCTTGTGCTCATATGGAGGTGGTGCGGGTCCTTGCCATGGAGGGGGGTGAGGTGGTCGTACATGACTGCCATAGTGGCTATGGGGTGTCTGGGAATCAGAAGGCCATTGCTGCTGAGGCAGTGTGGGTCCATACCCTTGAGTGTGGGACCAAGCCTCATGCTGGGGTCTTGACAGCACAGGCTGCTGGTTGGGGTAAGGGGCATTCTGAGGGCATCCTTCTGGGTAATGTGGGTAAGATCCTGCTGGGTATCCAGGAGCCTGAGAGGAGGACAGAAAAAAAAATGGTGAAACCAAAACTGCAAATGCCTCTTAAAATATTAGACCAGTGTTTCTCATGTCTAAACATTCTGGGAGATGGGTCCTGAGGACTAGAGTTAAGTTACACTTTATGATATATTATAGCGTGGTTAGTTTAGATCAGAGGTGTCCAAACTCTGTCCTGGAGGGCCGATGTCCAGGAGAGTTTTGCTCCAACCCTAATCAAACACATCTGAACCAGCTAATCAAGCTCTTATTGGATATACTACAATCTACAGGCAAGTGTGTTGAAGCAAGTTGGAGCTAAATTCTAGGACCTCTAGGACCGAGTTTGGACACCCCTGCTTTAGATTGTGTATGATGGATGGAAATGAGTACCAAAAACATATTGCTATATACGAATGAATGATCCAGGATGACAAACATGATTTAACAACATACTCTAAAACACCAAAATACCAACCATTTTTAAATATTTTGAAAATAATGATCAATTTTTATATTCTAGTAGTATTTTATATTTACTTGTATAAGTTTAAGGGTCAAAATATTGCTGAACGAATATCAGATGCCAAAAGCAAAAATTTACATAGCTACTTTCAGTCCAGTGTGCCACCACAGAAAATCATTGAAACAGAGCCTCCTGTCATTTAAAACCCCTGAGACCTTCGTTCATCTACAGAACACAAAATAAGATATTTTAGGTGATATATAAGAGCACCCTCACCCTTTATAGAAAGCAACGTTCTCAACATAGACAAAGTTCAGAAACCTACCAAAAACATCCTCAAACAGGCCATTTGCCTTCAGTGGTCCGATCAGTCTATTATCAAGCTATACAAATCCTTTTGAGTGCACAAAGTGCACAGTGAACATGCACAATATACTGACACTGAGAATAAATAACTGTTGAATAAATAATTATTGGTGTTTTATTTGCACATAAAAGTATTCTCGTAGCTTAAAAACAATATGATTGAATTACTGAAAGCATATGGTATGTTTTTTTCAGGATACTTATTGGTATTTTTCTGGACTTTCAATAAAGCTTCTATAAAGAATGAGAGAGCTCTTAAATTTCATTTAAAATATCTTGTGTTCTGAAGATGAACAGTGTTCTCACATGAGGGTGAGTTTTTATGATAATTTAAATTTTTCAACCACTGAATTAGAAGATGTATAAAGCTGAGCTAAGCACACATTAATATGAATAATCACTAAACACCATGCATGTATTTGACCATTAAAGCGCACACATTAAGATGGCGTTAGATGTGCGTGTGCTCTGCTGTCCGAGGCTAAGCGCGGACCGCGCGGAACGCGCACACAGACACACACAAACACACTACATGTCTGAGGCTAAGCGCAGCGCGCACACACACAACAGCACATTCTCTTTCGCGCTTAAAAAAATATGAATGATGCGGATCCCATGCTGCAAAAGTTACATTACAGCACATCTTTTAGTCACTTTCACGTGGAACTGAAAAGGAAGCGGTATATGACGGAATAATCATTTATCTCGATTAATGGTTTTTCATAATCGTTAGAAGCCGTAATCGAAATCGAAACCAGATTTTCGATTAATTGCACAGCCCGACCTAGTAGGTATTGGTAATTTGTGTGTGGCTCATTCATGGTCGCACGAAGGCTGAACAAACTCCACAACTACATCAAAGAACCATTTGGAAACTTCCTGGTTAAGTCTTAACTTTAGTGTTTGTTTCTGTCTGTGTTTGTGCTGCTTTTATTCTGACAACTGACCCTGGTTATGCTTCTCTGAAGTGACATGTTCAAAGACAACTAGCTTGTTTGCATTTAAAATTCCCACTGACCCAAAAATTTACATTTTCAACGTGGTATAATAAATTATCTGTTGTGTATTTTGACCTCAAATTTCAGACATATTCCGGAGACATAATATTGTAATTTTTGTAAAAAGTAAAAAGGGATGAACACTATAAACTTGTTTACCCCATTTTGATTGAAAATTGGTTAAAAAATCCAATAAAAATGAGCTTGGAGCAAAACTAAACTAACATTCATATATTATCCTTATATGTAGCTGAATTTACCGCTTGGCAGTGAGGTACAGGGTAGGGGGGATGAGTCGAGCCCCCTGCATTCTGTTCAGGGCAGGATTGGTTGTGATAATGAGGTTGTCTTGAAGGAACCTGGTCACTGCAGTAGAATGGATTAGAAGGATGTAGCATACTTGTGGAGTATTGCCCTGGATTGTACACTCCATTGGGATAGGCTGGCATTGCCTAAAATGGCAAAGCAGAGTATAAAAGCAAAGTCAGCAGTATGTTAAGACAGACAGAGAGAATCCTGCATAGAACTCAAGAGTCAGCTGTACCTGGGGATTGTATGATGCCTGTCCATTCACCTCTGTTCCAGGGGGGTATGAGCTGCCATAGGGCCCTGCTGTATGTGACTGTGGGTACCAGTAACTTGAGTAGCCTGGATACTGAGATTCCTAAAATAAATAATGAAAAAAATAAATAAGATTAAATAATAAAAAATAATAAAACAGTTCTGTCTGGTTTTAAAATCTGACTAGCTTACAGGCATATGATATAATAAGTATATATGCCAGTGACAAGGCCAGAAATGGTAATGCAATTGGAATTAGAAATAGAAAAGTCCTCAGTGCCTACTCTTACACCAAGCATATAATAACTAGTTTCTTATATAGATCATCTCTGATAACACAATAAATGATTTAACAAGGCATGAGCTGATATTTCTGAGTCAAACACTGATTTCGCATAATCATTCACTTTATCACAAGGCTTATATATAGTAAGCTGACCTTATTCAAGATGTGAATGCAAAAATAGCCTGACACCGCATTCCATTTGTATTTATTAGAAAAGAAATAAGAAAAAAAAGGAAAAGTTAAGTTTTACTACTGAGAAACAAGACTTAATTTGCATATCGTAACTTTCATTCACCTGCTCCTCAAATCTCCATTGCGAGTTCTCTTCATGCTTTGAGGTTCTATATTTCAATAACAAAAGCTTATGAATTTGGTTTGAACAGAAATAGTGACATACAGTGTGCTCTTCTGGTCCCACGTGTGCTCGTGCAGCACACATTATTTTCATTTTCATTTTACTTTAAACTTTAGTATTCACTAATGGGATCTATACAATTTTCTTTTTAACTATTAATGTCAATATCAGAGCTCTACTGATTTTTTGGGGCCGATGCACTGGGGGTTTTTTTTGGCCAATGCTTTTACTGATGTCAGAGAGTAAAAAGATACAGATATATTATAGTACAATACCAGTCAAAAGGATATTGTCTTATTCGCATAAACAACCTTTGATTAGTATATACACAGGGTTTGACGCTTACACTTTTGAGAAGGAGAACATGTGCTCCTAAGTTTAAAAAAAATTAATAGAAAAGAATTTCAGAGGTGCACTGAAAGCACATTAAATCATCCCTGTTTTTGCCTATTCATGGGACATAAAGAGAACTTTAAGCTCAAAGCAACTTTTCATTAATTTGAAGACAATAAATACACAACAGCGGTCTCTTTAAATAGTATTTATAAATTATTTTTAATTTAAACTGTATAAAGTTTAGCAAATGGTCACAGCAAGACAATAATCAAATTGCTTATGAAGGCCTCAGATATTCAGATGTGAACATGTGTATAAATGTTTTTAGTTAAATTATTCATCTGGTTTTGTGCAGAAAAAAATTAAATAGGGAGTTTTTATTAATAATAATAATAATAATAATTATTATTATTATTATTATTATTATGTCATAAGTAAGGCTGTCCCTGAATAAAGATTTTCTTTTCTTAGCCATTAGTCGACTAATTGTGGTTTATAAAATTAATTTATTCGTTTAAGTTTAAGGGCTGAAAAAGAATGCAATCTGTAACATTTTGTTATACAGATATACTGTAAGAAACATAAAAGAAATCGAAATTAAATACTTGCACATGCATAAAATGTCACTGATAAAAAAATGTTTTAAACGGCATAGAGCTTTGCTGAGTATTATTAATTTATAAATAAGACATTAACATTCACACAAATTAAAAACATTTGCTACAATGTAGGACACCGGCCCTCCAGGAACGAGTTTGGACACCACTGGCCTAAAGAAACTAAAACAAATGCATCACAAAGTCCAACTGTGATATGAAATATTTCATGTTTTTTAAAGCCAACTTAAATTTTTAATATACATCCTTTCCTGTCATTTAGACCTCTAACACATTCCCAAAAAAAAGGTGTGACAAAAGCAATTTAGGACCAGCAATCAGGTAAAATTGGTTAAATAATGATGTGATTTAAAATAAGTGATGTCAACAGGTGATTGTAATTATGATTTGGTACAAAAGCTGTATCTAAGAAAAGTCTGGTCCTTTAGGAGGAAAGATGGATCACCAGTTTGCCAACAAATACGTGAGAAAAGTAATGAGATGTTTAAAAACAATGTTCCTCAAATATATTTCACAATAATGTGCCTCGTACACAACGGGACGCTTTTCGTTTGCGCTTATCATAAGCGTTTTGAGACGTTTTTCTGTATTCAAACCCAATCGATTTTTACTAGCATCGAGCAGAAGAGTATGCGAAACCACTTCTTGGCATTAGATGGCGCTACACTACTTTAAGCTTCTGACACCTGCTTGTAACACAGAGGAAGAAGAGAGAAAGTTGACATGCTTGTTGTTAAAGTTACTGGCGATTCGAACAAGCATGCATGGTTCAAGTAGCTTCAATGACGCTTTTGCGCCTGGCGTTTTGCGCGTTGGTGTGCACGATCACATTGGCACCCTTTATTTAGTCACAAGGTGTTAAACGTTGACAGAAAACGTGAGCAAAAAGTGTCCCGGTGTGCACGGGCCTTGACAGTCGGATAAGTTTAAAGTAAAAGAACACATTGTCAGAATGCATTTTCTTGAGAATAACTTTTTCTAAATATTGTAATAGGTATATTTTAAGACCATGCATTTTATACTAACGTATGCTATTTCTAAATGGTATTTAAATGTAGGGATGCAACGATTATAAATTATGGGTGTGCGATTATAGTCTAAGAAAAAATCACGGTTACACAGTTATCACGATTATTTGCATTCATTGATTTAAACCCCACTAGTTTAAAACTAAAATTATTTTAAATTTGGTTTTGTAGTTCCGGCCTAAATAAATATTTGTTGTCCCATTTACATTGTCAGGTCTTGATCCCAAATTCCGATTTGTTGCCTATATCTGATTTGTTAGCCTGTCTGTTTACACGTTGTTTTAATTGTGACCCATATCCAATTCATGCGTTTACACTTCCCATACAATTTACGATGTCGCGCATGCATAAAGGCAGATTCTAGCATCTGTGCCATGATGATATGTACAATCAATTTATAAATAATTTTTTGTTTGCGTCTAACCATCCACACAAAATAGTCTTATTATTTTGTTGCAGTCGTAACATGGATATTTTCTCAAGTTGTCATTAAACGTGGAGCTAACAAATGATGCCGATGCCGAGTGTTATCAGCCGAGCTCGGGCTCAAGGGCAGCCAAGCTCAGGCCAATTACTACCTGCTATCTGGGACTAGCCACGATGGAAGAAATTGTCTTGTTTTTAGCTCTGCGAAATATGCGAAGTGTAGTAAAATCAGTGAATGGTTCAGTTCAGTCCAGAGTTACCCCTACACAGTTTATGTAATGCTATGGCCCTGGTGTGTGTGTGTGTGTGTAGTTGAAGATGTAGCTTTTGCCTGTGCGCGCAGTGCTGCGCACTGGTGTTGGAGAGAATAAAGTTGTTCTATGTGAAGCCGCAGTGAGTGTATTAATAGCGACAAAAAGCAAAAGTTACAACACAAAGTTTGCCCAACTTTAAAATTATTTTGAGGCGGAGGTGGGAAAGGGCCGTCATCGGAGCTTGCACTTATGGTTCATGTGCTGTATATCCTCCACCATTCAGAGGAATGTATGGGTAACGAGAGAGGTCTCAGGTCTGGTAGGAGCAAATTGTGGCGACTGACCACTTTCCTCCTCTGTTTCCTCTGATGTTGTTTACCGCGCCGTCATCTCCACATACGCTCTTCCTTATGTTATTAAACCGCGGAGAAGCACCACATTGTTGCAAGTTTAATGATGTACAGAATGAAACGCCTCAATAAATCCGATCTGCCTGTTTACATAACAGTCGCATTGTCACATATCCGATCTATATCTGATTTATTTCCACATATGAAGGAGGCCTGAAACCGATCTCTGAATATCCGAATGCATGCGTTTTTTTTGTGTTTACATGGTCATAGAACAGATCCGATCTGTGTCACATATTGGCAAAAAAAATCGGAATTGGGTCACATTTAACTGGCAGTGTAAACGGGGCCTAACAGACCAGCACAGACAAACTAAAATGTTTACTCTATAGACGAATTACCATGTTTGTTAACATTCAGGATGCGCGCACAGGGAGGTGGCAGAAAAAACCGGGAGCGCTAGCATTTACAGCGAGGGAATGACATCCGATGCAGTACAGAGTCTGTTGTTGTCTTAGAAATAAAATATATCGATTGCACATTATATATATTATTTACATAATGCTTTCAGCATATTATAACAGCTCGTCACCCAGTGATAAGCACAGTGATTCGGCAAAATTAACGTTAAAGTGAGCGGCGTTCGTCTGACGGGTTCATTTGGATAGCACCCTCCCAATGAATATTGGATAAGACAAAATAACTAAGCATCCAGTCCCAAACATACAATCTCATTGAAGCTCCAAGTGATTTTACAAGATAGAAGTTAAAGGTGTACAAGTCTTTGGATGCCAACAGTGTTCTGTGTGGTCATGTGCAAGAAATAATGCTCCATGATGACCAGATTTAACACTATGTAGAGCTAAAAACCGAGGTTCTGCATAGCCAAAGACAAGGAAAGAAGACGGAGTTAACGTTATACAAGCTAAGCCCCGTGTAATTAATCACCAACACGCAAAACGACTGCATTCTGACAACGAACTGCACCTGTACGGCAGGATATGTGAACCTACACATAGAGGTAAAGTTGGTTTTATATTCGCACATTCAGACTTTCTCCTTAATAATATAATTTCATAAAAGTATTATCTGCCAAAATCTTATCAGCAGCCAATGACTATCACAGTACAACATTGTTCACAGTCAAATAAACAGTGTTAATGTTGTTTTCAAGTCACACTTGCAGGTTATTTCAAACCGAATATTCAAAGTGTCATGGTAATATAGGGAGTGTGTCACAAGTTGTCACTGAATGAATGTGTGAATATGAAACCAAGTTTACCTCAGTAACTTACACTTTCACGTTTCATTCTTAGCATTCAGTGTCGGCAGTTTAATTCACCTTTGTAACAGTTTTTGCTGAAATCATTTCTGCAATCAAAAACGAGTAATGTGTCTGATTCAGCATAGCGTCAACTTACCTGATATGACATGACAACTGCAGAGTACAGCATTTCTAATTAGGTTGTCACTTCATTCAGCTCCCTTTTAGCCAAAACGTCTGCAGTTAGCATTAAAGCAGTGTGGTGTATGATAAAAGTTACGTTTTCTATTTTTTTTTTTAATTGGCATCTAATTTGGCATCTTACCGCACAACATGACATCTTTCCTATTGCAGCCTGACTTTTTTGCAACCAGGAACCCGCGTGACGTCATGTATGACGTAGGTTGGTAATTGGTCTATTGTTCTCTGTTTAAAAGCCACTTTTGTTCATGTAGTTAAGAAGAATTTAAAGGTGCTGTATGTAACTTTTTGAATTTTTTACAGCGTAAAAATACAATACATTTGCAGAAATTAAAAAAAACATGCTAAGTGAACTTGTTTTTTTTTTTTTTCTGAAAAACAATGCTTAAGTAAGATATTCTGCTCTGAAAATGTGCATTACGTCCCAGAAAGTCGGTCTTTGTTTTGGTCTTTTAAACCGCCCAATTCCAGTTTAGCTTAAGTACTTAATATTTAATTTATGTATTATTTTAAAAAGTTAGAATTGAGTAGATGGTTTTCATTAAGTAATAAACAATAGCTAAAATGTAAAGTAAAGTGTGTGAATTTGAGTTGAACATGCAGAGGAAGAATAAAATAAAATAGAAAGAAACACTTTTCACGTGGAGTATAAGATGAAATGTAAGGTATAGAGGGCCCTTGCAAAATTGGTGAGTCCTGAAGTAAAAAGTTTTAGCCCTGGCCTAAGTGATGTTTAATAAAATAAAAAAAACAACAACTATTTTTCAAACATAATTTTAAATGTTACTTTGAAGGTACAATCCTTAGCATCAGCACATCAAGTAATAAACTTGATTATATTTTAAACGCTCCACAACTCTAATAAACTCACACACACTCCATGTATAACATACATGTCGTATAGGGATCGCGTTCACTCGAAGTTCAACCGTGTGACGCGCATGCACACAAAGGGCAGTGCAATTTGTCCTGGGGGTCAGATTTCAGAACCACCGAGTCCAAATTGATCCACACACGGTTGCATTTTAGCAACCAATCTGATAGTGTTGACCTGCACTAAGAAATTGGCTATATAAACATATATTCTTCACAATATCAGTGAGTTAATTGTTTATGCTCAGAATAAGGTAAAAGACTTACTGAAAACACATTCCATTAAAAAAAAAAACTGTTTGCTTTAAAAGTATTAAACCCAAGGTGTCATCAATGAAATTTGCACGCAACACTTCAGTGTTTCGCAGTCATACAGTATGCCTTTACCTGGAAACATTACGTTAAACAAACCATGTGATTTTACCCTACGACTTATCAACATACCCAGTGGGCCTTACTGAGTCAGTGGCGTGCAGCTAGATGATTTTTTGCCGCATGAATGATAGAAATGCGGTAACGGCTTCTGTAGTGTGTGTTTATACCTCGACGGCATCTGTAAACAAAGGACTTACCATGCCGTTGTTCCAGTTAACGTTATTGTTCTCTGACTTGTAACTTGAAGGCCAGGGTGACTTGGTTTCAGGCTGCATTTGCTGATGCATGATCCACGAAGCCTCACCTCTGCCTCTGTCGCTGCCAGCTGAATCGAAAGCCATTCCTTGTAACGCCACTAACTCTTTTTGCCTTAATTTAATTTCTTTCAATCACAGATTTACTTAAAAGAGACTATTTTGTCGCCACCACGTTTCACAAGATGCTGCAGCTAGATGCGTCAACGGTATTTATTTGCAATATTTGTGTTACACTGGTGAAGCACGGCACTGTCTTTCATTTCAACTCACCAGCCGACCCCTTAACTGACAGCTCAACTGGCCAATAGGAAACATGTACGCTGTTCACGCCACCTCCATGTACGGCCGGAAGTTAAAAATAATAAATATTTCATTACAATGCAATTACCGAGCAACAATAATTATTGTGGGGGTTAGGTTTAGGGTTCGGGTGGGCGTTAATAAAATGCAATCAATTGGTAATTCGATATATTTATAAAACAATTTTTACATTTCCGGGTTCCTAAGCAGGGGATTTCGTCATAGTTGGTGAACTTGGAGCGCAACGTATGAGAGAGTACCATTTAAGATTTTACAAAAATTTTACCCTGTTAAGCTTTTTAACCAGATTTATTGAAGACATGGATGTCAATTGTTCAGTTTTATACTCAGAAACAGTACCTCATATTTTCTGCCATTGTTTGTATACAAAATGGTTATGGAAGTGCTGTCAAATTTTGGAAGTGTTGAAATTTTCTTTTACTGTATGAATATGTTATTTTTGTTTTGTTTTTCAACTATGATAAGAAGTTGGAAATTGAAGCTTAAGTTATTAATCTTCTGATTATACTTACAAAGTTTCATATCCATCGATGTAAATTTAGCAATCATAAACCTGTTTTGGGTACTTAAATAACTAAATAATTATAAAAATACAATTAAGGAGAGTGAAAAAAAAAAAAAAAGCTGTTAAAACCATGTATTTGTTTGACACTTATAAGTTATTGTGAGATGGCCTAGCATTATTTATTTGTAATATTATTATTTTTTCTGTTGTTTTATTTTGTTTAACCTATTGAGTTTTTGTATCTATATAATTTTTTTATACTTTTCATTCTTTGTATACCTCTGGCATTGTTTTGTATGTATCCTTCTTGCATTAACAATAAAAAAACGAATGAGAGAGTATTACAAAAATGTTTGCATTCTAATTTGCTTAAATAATAAAATAACTTCACGATATTTATACGACATTCAGAACAAAATAAACGAGGCAAAAACCAATAATAAAAACAATAACAAATATATATATATATACATACAGCCCATACAGTAAGTCTTCTGTTTCAACACTAATAAACGTGGACAATGATTTATAGTTTAATAATTTATAATGATTGTAATTTCACTGTTCTGTGCTTTGCATTTATCTTTTGTGGTTCAGTCAATTCGAGAGAAAGGTTTGTGAACGGGTTGCTTTTAAAGATCCGACTCAAACAGATTAGTAAATGGGATAGCAAACAAATTGTGTAATCTAACCACTATCATCTGTGATTTTTTTTTTTAATTTTATTTGCATAACGAGAACAATAGCATACAAAAAAATTAGGAATACAATGCTTACATTTTTGTACAGTAAAGGAACATCAGTAGAAAAAAAACACAAACACAAAAGAAAATAAAAATAAGGGGATATAGAAATTACAAAAAAAAAATCGCATAAGAAAAAGATTTTAAAATTGCATACATTGTTATAGCTTTTTAATTTATTTTTTTTTATTTTATTTATTTTGTGTGTGTGTCTTTTAGGGTTTCGGTATAATTGGACTATTTTTGTTCCCATATATTATCATTAAATTAATAAACAAATTTTGCTCCAAAGTTTTATTATTAATATTGTACATCAAAATAATCATCTATGATATCGAACTATAGTCGTCGTTGCAGTTCACGTAAATACACTATCAAAAATACGAAGGGACCTGAACGTTTATATATCTATGGACCTGAACCATTGGTAACCGAAATGGTTAAATTTGCACCGGAAGCGTTTGGTTCTGCGTAACATCCTGTGGAATAAAGGATACGCGTTTGAAATAGTCCATGGCTTGATACTTTGTGTTTAAAAAACAATTCCCAAATGTCAGCATAATGAATTACATGCCAGGGACCGCGAGCCTCATCGAGGACATCGATAGTAAGTTAATTGCGAAATAAGAAAATGTGTTCGAGTGAATGAACACCGGCGAGACTGTTTTTTTTTTTTGTAATGATTTTTGTAAAAGTCATGTTAGTGGTAAACCGACAAGTATAACCTGAACGCTCTGTTCTATTGTTACGCAAGCTTAACTTTATTTTATGTAGCCTCATCTAGTTATTTAGTTCGATTAATTTACCTTAATGCAGGTGTTTTAGGTGATCACGTGATGAAATTGACATATCTTCGAGTTAAAAGGTATTCCTGTGATTGACAATGTTTTCATTTCACAGAAAAACACCTTGTACTGCTTCGAGATGGAAGAACGTTAATTGGCATCCTCAGAAGTATAGATCAGTTTGGTATGTAAAGAGGCCGTTAATTTAGCCTATTTTTATTATCACTTCAAAATATTAAGTGGTGTTCAGGTGGAGGTCTTAACGTTAAATAAAATTCTGTTCAATGTGTAAAATGTCTGGTTGCTGTTTGTCAGCCCATACCTGTATTCAAAATGTTTTTATTTTGTTTGTTTGTTTTTCCCAATGGGGTCATGTTTGGAATGGTATGAAAAAAAGAGTTGTGAGCTTTTTTATTTTCTTTATTATTAGCAAAACTACAATTATATTTTAACACGTTACTTTTTTTTCTTCCACAGCCAATCTAGTTTTGCATCAGACAGTTGAACGTATCCATGTAGGTAAAAAATTTGGTGACATACCTCGAGGGATATTTGTCGTCAGAGGAGAAAATGTTGTCTTGCTTGGAGAAGTAGTAAGTACAGCTTTTCATCATTCTGCAACTTTTTGAGTGATTTGTAAAGCATGTTTCCAATAATAAAAACGATAGCAAGCCATTTTTAGCATTAATGCCCTCGTGTTTTTGTAGTTTTGACCCATCATAGTTACAGTTAAGATGTGGACATCATGTATAACGGTCTCCAGCATCATCTAGTATAGAGGTAAAGTTGGTTTTAGATTCGGATAGTCAGACATTTTCCTTAATAGTATAATTTTAGAAAAGTATTCTTTGCCAGTTCTAATTAGGGAAATCATATAAGCAGCAAATTAATATCAAAGTACAACATTGTTCAAAGTCAAATAGATTGTGTTAATGTTGTTTTGAAGTCATACTTGCATGCTAATTCCAATCGAATATTTAAAGTAACATGGTAAACAATATAGGGACTTCTAAATGAACGAATGTGCGAATATAAAACCAACTTTACCTGTATTCATCTAGTTACTACGGAGCCGTTTTGACAGGAGCAGTGATGTTCATGACGCATCCAAGCATTTATATGTCAAAATTAATTTTATTTGTCTTACAAATGCTACAAACAAACACAGTCAAAAAACTGTTTCCCCGCTACTCCTGTCAGCTGATCACCCATCACCTGTGAGCCCTTGCGTAAGCAGGTGAGCTGACGTGACATATAGGTGGAGTTAATCTATATCACTAAACCACTCGATCAGTGACACAGAATAATACTTTATAATATTATTATTCTTATTCAATCATGCAACAAAGAAAATATAAATATATATTAATATCACAAATGGCTCCAACATCATGTGATAATGAATAGTCATAATATGCACTCAAGAAGTCTACAACATTATTTTGACTAGCTGTAATTTTCAAGATATCTGCAATGCTGTTGTGATTCGTCATATTCTTCCATTTGGCTTCAATTGAAAAATATTTTCGGGAATCTACAAATGAGTACAAATTTCAATTTTACCTATCACTGATTTGTATACTAGCCTAATTCTAGATAAAGATTTAAAATTAGCATTTAGCTTGTTTTATTTAAGTTGGCAATCTCCAACTGTAATAACAATTGTAAAAAAAAAAAAAAAAAAACAATGGACCCTTTTCACCAGGGCCGGATTGGGACTCATTTTCAGCCCTGGAGTTTCAAGCCAGACCGGCCCACCTCAGTTCACAACTGACTATATTAAAATAAGGTCATTTCCAATTCAGTTTCTAATGACACTATCACGTCTTTTTCAAGAAAACAGCTGCTTTAAAAATTCAAATGTTTAAAAGCCCTAACAGTATTATATGTCTTAACAATAAAAATGAAAAAAAAAATTCTATTAATTTTCCAGATGAGATTGGAACACGGGTCGGATGGCGTAGTAACACAACGTGTTTACCACTGGTCCACTATAACTCTAATGCAACGAGAAAAAAAAAGTATTAGACTGTGAGCTGCAAGACATGATATTACTTTCTATTGATGGCTTAATCTTTTTCTCCCCTTTTTAGATTTCTGATCAAGTTATGTCTGATTTATTAATGTAGTGAATCGTCTGATTTTCATTGAGCAGGTGTATTATTCATTAATATTAATTATTCGAATTCGCTGTTTGGGGTTGAATGATGATAGTTAACGTTACATCATCATTAACATTAGTTAACCTGCAGGCTGCAGTGCATTTTGCTTACGGGGCTGCGAGAAAATAAATAAGAAGAGCGGCGCTGCGGCAAAATAATAAATAAAAAGAGTGAAGCTATGGTCAAATAAATAAATAGATGAAAAAAAGTGCGACTGCTGAGAGTGCAAGCAGCTAGGGACACCGGCCCTCACGGCCAAAAAACGGACCGGCCCACCGGGAATTCTCCCTGTGCTCCCGATTAGCCAATCCGGGCCTGCTTTTCACATTTCCAGCTTTCTCAGTACGAAAGTCATTATAGTTGGGTTAGCTTGGAGTGCAGTAAATGGGAGAGAACAATAAATGTTTTTTTTACGATCACATTTGCTCAAATGATAAAAGAAAAACTCAGAGATGTTGGGTAAAGTCTAGATCGGATATGCGGCCGGCCGGAAGTGTGATATGCATATCAATATAGCAGCCTTTTTTTATGACTCTGTATAACAATAATTCATATTTTTACAGTACTGTGATGGTTGGGGCTAGGTGTTAAAAAATACAATTTATTGGGTAATTTAATAGATAACAAAGAACGGAACTGTTTTTACATTACTGTGACTATTGGGGTTGGAGTGAGGGTAGACATTAATAAAATACAATAAATGGGAAATTTTCTAAAAAATATAAATAATTCTCGTTAACTTCCAGCTGTATCCATATCCGATCAAGCAACAATCGAGATGGTGTTATCAAGACTTTGGAACAAAATTGTGTGAGACTCATAACTGTAGCCAGAAGAGAGAACTACGTCAAATTTACTGTCCTGTCCCCATAGACGCTGCATTTGAATTGCCTCGCATAAGCAGTAATTTGTTTTTTGTAATTTGATGCAAGGATGATATAACGTATGCATAAATATTCATACATTAAAAAAAATAAATCTAAATAATAAAATCTCAAGGATTTAAGATGCTGATGACCGTTAAACATGTTAAAATTGTCTTGACAAAAGGGTCAATTAATGATATCTCTAATTGGATTTTGAGTAGTCTATTACATCATAACAATTTATTATCTTTTATCGCAAACTACTTTTTACTGTTATTTCAATTATAGATATCTCTAAATTACTAAAGTACTAGTCCGAACTTATTTACAAATCTCGTGAATGTAAACTGAATTAAATGCAAGTTCTCATCAATCAATGACAATTTAGATAGTTTTCAGAATGTTTTTCAATGTTTACAGTTATCCATATTGAGATTTTTCCAAGTGACATGGATAGTTGCAGATTTCTATACATAAAGACCATTTGAAAAAATTAAATCCATACGAGTTATCTTTATTACATAAGAACTTACAAGTCACTGTTTACATTCAAGAGATCTGTAAATAGGATATCCAGAGTTTAGCTCAACAACCCTGATCAAACACCACTAAACCAACTAAGTAGAATCTGAAGGAGCACTTGGTAAGAAAAAGACAGGTGCTCGATCAAGGTTGCAGCTGAACTGTGCTGCAATGTAGATATTCAGGAGTTAGAGATACCGTTGTTTACCTTGGTGGCATGGTCAATTGAAGATATCAATGGAGTCTTAAGGGCGAG